>NC_137607.1:18496029-18808529 GCF_963280865.1 Gymnoscopelus braueri | reverse complement strand
AAGCGACTTTTGGCTTCTTTGTCTCCGCCAGGCCGAAAGGCATGGCCGAGACTATGTTTTGCACCCAGTCCATCTGTCCGTGGTGAACAGCTAATCTCCAGCATCATTGGCTTGATGGCAGCGAAACTGTGCAAGCACACTCCCTGGGTGCCAGAGCAGAACCTCTGCCCCAAATGTTTCACATGGGCCTGTTATAGCGCCACCAGGAGGCCATTTTTTTAAAACACATTTTTGTTGACAGTACTCCTACAAATGTTGTCCAAACATCACGCAAATCGGTACACAGTATCTTTATAGTCATTAAACAAAAAAGGTCTTTCAGATTTTTCATATTCCATCCTATTTGGCTAAGATTGGCTTCCAAAGTTTGCAGGTATGCTCTGTTTTGAACAAAATGCCTCAAATCATGAACGCAGCGTCTGATTTCCGAGACATTTTGCACGCACATTCCCACCAGGCCCAGGAAGAAACGAATTGAATTTATTTAACTCAGCCTCATGGTGGCGCTATAACAGGTCGATTTGAGTTTTTATATAACTGCACTGATCTGTGTAAAACTTTGTATATGCACTCCCTAGAGGCCAAGGAAAAACATTTGCCCTGCATTTTTCACATCTGCCTTTAATAGCGCCACCAAGAGGCCGACTTATGTAAAAAAAAAAAAAAGAAGTATATTACTCCTTCAGATTTTATCCTAATTTTACGCAAATCAGTACACATGAGTCATATAGTCAATTGATCAAGATGGATCTGTTTGATTTTTCATATTCCATCCTGATTGGCTAAGATTGACATTTAAAGTTTGCCCGGAGTGGCCCGTTTTGAACAAAATGCCGAAACTCTGCACGCACATTCGCACTATGTTGAGGAACAAATGCCACCCTTTTAACATTGCCCTATCATAGCGCCACCGTATGCATATAGGTTTAAAGTGCTCATGTGGCCTATAGAGTTGCTTCTTTTGGGGCTTGTTTTCCTAGGACCTGGTTGCTTGCTTCTCTCACAAAACATGGCAACGGCCGATCTTTATTCATGCAGCACGTGTCTTTACATTTCGTGTCCCAACAATGTGTTAATTGCTCTGCTTGGGGGAGGATCTCTCTGTTGGCTCTAAGTCACTGGGCTACTTGTTGAACAGGTTTGGCGGAGCGGAGCCTCGGTAGGGGCGGGTTATATCTGCATCCACACAGCTTTATAAGCAGCCTGGTGAACAATCTGAACATAGAGCCGCGATCCCTCTGACTTCTGACTGTAGCAGCGAACAGAGACACTGCCTTTTATACCAAGGCTAAATTTAGGGGGCTGAGACTCTGAGCGCTGCGTAAAGCGCGTCGGTCCTACAACAACACGCTTCCTTTAGCCTCGTATTGGTCTGTGTGTTTGGTTCATATATTTATAAGATATCACAGCAGCTCCTACAGTCATTCTGCACATGACTCTGAAGCAGGAGAACCAAGCGAGACGACAGAAGAAGAGCTCTTTCTTCTAATAGATTCTGCTGTGTTGGGGACTTTAAAAAAGAGTTGTCTTTTCAACAGATTTTTATACAAGTGTTTTTTTTATATTGGAATATCAACTTCTTTACAACTGTATGGACATGGCTTTGAGTGGTGGGACCATTTTACCCTCAATATCTACATTCTCGAACCACAAGGAAAAATGCTGGGAAGATGTAAGTAATCCTGAATACTATTATACATATTTACATCTTGCATAACGCAATTTGAATAGCTCTCTCTTGGCGTTGCTTGTTACCTGCCGGTCTATTGAGCTGGAGATCGGGGTCCGATTTCCAGCTCGGTGCACGAAACCTTACAATATGATAAACTTAATGTACATTCACAAACGTTAAAGACTATTTTTGTTGTGCTGCACATAGGGGTATTTTGCCATACAATAAATACAGTATCCCACTATTTACAGCATTGGTTCTAGATCAGTTAGTTAGAGTAGATCTGTCATATTGTGACATCTAACCAAGGTAACTCAAACTTGTCCCTCTCTGTCCCGTTCCGTTCCGTTCCAGAGGTGGAAGCAGGGCGACACATTGGACAGCATCTCGCCCGGGATGGACAGCGGCTGCCTGGGGAGAGGAGGCAAAGACGACGAGGACCTCGATAAGTTCTTGGATCTGGAGTTTATTCTAGCGAACACGGCCGGCTCTGACGGCGGCTCTCCCTCCTCCTCCTCCTCCTCCTCCGGGGGAGCGGGGAGCACAGAGTCGTACCGGCTACAGGACATGTATCACACCGGGGGGATCATGTACGGCTCCTCCGTCCCGGACCTGAGCTCCCCTCCTCCGCCCTACAGCACCAGCCTGATGGCCGAGCTGCTCCGCTCCGACGTGGACAGCAGCAGCTTCTGCCCGGGCATCATCCAGGGCCGGTTCCTGCTCAGCTCCTCTCCCCATCAGGACTTATATGTGGATCAGCAGCAGCAGCAGCAGCCCGGGCCGGTCATCAAGACGGAGCCTTTGGACACGTCGTACGGCCCCGCCGTGGGCATGGTGCCTCAGAGCTGCAGCGCCAAGATCAAGCACGAGGGCAGCGTCTCCTGCATGATGTCCTTCGACCACCAGCAGCCCAGGCTGGCCAACTCCCCGCAGGCTGGTGGCATCGGGAGCATGACGCCTCCTCTGAGCCCCGACGACCTGATGAGCTCCGAGTGCCACCAGCAGCAGCAGACCCAGATGTGTCACTCCTCCTCCACGTCCCTGACGTTCCCCCAGCAGCAGAGCTTCCACCCGCACCACCGCGCCCCCGCGAACCAGACCCCGTACCCTCACCCTCATCATCCCGGGATGCAGCTCTCGTTCCCCGGCGCGCACCAACACCACCACCACCACCAGCAGCACCACCAGCACCAGTTCCCGGGCATGTACGGGGACGAGGCGGCCATGGTGGGCATGCAGCAGCAGCCCGGTGGTCCGGCCAGCCAGCAGCAGCAGCGGGTGCTCCTCACCCCGCCCTCCTCCCCGCTGGAGATGATGGACAACAAGCCGAAGAGAGGACGCAGGTCCTGGCCGAGGAAGCGCACCGCCACGCACACCTGCACGTTCGCTGGATGCGGCAAGACCTACACCAAGAGTTCACATCTGAAGGCTCACCACAGGACTCACACTGGTAGGCATAAGTCCTTGATTGATTGATTGATTGATTGATTGATTGAGTGAATACTTTATTAGCACTTTGCAAAAAAAAAAAAGCACAGAAAGGTACAAACCTTAAGTTGTTTATTTTTACCCAATATGTTTTAATGAGCCTATTATACCTAATATATGTTTTAATGAGCCTATTTATACCCAATATGTTTTAATGAGCCTATCTATACCCAATGGGTTTTAATGAGCCTATATGTTAGTATATGTTACTACATGTTATTATCCAATGTGCCAAATGGTATCCATGTGGGAATACACTGTAGTAGCCTAAATGACACCTGTCAGTTGTCTTTGCCAAGTGGCCACACAAGATGACACACTTGACACTTGGGTTTGTGATGTTATCACCTATCAGTATTCAGTATACTCATGTTCTGTATGTGTTTCTGTGTTGCAGGTGAGAAGCCATACCACTGCAGCTGGGAGGGCTGCGGTTGGAAGTTCGCCCGCTCCGACGAGCTCACGCGCCACTTCCGCAAGCACACTGGACACCGGCCGTTTCAGTGTCACCTCTGTGAACGTGCCTTCTCTCGTTCTGACCACCTGGCTCTGCACATGAAACGACACATGTGAGGAAAATCACACAAGAAAAAAAAAAAAACTGAAGGACTTCTATGAACACTTAAGAACCAAGACCACCAGCAGAGTCATGAAAAATGTATTGTCTTTTTTCCTGTTTTTTTGTTTATTTAAATGTTATTTTTCTTGAATATGAACGACAACAAAGGAACATGACAACAAAACCATGCGAACCAGTCAGTTTTGACAGAAACTTTTGAATTCTGTTTGGACGATTTTTATATGTAGCTGGTACTACTTTTGGAATAATGTTTGTAAAAACACCAAAGATGCATTCCACTCACCATGTCAGGCAGGACCTACAAGCACACACCACTGAAGCAACTGGAAGTAGACAATGTTTTTTGAACAATTGATAAAAGCAACAAAAAAAAATGATGTATTGTCACAATTAGTGCCTTATACCATATTATTACACATCTTACGAGTGCCATATTTTCCACTGGCTAAAGACAATCAAAGTTTATATAATATGTGTTATATTTGTAACTGTTAAACAGCACATGAAATAAGCTTCGAGACAATGTTTTGTTCTAAAACTGCCTTTACAGTCTTTCTTCCCGAGGCTTGAATTGAATGTTCTGTCTGTGAGTGTGTCCATCTGTCATCAAATACCATTTGAAGTCAGGGGTCTTTTAAACTTAGGAAGTCTAACAGAGTGCATGCCATCTCATTGCGACGTGATTGTCAAAGGGCTATACTTGGGTCTTTGGCGTTAAGACGAATGTGTTTTTGTCTTGAGTAAAATGTACTGCCTTGTAAATAGTATCTTTTTATATAATGTAAATAGTTTATTTTAATGTACATATTAAACTAATTGAACTACATTATTCCTGCCTATCTGAACGTGATTTACTATGGATAGAAGGTTGCACGCACACACACACACACACACACACACACACTCACACACACACACACACACACACACACACACACACACACACACACACACACACACACACACACACACTACTAAACAAGAGAAGACAAGCATCAAGAAGCTACATCATTATCTTAGGCATCAAAGCTACATAACAGCCGTTAAGCATGCTTATTTATCCACTGGTTACTGAGACAGAAGGTGTCTTCCTCCAGCAACATCCCATCCTTGTCCCACTACATCCAAACACAGTCCCTTGGCCCTGCAAAAGTCTGGATGTGAGGAGCAATGTTTTCCAGCTGTGACAGAGCCGCTGCCAGTAAGCGGTGGCAGATGCCTATAAATACAAACATTACATTGACATAATTACAGAGGCTAGATATAGATATAGGCCACGTCTGGGCATAGGGGCGCACCGCAGGGAGGAGGGGGGGAGGGGCAGGGGGGATGTGGGGGGTGCAGGGGGGAGAGAGAGAGCGAGGGAGAAAGAAAGAGAAACCCAGTGTCAAATAAACTAAAGGGACCTGCCGGGATGAAGCAGAGTTCACCGGGGATGAGGAGAAAATCTGTTGAACTGAATGAAAGGTCACGCATCTGAGAGAAAGCTTCTCCAGGCGGAGGCCTCGTAAAAGAAAGAAAGACGAGGGGGTACGTATGTGAGTGTCACCATTCTATACGTACGACTTCCAACAGGGTCTATATGATGTGTTCTCCAAAGGATCACAATGTGACTTTTTCTTTAAGTCTGTCTAGGTAAAAGAGAGTCAATAGACAACTAGAGGTAAAGAGATAGAATGATACAGCAACACTGGGAGAGAGATGACGAAAGAAAGCGAAAGAAAGAAAGGAGAGCGGGAATGACAAAGGTTGATGAATGAAGGTTGAAAGGGAATGAGGAAGAGAAAGGAGGGGAGAGAGAGAGAGAGAGAGAGAAATTGGAAGACAGAGAGAAACTCACATACTGTACATTTTTCAAATACATTCAGGTCTATTCCTGGTGCTGTCCACCTGATAAGGGATCTGTGGTTGGTTTTACTCTGGTCAGTTGACTACTCTCTGAGGCTATAAAGATCTAATTGACCTCAGAATAAAACCCTTGTTGCGATTGGAATGAGCTGAGTGCTGCCTGCCTAGTTATACATAGAGCGACCTTAAGAGGGAGAGAGAGAGAGAGAGAGAGAGAGAGAGAGAGAGAGAGAGAGAGAGAGAGAGAGAGAGAGAGAGAGAGAGAGAGAGAGAGAGAGAGAGAGAGATGCAGGGGTTAAGAAGCAAAGACAACAGAGAAAAGAGTAAAGAAATACAGAGAGAGGGAGATGGAGAGAAAGACAGGAAGAGAAGGCACTCTCGTGCCCTGTTGTGAAAGGTCACAAGGTCAGATTTGCCTTGAGAAGATGCAAAAAACAATGCCGTCATCCGCAACGATATGCAGAGCGGAATAGAGGAGAATATGCCAGATGGGCGCCTAAAATTAAGTCAGCAGCCCTTCACTACTTCTACAAAGTTCCAAATAATGAAGTGATCAGAGGACATGGGTGTATTTGGCCCTGTGTCATCTTCAGGGTGGCCTGTACCGAGAAAAGAGGAACCACCGCCTCTATCATTAGCACATTTGCTCAAGTGAAAAATCAAACAATTTTCATTTCACTTTTTTTCCTGCTCTGTACAGTAGTTGTATTATTTGTGTCTGTACCCGTTGTGTGGGAAGATTGAACCAAGAGTTGACGGTCAGATGGTGTAAACGTTGGTTTGCGTGTGCTGCAGCTGTGCAGCCGTGTGTATGGATGGAGCAAGTTGTCACATTTTCTATGTCGCTATCAGTGGTGCCTTCCAAATGGAGACGGCCGGGCATGTGAAACGACAGGTTTTCTGAGGAGTGTTTTCCTGTGCGTAGTAGAAATGTGTCATTGTGAAATCAATTCACAAAAACAAAATGGTTACAAACAGCTTGACGTTTTATACAACACAATCTCAGTCTCAATCTCGGTTTATTGCTGTCTATGTCTTTGTATATCTTTATATCTGTGCATAAAAGCATTCATGAGAGGACAGCTTGGCTCTGTGCCATAGCACTCCATAAACTCCTCTGTTTTAGATAACATCAGTGAACATTTATTGAGCTGAGAAGCAAGGACTCCAGCTGAACTCGCTGTCGGCTATTCCATACACTTCCATTTGATGAAATCATAAAAATATAATGTTGTAGACAACTGCCATAGCTGATTCCCAGTTTCTTAATTGGACACCTTTAACAGGAAATACACAAACTTTTAGTTTGCAAAATGTGTGAACACAAACAACTCAGTCCCAAAACAATAAACCAGAGAACTGTGTCTTTATACTATGATGTCAACGTGTAAAGTCAGGAACTTGCTCTCTGGAATTCATATTTCCTCTGCTGAAAAAAATACATCCTATCATGTTTATCGATGATCTTTCGTCATGTTTCTGTCTATCTGACGCATGAATCAGATTCAGACCTTTAGCTAGACACAGTGTAGCTGCACATTTGGTTGATCTCGCCTTATGGCCGATCACACATAGGAACTCCTCATTTAGTGCATTTAGAACTATTCGTGCTCCAGCTGGATATTAACATAAAACGGGCATAAATCAAAAGTACGAGGGAAAAAAACTGGGAGAGGGAGGCATGTTGAAAACTGATCCATGAAAACAGAATAACAACGTTTTCCCCCTAGAGCTTTCCACTCAGTTGGGTGTAAAGGCTTTCAAAACAGAATTGAGACCTTATGACACTAAAGGTTTCCAATGAAACCAATACTAGAAATGATTTTATGTAAGCTAGCTGCGAGAAGCTCTGATCAGAGTGTCTGAACTTTGGTATCAAGTGCAAACCTCTTTGGACAGGTGACTTAAATGTGGATGAAAATCATGTTAAATTGAAAGGAGGTGGTACACAGACAAATCCCGGGTAAATGTTTACACTTCAAGAGTTAGATAAACACAGATTCTGCCGTGCATGCACTGCTACTGCCCCACAACACACATTCTGACACCAGCAGTGAGCAGAGAAGTCATGGACTCAAACTAAATTAAGTGTGCTAAATTAGGTATGCTTTAATTAACAATTAAACCATATAGTTACTATAAAGACAACTGTATTATTACTACAGTTGTAGTTGTTATATATTGCATGCAAATTCCTAATACAAGGCAGATATCAGTCATGCCAGGAAAACCCTTCCCTGACAGGACATCCTACTACTGGGGTAGACTAGAGCCACTGGCAGGCCAAATGTGGGAATTCCATGGGAGGAGGATGCCATCTGCTGGGAAAACAGCTCCACTGTGGCTGACTGGGACACACCACACCCCACAGTCAAGTGTCACCATGTCCAAACTTCAGTCTCATTTGATTTATCAAATACCCAATCATCTCTTCTTTTCCCCCACTTTTTTTTATTATCAGATTGCAAGTATTGAGTTCATGTAATCAGATTTTTTTCTAAAGAAAAAAGAACATGTGGGCGGGAGGGGGTGTTTCTTTTATTATCCTCACTCCAGCAGTGAGGTGAGGTATTGGATTGCTTCATTATAATCCTCCAGTGAAAGTGATAAAAAAAAATCTAAAGGGGGGAGGGGCACCAACTCAACATACACACCTGTACTGACTTGCACGCACATTCATTCCTCCGTCGAAACACACATGCACGCACGCACGCATACACACACACACACACACACACACACACACACACACACACACACACACACACACACACACACACACACACACACACACACACACACACACACACACACACACACACACACACACACACTCACACTCACACACACGGCCAGCCAAAGCAGCTAACATCCATCCATCTCCTGTTTTTGACCTCCTCTGACTCCCCTTCTTATCTTTATCTCCATATGCTCCCCCCTCCTCCCCCTCAACTATTTTTCCATCCATCCTTCCAACATATATACCTCCCTCTCACCAGCTGTTCAGATCTGATGTCTGTAAATGCTCCTGAGGGCAGTGTGGGGGAGGGGATCTTCCATGATCAACTAAAACAGCATAATGTAGCCTAAAGGGAAAAAAGGCATGTCATTTTTTCTTTAAAACCTTGAAAAACAAGTTTTCATTGCGATACCGCTAAATAGGAACATACAGTTAGTTCTATTGATCCAAGCCAGACCACAATCAATTGATTGTGGGCCCTGATCCAGAAAAAGTTGGGAACTGCTGAACTAAAACATAGTTGATTGGTTACAGGAGAATCCCTGTCTGTCTGTCTGTCTGTCTCTGCCATGTGTGAATGTCCACACAATAAAATCCTCAGTGTTCATTTATCCATTTGTTACTCTGAGAGTGTAACTCTCTTAACCACTTGAACCCCAGCATCTGTATTGTGGGGAAAGTTTTCGCTGAAAATAGCCGATCCGTCGCGTTGTGAGCTTGTTGATCGGCTATTTTCAGCGAAAGCGTTCCCCACAATAACAGAAAAGACACTAGTGTTGAGCCCTGAGGGACTCCGTTGACTCCCTATGACCGGAGGTCCCCCAGGGGTCAATAGCCTACTACTAGGCCCCCTCCTGTACTAAATATCTTTGCCGAAAATAGCAGATAGATCGGCTATTCTCGCCTAATGTTCCTCCCAGAATGGGGACTAAAGGTGGTTAAATTAACACTCAGGATTTTGTTGTGTGTGAACAACGTCTGTGCAGGATTTGCACAGTTCTGAGTACGTGACTTCATGTCAGTCCATTCCAGAGTCCAGTGACCAAAGTGATTCTGTCAACCCCTAAAATTGCTAACAGAGTTGTTTTTCTATCCAGCGCTGGTTCTCGGTGCTGTGTCTGTAAAACATAGCGGCCCCCGGGCATCAGGTTTGTGCCGTGACAGAGGAGAAGGGGGGACCCCCAAAAAGAAGGGTCTTGCAAATGGGGGGCTCAAGCACACAGCCGATTCCTTTTACTGATTAGTGTAATGGTTACAGAGTGGAGCAAATAGCCCTTGGGGAATGTGACATATGACGGTGTGTGTGTGTGTGTGTGTGTGTGTGTGTGCGCGTGTGCGTGTGCGTGTCTGTGTCTGTGTGTGTGTGTGTGTCTGTGTGTGTGCGTGTGCGCGCATAGCCCATTAAATCCTCCAATGGGTATAGTGGATTCAGACTTTTACCTGTGAGTTCATTTGCAGTAAGTTGTTGTGGTGCATCATCATCATTCGAGTGCCCTCGAGATCTGCGACACAAGCTGCTTCCACTGGTCTCTGTTGCTCATTGCCACCCCAAGTTCATTCAAAGTCAGTCCTGTATCTCTACTCAGAACATCTGGAAATGTGAGTAGTCTGGTTCCTCTTGTGGTGCACTGTTAGTTAGATAATACATTCCTAAAATAGATATACTGTACTCTCCCCCATAGTGCCATGAGCCATATGTTCCAATTGTCCACTCACTGTGATGTTAAGGAGCTTTCCTAATGTACCACAAAAGAAGATTCAGAAGCATTGTATCTTTAACAGGTACAACATTTTCGTCTCCTTGTCTTGTTGGAATGCTGACTGACTCATCTGTTCCTTACCTGTACCTCACAATAAATAGTTCAGCTTAAATGAAATATAGACACAGGGGGATATCGTCACAGAACTGTTTAAGAACTCAAATCCAAACGTCTTCAATATGTCATGATCTGCCCATAGTTATAATTTTGCAGTAACATTTTATTGTTTCATGTATTCCTTTGTAGTTGTAGCTATTACGTGTCTTGACTCTCCAGTTATTGTCTCCGCCAGCCCGAAGGCGTGGCCGAGATTATGTTTTTGCCCCTGTCCGTCCATCCTTGTGTGTGTTTCTGTGTGTGTATGTGTATGTGTATGTGTATGTGTATGTGTATGTGTGTGTGTGTGTGTGTGTGTGTGTGTGTGTGTGTGTGTGTGTGTGTGAGTGTGTGTGCGTGCAAGTGTGTGTGTCCGGTCTGTGATCTCTGGCACCGTTGGACCAATCGGCTTGAAACTGTGCACGCACACTCCCTGGAGGCCAAAGCAGAACCTCTGCACCAACGTTGGCCTGTTATAGCGCCACCAGGAGGTTGATGTTTGCTAAACAATTTTTCTTACATTACTACTACAGATTTTGTCCAAACATCACGCAAATCGCTACACATCATCTCTATAGGCATGTGATCAAGATTGATCCGTCTGATTTCTCATAATCAATCCTGATTGGCTAAGATTGGCTTCCAAAGTTTGCAGCGGTGGCCCGTTTTGTACAAAATGCCTCAAATCATGATCACTTTTTTCAAATCGGCCTTATGGTGGCGCTATAACAGGCCGATTCACGTTTTGGACTATAATTGAAAAACTTTGCACACAAACTCCCTAGAAGCCAAGGAAAAACTTCCGGCCCAAATTTGTAACATCGGCCTGTTATAGCGCCACCAGGAGGCCGATTTTTGACAAACACATTTTTGGATATTACTCCTACAGAATTTATCCAAACACATTATCTCTATAGTCATGTGATCAAGACTGATCAAAGACTGTCAAAGATCGGCTTCCAAGAGGTTATGACCAAAGTTTGTGGGCCCTATGTAGGCAAGTAAGGCAACCCAGGCTCCGAGGACCACACTTTTCTAGTACCTGTCTCTGTCATCATCCAGCCAATCCTGTGCTAATTGTTGTCTTGTAAGCGCCAGCCAATCATGTGTTAGGCCTAATTGTCTGTCATCTTCACCTGTGTCTCCGTAGCTTTTGTGTCTTTAAAGCCCTGTCCTCTGTTAAGTTAGTTTAACAGATACAGTCTGTTTATATAGCCTGTTTCTGTAAGCCTGAGATACAAGAAACCTGTAATCTGAATGAATTATTCAGTTATTACTTGGTTCCTGTTAGCTGCCTGTTTATCCTGTATTTTGTGTCTGGCTGGAGGAATAAAACTAGATTTCCCCTCTGAATTCCGTCTACATTCTACTGCGTCTGGGTCCTGCTTAAAATTCCCAGACACAATAGGTCTAATTTACACAGCTTGAGTTATTTGTGCTAATTGACAATGTAGTATTTAGCTTTTCACCGTAACACCAACTTGTTTGGAGCACGGAGCACTTTACACAGCTAATTGAATTGAAAGCAAAACAACCCAAATGCAGTGGTGGAAAGTAACTAAGTACATTTACTTAAGTACATTTTTGAGGTATTTATACTTTACTTGAGTATTTCCAATTTCCAATACTTTAACCTCTACTCCACTACATCTCTGATTTACTAGTTACTTTGTAGATTTAGATTATTATTACAAAACATATATTAACCACTTCAGCCCTATATACATTTCGGACATTTGAAAATGGCAGATCTACAAGCTCACTTGTAGATCTGCTATTTTCAAAGGATTTTTTATATATTTCATACATTCAAAAACTTGTGAAATGGGACATTCTGCATAATGAGTAGTTTCTACTTTTGGTACTTTAAGTACATTTTTACACCAATAATTTTGTACCTTCAAGTAGATTTGGAATTCCGGACTTTTACTTGTAACAGTGTATTTCTACATTGCAGTATTGATACTTTTACTAAAAAATGTGAGTACTTTTTCCACCACTGCCCAAATGTTAGTACAGTAGCTATTGGCGAGCCCAATTTGTAGAAGCACTGCGCTTGCTACCATTAGCCCTGTGCACAAGTATGTGTAATCACGGGTGCACGTGTGCCTGTGTATTCAGCTCTCAGGAATATCCCATTATTTCTAGGAATTTTCCTGCAAAGGGGGTGTTGACTCTATTGCTTCCTGTTGAAAACACTGTAGCAGGAACAGATTCAACTGACATGGCTGAAATTGACACCACACACAGGTTGGGGAGGGGGGGGGGGGTTGCAGTGTTTGCTTCATTCTCTCTGGAGGGTAAATGGTCTATTACTGCATTATGATGTAAGTGCCTGATAGGGGATGCCTAAATGCAAACGTAAACATAAGAGGAGAAAAGATCATCTGTGAAGGCACTCACATATGATCGGAATATCTTCCCCAAGTAAACCCCCACCATCTCCCCCTGAAGAGTGCCTTGATCTTAAAGTAAACAGAGAGAGAGAGAAACGAGAGTTTGTGTAAGAGAATGGGAGACGTAAAGAGAGCCCGATAGAAAGATGGGACAGTGGAAGAGCAGAGAAAGGGGGAGAGATAAAAGAGTGAGAGAGCGAGCAAGAGATATTAAGTTGTCGGTGAGGCGAAACCCTCCGTTTATCCTCCAATTCTCCCTGACCCACATTCCCAGTTAAAAGCCAATAGCCTTTTCATTTCCTCCTCTCCATTACCATAGGGTAAACACAAACCTACCTAGGAATTTCCTGTTATTCCATAAGGAGACAGTTAGCATTCCCTAACACAGTGGATTGCTTGGGTTTCAACTAATACATCCAGAAACGACTGCTCTGTTTGCACAGCATTAATTTCACACTACACAGCTGTATCCTTGGAATATAAGTGAGTGTAATTCATTGCACATTGTCACTGTCTGAGTATAGGATCGTAGCTGTTACTGTAGGCCTCAACTCAGGCCTGCTGAACCTCTGTCCTGCTGCAAGCATGTCTATGGAACATGATGTTTGTCCACCATTACATTTATACCTCAACCCGATTAATTTCTCAAATATTACACTCAGGTATGATGAGCCTTCTACATAACTGATTAAGAACACTGCATTGTGTTCACTCCATTCAATCCAGGAACGCATCTGTGTCATTTTAAGATTTCTTTGGCTATTAAAAAATAGCAGATATACAAGCTCATACTGTAGCTATGAGCTTGCAGATCTGCTATTTTTTTTTATTGCGAAAATGTGTGCAATTTGGCCGGTTCTACAAATGTCGTCTAATTCCTAACAGTTTCTTTGAAGAAACTTATGTTCCTATATCAGTGGTTCTCAAAGGTTTTCATGTCAAGGACCACCCAAAATGATATGTATTTGGCTGCGGACCCCCAACTCAAAATATTTAGTTCCAGGGACCCCCCAGAAGCAAAGATTTTAGTTAAAAAAAATTGCTTTCAAAAACATATGCATATTCAAAGATTTGCACCAATTTTGACGATTTAATTTTTTTTTTTGCAGATCTACAAGCTCGCTATGAGCTTGTATATCTGCAATTTTTTTCAGGCCCAGGTCCAGCACTAACTATAGAAAAGAACAACCCCAACCCCCACCCCTGAAAAAAATAAATAAAAAAAACATTGAACAATGCTGTAGTCGAGGAACTTGTTTTTACCCTGCATTATGTATTGAGAAACCTTACCCTCTACTTCAGTGTTTCTCAACCTATTTTAGCCCAGTGCCCCTATCAAATATCCAGGTCCCTTACCCCCCCCTCCCCACACCCAATTAAAATGTAAGCTTTACTTTTATTGTGTATTGTGCTGCTTGTATAATTTAGAAACATCTAACTGATTTCCAAATATCAGATTTTACATTAAACTGGGCTGTTACTACTATGCGATTATGTAATTATTAGCCTACTTCCCAGGGAGAGCGGGAAAAAGCCTGTTACGATTATAAGTAGAATTGTATATGGATATCAGGCCCTGTCACATCAGGCCCCTCTCACAGCACTGAATGGCAGGGCTGTCATGGCCCTATCACAGACAGGGCCCGTCATGTTACCATGGTAACATGTTACCATCCTGTCACAGGGATGTCAGGCCCTGTCACAGCCTGCAGCATGATACTGACCATGATACTGACCATGATACTGACATGATACTGACCATGATACTGACATGATACTGACCATGATACTGACCATGATACTGACCATGATACTGACATGATACTGACCATGATACTGACATGATACTGACCATGATACTGACCATGATACTGACATGATACTGACCATGATACTGACCATGATACTGACATGATACTGACCATGATACTGATCACCTCAGCCTCTCACAAACCTTTCTATATCACAGGTTCAAGTGAATGTAAGGGCTTTGTGATATTGTAGTGTTTTTCACAATGGGTGCGTTCGGAAATTGCGCACCGGAGCGCACTCGCCTATTAGTTTGTATTGGCCAGTGCGCTCATTGCTGTATTTCCGAACGCACTCTATGAGTGTGCTGTGTGAGTTATATGTTGCCATGTACTAACATGGCAACATGATTGTGACTTGAAACAGATCAAGCAAACGAATTGATTCAAACAAATCAAGCCCTTTCTCTCATTTAACTGAAATGTTTATTCTAGTAAACAGCACAGACCATGTAGAGAGGATCACTATTCAAAATAAACCAGAGCGTCTGTTCTTTTTTTCATCTACTGATTACACTTCAGGAGAAGTGTAATCATAGTAAATCCTCCAAATGGTGTTTTAAATCAAGTTAAGACTTATTTTTCTTCTCTTTGACTTTGTTATAGGACAAATGTAACAGACATGATACTATACAGATTTTTATACACACCGTATGCATCTTATTAAAGACAGCTTGGATTATTTCACCTAAATAGGAAGAAGGGCAGTCTAAGGCAGACCAAACATGGAAACAGGAATGCATCAAGCTTTTGAGATCACCAAAAAAAAAATGAAAGAAAAAACACTCTTCAAATAAAAACAGAACTTAAAATAACAATAAAACATGTCCTCAACAATCTGTATTGGCTGCTTACTATTAAGCATCTGCATGTACCAAGCAACAGGGGAAAGTCAAGGGCTTCATTCCAGAAGTAAATATCCAACATTTAAAAAAAAAATTAAAAAAAATCAGACAAGCCTGACATGACTCGCTTGTGTGAAACATTACAGTAAAACATTTCAACATTTTAAATAATGAACAAAATATATAAGTAGTGTGCTGGAGTGAGACACTTAAAATATAGTTTCTGTACCAGGACAGTGGTGGCGGGTACTTAAATAATCATTAAAAAAAAATAACATCAGACTGGATTCACAGGTATCAGAACACAATAAACAATAAAAAAAATCAAATCTATTGCACAATGGTAGTATCAAAGACGAATACAGCATGAACGGTACAAGTATGTAACAGACAACCCTAGGCAGTACGTGGGAAAGGAAGTGGAGCTGAGGTACTAAAGAGGAGACAGAAACCCAATGAAGAACAGATATGCCTCTTAAACATGGAATAAAAAATGAAAAAACCTGAATATCTTTGCCATGTCTCTTTCATTTCTTCATATTGACACTCTCATAATCCCACCGATCCCAGTTCAGGGTTAGAAGAATGTGTGCAAAACAGCTTAGCAGTGGTGTAAAGTAATTAAGTACATTTACTTAAGTACTGTACTTAAGTTAAAAAAAAATGTATTCTTACTTTACTTGAGTATTTCCAATTTTCAGTACTTTTACTTCTACTCCACTACATCTCAGAGGCAAATATTATACTTCTACTCTACTACAATTATTTAAAAACTTTAGCTGCTAGTTATTTTGTAGATTTTGATTAGTATTACATTTCGGCCATTTGAAAATAGCCGATCTACAAGCTCACAATGCGTCGCGATGCGACACGTTGTGAGCTTGTAGATCGGCTATTTTCAAAAGCTTTTATACAGTATATCTGAAAACTTGTGAAATGGGACATTCTGCATAACGAGTACTTTCTACTTTTGGTACATTTTGATACCAATACTTTTGTACTTTTACTCAAGTAAATGTTTTATTCCTTTTACTTGTAACGGAGTATTTCTACATTGCAGTATTGATACTTTTACTTAAGTAAAAAAATGATAATTAATACTTTTTCCACCACTGCAGCTTAGTAACAAGACTAAGCGAAACACACATTCACACTGAGATCTGGAGAGGCCAGAGTCAGACCCTCTCGTCCCAGAGCCACAGGTATTACTGACTCCTGCTAAAGACACATCTGTTCTACATGATCAATTTCTGTTCCTATCTGAACGTTTCACAATGTTTATGCTTTCTGAGCACAGCCAAGACATCTGGCTGTGATTACAACACCACAGGCAGACTGGGCCTAAATTGAAAAGGATACTTGGGACATTTTAAATTTTAGTCTGACATTTCTCCTCGCAAAGCATCTGTCACATTGTTGTGGGGGGGGGGGAAAGCTTCTTAAATGGCACTTAAGTCGACCTGAAAACTGCTGGCTAATGCTGTTAGCATTCTAAATTGAAGAATGCTGACATAATTAACAAATCAAACAAACAAACTCAATGTCCAGTTGCCACTCTCCGGATCTATTATCACTGAGAGAGAAGGCTTTTTATAGGGACAAATGAGGCTTTAGTAACAAAATGAAGACCTACTGTACAAAAAGGCTCAAGAGACACTTGAGCAGTGACCGATCACCGGTCTGTGCACAAGTATTAGTGTGAATTTGGTGTTTGATTATGATTATTCAGGTTTGAAAATGATTTGTTGTTTCTGTTATGTTTTAAGTTTACTGAATACAGTAAGTGGATTTCTGGAAATGTGGTTTTCTTTTCTGTCTTGTGCGTCTGTTTATTAGCAAGTAGCATTGCTGTTTAATTTAGAGACATTGGCATCGTTCAGCCCAGATTATTTATTTTGGTTTCTTTTTTATACCATGTACACAGTATTTGGTCCTATTTTAGAGGTTGTGTAAATACTGTAGTGTAATGTTGATGTCTTTTGTCTTCATATATTTTCATTTAGAACCACACCCTGAGTAAAGTGTGCCTGTGCATTCAGTAAAGAATACTTAAAGGACACTACTGCCTTCCTTGTCTTAATTTGACACCCCATATTGTTGGCTACCCATGCCAAACAAGTGCTACAAAACACCTACACCATGAGCTGAAAGGGCACTCGCAAGAGGAGCGCCCAGATCAGACTCACTGAGTTGGAAGAGAACTGACAAGACAGGAAATACAAGAGCGAATTGACCACCAGGGACCTGAGAATTAAACTAGCAGAGGAGGAGTCTCAGTGACTGTCTGAGGAGGGAGAGCGGTACCGAGTTCCACAATAAGTGGCGCTTGGTCAGCTAACTTCAGATGTGTAATAGCTGTCCCCCCCACACAATGGTGACAAGCGCTTACTGAAGAGAACAAGACTACTATTCAAAATGCCAACGTATCACTTGAAGGTTCAAAGCTACACAGACCTAGATGCCTGCATGTTATACAAGCTATGTACAGCTTGAGAGAAGGGATAATTGGGCTGTGTACCAGGATACATCTCTCATACATTAATACATCTTCATAATGGCTATATTGTATGATATGTAAACAACAACAAAAGGAAGAGGCAGTTTGCATTTCTAGCTGGCAGCATTAGTCACTAAAACATCAAATCTAACCAAGTATCTCTGCCCGGTTAAGAGTGAATGCATACTACAATTTGACTTTTTCTCAAAAGTAAAGCAATTAAATACAAATAAAATGTGTGGAAGTCACAGTTTTTATGATAGATAATAAGATGCCTAATTCTGCACCGTCTCATAATTTGTGACAATTAAGGACAGTGTCCGTGGAGCTAAATTTGTTCAGGAAATCTTTAGTGTGAGCCCACCTAGACTGGCATTTCAGAATCATCTGCAAAAGACTACCATGAACGCAACCTCCAAAGGAAAGTAAATGTCATACCATGACATTTACATTTTTAGCCTGTTACCTTTCATCACATGGCACTGGTAAAACTGCTTGTCCTTTAAGTTGGCTAGAAACAGATTGTTAGCATTTCACTGAAACCAAAAGATACGGCTATCCATATGTTAATACTTAGGCAACCTTGTAGTATCATTTGGTCTCAATGAGGAATGACAACAATGCCTGCATATCCTTGTGTTTATTATCATTATTAAATTAAGTTCTAGTTTCTTCACTTTGTGTGAAAGGTGCCCAGTGATAAAAAAAAAGCAACAAATAAAAAATGTAAAAGGTATAACTTTAGATAATGTAAGTAATGTTTAAGTAACATGTAAGTAAGCTTCAGTCAGTAAACACTGACTGAAGCTTGTGAGTGGTCATGGAGACGTATACATAGATTAAACACTGTCATATATAAAACAGAACGTGACCCTTGAAGCTACAACAGAGGGGCTTTAAATAAAATACTGATTCGTCTCAAAGTTAGTCTCCGGCGTTGCGTTCCGAATTCATTATATGACACAAAAAGTTCACAGGATAAGTTCACTACGGAGCAGAAACCCTGGGTAGCAGTTCAAGTAAAGGAACAATTCACATAAATATAAAACAAAGTGAGTGGTTGAACCTATGTTGTAACAAACAAAGTCTGACATACCGTGCCACCAAAAAACAAAAGGAACGGCGTACGTACATTTCCAGTTATAGAGTAATAACAGTGACAGTGTGTAGTAGAGTAACCTGAATTCAGCAGGTCACATCATTTCAAATCTTCCTTTAAGCCCACTGCAGCTTTGTGCTTGCTGGTCTGTGGAGAACTGAAGTGTCTAGTTTCAACTACAAATTATACAACAACAGAGGACTGATTCTTAAAAAAAAAGAAAGTCAAAAATAATAAAATAACACTTGTCACAAGACTTGAAATAAGCCTCTTGTAAAAAATCATTGAAATGAAAAAGGTAGAATGTGAAAACATGAACTCCCTCATCTTGCCTTTCAGGTGTTTTATACCTTATAGTTGGTATTGTGTGGTGTGTCACAGCATTATGATCAACGTACAGCTGTCAAGAGAAGAGGCATAGTTAGCTCCTTTTACCTACAGTATGTACAAAGGACCGAGTGAGAGAGAGAAAGTACCGTAGCTCACCACACACACACACACCTCCTCTACGCAGTACGATCTCAAACTCACCGACAAAGAAAATATATCTGTACAATTTGTTGATATCAGTTCAAATGATACACCGACTTAATTTGTTATTTTCATTTGCCAGATACTTGTCACATTATTGTGAGTTCTCCAGCTCCCCCAAACCAAATGACTGTTAGCATTCTTTGCATTTACAGTACACCATGACCTGGAAGCTAATAACGCATTATTAGACTCAATCAGGAATGCTAACCAGCCTGTTTTTTTTTTTTGGGGGGGGGGGCTTTCCCCCTCACAATGTGACATGTGACCAAGACAAAACAAATGACAATGTCAAGGTATAATGTCAGTACAAACGTTTCACATTCACCCTAGACCAGGATGAGCCACTTTGGGAGAGGAGTTGACAATATCTGAAAGCAGAACTGACATTTAAAAAATAAACACTCTCAAATATTACTGTAATTCTGTGTTAAAAGAAAGAGAATTGATCTCAATCTTTAGAAGCGGCAAACGGAAGTTGGCTCCCAATCATGGCTCTACACTCATAAAACATAATAAAATCACACTAAAACATATAAGCATAACTCAACAACACTGAATATCCACAGATGTGAGACATACCATCACAAACTCAATGGTAGATCCATATCTCTCCAATTCAATACTGTGGGGGTGGGGAAGTCCCTTCTTAAAAGTATAACTTGCAGCGTGATCCGTTTCGTCATCAGGCCCACGTTTCATTGAGGGGAAAAGATTTCTATTATTGGCACCTTGCAAGCAGGTATGCTGACACTCGTACACACACAC
Organism: Gymnoscopelus braueri; assembly: GCF_963280865.1. Lineage (NCBI taxonomy): Eukaryota > Metazoa > Chordata > Actinopteri > Myctophiformes > Myctophidae > Gymnoscopelus > Gymnoscopelus braueri. The sequence continues at coordinate 18,788,401 of NC_137607.1, read as the reverse complement.
ACACACACACACACACGCACACGCACACAGGTACAGTTAGGTGTCATTATAGAAATGTTTCCGCCCACAGCGTAACTAAAGCTTGAAAAGAAAACACCACACTGAGCATCAAAAATGTCAGAGTACTGCTTAAACATGAGTCAGCTCGTCCGGCCAGTCCAGTCCAGTGAGTAGATGCATACTCTGACATAAGACAGAACCATCATTTTAGTCACATATATACCCTTCTCCAGCCACTCTAGTGCATGTACGCAGTGCATCAATTCAGGCATGTCAAACCCCCAGCAGCTCTCTCTCTCTCTCTCTCTCTCTAGACTCACCTTCCTCTCCTTTATCCTTACATTCTATCCATTCATGTCAACAAGAGAGTTGAGTATCATCGTCGTGATTGTTTGTTTCAAACCTCAAGCTCTGGAATCAGTTCCAGTCCCATAGTTGGGAGACAGTTCTATTTTTTTCCTACACAAGGACCATGCCCAACCCACCTCAGTTTACTTTTCTTTCTTTCTTTTTTTACATTGTTCATTAAGTGATTCAGTGTGGGGAATGTATGTAGAGGAGGCGTGCGTGTGTGTGTGTGTGTGTGTGTGTGTGTGTGTGTGTGTGTGTGTGTGTGTGTGTGTGTGTGTGTGTGTGTGTGTGTGTGTGTGTGTGTGTGTGTGTGTGTGTGTGAGGCCGTGTACACAGAGTATCAGTCTATGCATCTGAATAATGAGAATTAGTATAGAACGTAGTCTATGAATGTATTTTGGTGTGGCTGTGTGTGTGTGTGTGTGCATGGGTGTGTGGATCTGACCATTAGGGATGTCAGTCTATATTTTGTGTGTGTGTAGGTCTGAAGGTTAGTGTGTCTATGTTGCTGTGCTGTGTGTCTATACGGTATGTATATGACAGAGAGGCTCAGGTCACGCGTTGGACATCTCGGCCTTGCTGAGCGCGATGGCCAGCTCCAGGTCCTCCTGCTCCTGCTGCCGGAGTCTCTTCAGCCGCTCCCGCTCAGCTCGCTCGCTCTCCCGCTTCGCCCACTCCAACTGCTGAGCTTCATTACCAAACTACACACACACAGAGAGAGAGAGAGAGAGAGAGAGAGAGAGAGAGAGAGAGAGAGAGAGAGGAGTGGAAGAGTTATCATTCATTCATAGACGATAGATGTATGTATTCATATTACTGGTTATAGATTGTACATAATACTTATGCCTACATCTATTAATAGTTTATACCTTGCATGCACACTTTAAGTAGACCAAGGAAGACACTCCACACAACATTTTTTTAATTGGCCTTGTACCTTATATTATCAAAAATGGTTAGAGTTGAATAAATCAACACCTTTAGACCAATTATTTGTTTACCAACATTGAGACTGAACACACAGGTGATTGTTTCATGTAATCAATTCCCAACATAGGGTGCGTTCGGAAATACAGCAATGAGCGCACAGGCCAATACAAACTAATAGGCGAGTGCGCTCCGGTGCGCAATTTCCGAACGCACCCAAGGTGGTTATCACTCAATACTGGTTCTTATCGCTTGCAACCAGTGTGACGTCGTCTGTTAAGGGGTCTATAGTTGATTACCTACTGTAGCAAAGTGGCGTGCAGAGTAACAGTTCATGAGTACTTGGTTAATGGTGTGAAACAGTAATGACTAAAACAGTAATGCACGACAAACACAATCAACATTGTGCATGTTGAAAGGTGATTTGTGTTGAGACTTGTGAGAAGTGGACTAGTGCAAAAATAATCACACCAGAGAACAATTGTTTTTTTCCCATTTAACTTTGTTCAAAAAGTCTTACCTTGACTTTGTCAGGTCCTGTTAGAGAAGTGGATTACAAAACAACAGCATTATAAACAAGAAATCCCATCATATCGCTGTAATAATCATAGCAAGATTAAGAGGTTGTCCTATTATAGCATACAGCTGCTTGCTCAATTTAGTCTTATCTTCCTTCACCAGGCATAAAACATTTCTCCATTTTCTGTGCTGTTGTTAGCCTTATTCATGAAAACAAATACAATAGATACTACTTGACAAATGCAAGCAATAAAGTCAGCAGTAGTTATTTGTTTGATACTGTGTGCTAACAAATAAACGTAAAGTAACTTTGTAACAATGTTTTTGATGTGTTATAAAAATAGAGTTTATTCATATTACACATTGAGTGCCAAGAACGCATATATGCGTTCTTTGCGTTCTTTAGAATCCATCACTTGAGTGCCAAGAACGCATATATGCGTTCTTTGCGTTCTTTAGAATCCATCACTTGAGTGCCAAGAACGCATATATGCGTTTTTTGAAGAAAAAACCCAAAGACCAAGGAGATATGATTTTTTGAAGATTTAGACTCCCATCCACTTCCTTGTTAACTTAAAACTTACAAATTCTGTATCTCGGCTCCTGAGTACTTTTTTTTTCTCAATGAAAAATCTCTGGCATAAAACAGCAAAAAAATCAGAAAAAAATCTGGTATTCAATATAAAGAGTCACTTTTGTGGTCAAATAAATAGAAACACTTCACCCACAGTGTGAGTGCCATAGGGAAGGAAAACTGATCTAAATGTCACTTAATCCCTTTAAAAGGAGTAGTTCACCCAAAAAAATGACTTATTTTCTATCAATTACACACCCAATGAAGCCTTGAATTCATGATTTTGTTTTTGTTTTTGTCGTATTCCTGAGCCAATAATTTGATTACCGTCTCCTACCGGCTAATGTATTCGGTAGGAGACACAAAGCAGAATCTTTGTGTCTCCTACCGGAAATACACACGGTCATCAAATCATTGGCTTAGGAATGCGACAAAAACAAAAAAAATCTCCATCAATTCAAGACTTCATGGGGTGTGTAATTGATAGAAAATAGGATTTTTTTTTGGTGAACTATTCCTATAAGTACAAAGTAAGAATGAGCCCTATTAGAGAAGAATAGGTAACACTTGTCTGTCTGCCACAACAAGCAAACATGGCATGCAGAGAAAATGAGAAGATGAGAATTTCTATTGACTGTGAGTGATGACACCATACAAGATTAATAGGCTTCATGTTTTCTATTCACATCTGTATATTGTCTGGGTCTATTATTAAATTAGCTCTACTCTACAACAGGATAAGTTTAACTACTTAGACCCTATATATACTTTGCTTACCGGTGTCCCCCAGGGCTTTATACTTGGTCTCCTGCCTTTTGCCTCTATACCAAATCTCTTCGCCGAAAATAGCAGACCTACAAGCTCACGACACATTGCAACATGACATGTTGTGAGCTTGTAGACCTGCTATATTGTCAGTGAATGTTTGCCTATTTTTGCATAATGTTCGCCTATTATGACAGACGCAGAATAGCGATGCTATAGTTCATGTGGTTGACCACTTAAGGCCTATATACTTTGTTGTAAGACCAATTGCAAAAATGGCGGATCTACAAGCTTACAATTTCCTACAATGACATGCCCAAATAGGGACACCAGGCAGGGTGAAAGTGGTTATGCAAGTAAAAATAATAATTATATTGACCCAGATCTGCAAGACAAGCAGCATATCAACTCTTGATGATGATACTACTTCATCAATAGTCTTTAACTTCTCATACAACAAATCACTGGGCAACTCAAACAAACATCTTCAACGGGAGCATTTGTTTGCATGGCTGAATAATGAATTAATTACGGCTGTGCAGACAAGTTTAAATAAGCCCTTGGCTGAGAGGAAGAAGCAGATTCATTAGTTTAATGCAAACTAATGTGATGCTTGGAGGACACATGAAAACAGTTAAACCATCGACATAGATAATACACCAAAACACATAAATGCACATACAGTACAAACACACACATGCACCCACGCACACGCGCACACGCACACACACACACACACACACACACACACACACACACACACACGAGACAATCTACAGCCAGTGGTTCCAAAACGGCGTGCGTTAAGTCTAACTGTGCCTTAAGATTTTGTGACAACTACACATTATGATTGCAACATATACAACTATTAAAAAATAGTTATGAATTAATGTTTACTTTGTGTTGTAAGCTATTTTTTGTTATGAATACAGGTGCACTTTTACTTGTCCATTGGTATGCCTTCTTGGCCACAAAAAGTTTGAAAACCACTGCAGACTCAGAACTGAGAGCTGAGTAGTGATACTGCTGTGTCATCATAATGTCATCCACTATGCCAGGGGTGACAGTCAGACACTAGTGCCTTTTTCTCAGTGAATAAACTTAAATGGCTTATTTTCTTTCTGACCACCTAATGAAAATGAGAAATAAACGAAACAGTGTTTTGTATAATTTATCTTTTAAAGTATTGAACTTATGGCTATTTGTTTTTTTATTACCTTTTGTTACTATTTTACTTGATCTTATTCTCATGTTGTTGTTATGCACACTGTTAAGATGAGTATTCAGTATTGAGAACCGTTAGATTAGTTCCTCACTTTAAGGGTCCCAAGAGGGTTTGTTCAGAATGATTGACTATTCTCTCTTCATGCCAGGGGAAACCCTGACAGTGATTACATTTTCTCACACTCTCACTCACACACACACACACACACACACACACACACACACACACACACACACACACACACACACACACACACACACACACACACACACTCATCTAAAAACCACAAAAAGGGCTAACACCCTTTCCTGCCCCAGAGAAAGACCACTTCTGCTGTGCAGCCTGCATTACATTTCTCTGCACACTCTCACCACCTACTGAAAAAACACTTCAAAAGCTTTGCTTAACGGACATGCAATGAAGCACAGTGTACGGAAACATGGTGAAATAACAGGCCAAATCTCTGTCCGACCTAGACAATGCCTGTGCCAGGCATGTATACTATTGCTATTGCAAAGTGACAGAATCATGCAAAAGATAATAGTTAGAACAAGAAGACTGAAGCATAAAGTAGACAGACAGGTTTACAGGCTGTTGTGTGCTATTCTGCCCCCTCACAGCTCCCTAGGCTGTTCTGTACATAACTGCCTTCATATTAGATCATATCCATCAGGCACAGAGCTGCTTGATAATCATTTGTTTGCTGTGTAAAGAGAACTCCTGAATAGTGTTCTGAGTGAAAACAACCATAAGTACATGTGAAGCATTAAGTAAATGACTACACTGTCATATTGTCAGATCATCCAGCCTGGTGTGGACACAGAAGGCCTTATCTTCCACCCGGCACAAGATGACGCAAACGGACAGCGCAGTTATCATTGGTATCTAGTAATATTGGTGTGGACAACAGCCCCCCCTCCCCCGTCCAGGTCACTGATTTAGTGGTTCTCAAACTTTTTCATGTCAAGGACAAGGATATTTTGTTCCAGGGGCCCCCAGAAGCAAAGATTTGAGTTGAACAAAAATATTCAAAGATTTGCACTAATGTTTCAAGATTTTTCAAAAATAGCCAAAGTATAAAATATAGTTAACTCTATAAACGCCATTGACTCGAAAACGCGTCAATTACTACTTAATCCACCCACGCCATCGACGCGTTTGACGCGTTGGATGCGCGTTCATTGTTTAATCTCTGATTGCGCTATGCTGCTTAATAATGTTATTTTCGAGTTCCACTTACTTCACCCACATCTGCATCCGGTTTCATGACCTGGGTTCCGTTTCCGGTTTTTGATTTTTCCCCCCGGTCATTTTCGTCCAGAATAGGTTAACAAACGTTTTTTCACACGGTATATCAAACGAACGGACAGGTTCTCTTCTATAATCTATGGTCTGGGTGACGATCAGTCATCGCCGTCGTGTATCACATCGTAATTTTGTCCGATCGGACAATCTGGGACAACGTCACATCCGTTTTGATGCATTTCACTGTCTAATCTCTCAAGAAGGATGTCAGGGAGCCAACGACCTGATCAAGCTGTCATGTGCTGCTCTCTAGTGGCGGATTTGTGCTGCGTCTTTAAAATTCACTCTGATCAATTATTTTCATGAAAAATGTCAAAATATAAAAATAAAAAAAACACGAAAATTGCTGGCGCTGGGGGGGGTACTTTATGAAAATACTCTGGCAGTCAAAGAGTTAAAGTGGTTGAAATGATTGTGACGCTGTATTAAAACATTTTGCTGGGGACCCCCTGGTACCCCCCGCAAGGACCCCTGGGGTCCCCGGACCCCACTTTGAAAACCAATGGTCTAAATGGGGCCCAGAGAGTTAAGCAGTATCAACCATCTCAACCTACAGAGCTGAAGTCAACAATGAGCTCTTACTTGATGCTGTGGACGGGGCAAACGGGTCCTTGCCGCTAAATGGATCTCCCAGGTTCTTTTTGTTCTGAAACGGGTCGACGACGTCACCTCCTCCGAACGGCTGGAAGGGGTCGCAGGGTTTGGATGGGTCGTTGGCACTGGACATGCTCACCGGCGTGCTCTTACCTAAACATAATGGAAGACAGTTACTAACAGCCATCACACACAGACACAGACAGAGGAGGGGAGACCACAGCTCAGAGAAACAAGTTCTGGTGGGCTTTTAAAAGGATCCAGTGACATTTTTCCAGTTTTAACCATTTTCTGGGGGCATTTTTATCCTTATCCATACTAAAAAGCTATGTTTGTCGTTACCTTTTTCTACACATATTACAAGGGCTAATTTTCATTAAAAATGTCAAAGCATCCCTTTAATGCAGAAGCGGGTGTTTCTATGCGTTTCTGGGAAAGCACATTCTACTTCCATAGAGAAGGACAAAGTTGGATATGAGTTCATATTTCCACTGATGGCCGAGAGATTTTGAAAGTCGTTATTAGTATGAGAATAGTTTCTCACATCCTGTGTGATGCGTCGATAGCCCTGCAGTACCTCAGGTTCCATATCTGATGTTCCAGGTTCTAAATAAAAGAACACTCTCTCTAAAGCTCTGTTTCTCATATCTTTGCCCATGCTGTGGGAATGACTGCAATGAAAGCCTTTGCAAAACCACACAGGTTTCAGATCCACACGTGGCAGGCTACCTACACTCATGAACTCTGACAAAACATCCTGCCGGGTACAGCAATCACACGCCTATATGAGATAATGAGATAATGGCATGGCTTGTGTGTCAGTGTGTGTGTGTGTGTGTGTGTGTGTGTATGTACAGTATGTGTCTGTATGTGTCTGTGTATGTGTATGTGTATGTGTGTGTGTGTGTGTGTGTGTGTGTGTGTGTGTGTGTGTGTGTGTGTGTGTGTGTATGTGTATGTGTATGTGCATGTGCATGTGCATGTGCATGTGCATGTGCATGTGTATGTGTGTGTGTGTGTGTGTGTGTGTGTGTGTGTGTGTGTGTGTGTGTGTGTGTGTATCAATATATACCACATATACAGTACATACATTCTCACAGAATACAAAGTATACCATATGTCATACACAGCAGCACCCAAAACCAATAAGTGAAAAAGGACACCCAAAATAACCCAGTGTGTGCTTTCAGTCTTCTTGGCAGCCACTTTGAATGAACCTATAGCGGGTTACGGTTTCTCCCCACATTACCCTTTCAGTCAGTGTGGTTCACCATCTCACCAGGCACAGACCAATCTCTACGTACAAAGGCTTTTGATATTATATCAGTGGTTTTCAACCTTTTTATCATCAAGGTCCATTATTTATTGGGTATTTGAGCCACGGAACCACCATTTGATTTGAGATTGAGCCTCTTCGACCGAAAACTTTGAATATTTTGTTATCGTTGGATTTGGTACCATAGGAGAGATAACAGGCAAAACGTTGATCAAAATAACAATTCTTTAATTAAAGACGGGGTGCCGTGATTTTCAGTGATCCCCCCCCCCCTAAAACATAATCATCAGTTATTATGGTTATACTAGGAGGAAGATATTTTTCAAAAAAGTGTACAGAAATTGTTAAAATTATGTTTTTATGTGGACACGCCTCCAGTTCATTAAGTATACCTGGTTCTCACCTTAGCACCTAGTCCACCACCTTAGCACCACCCACCTGTCCTAGTCCCTCCTCCTCCTCATGCCCACACCTGTTGTGTTATGATAATGAGGGGGAGGGTATGTTTTTACTATGTCACTAAAGCGCTGTTTCTCTATTGGCACGTTTGACCCTCAAGGTTTCCGCCTCCAGGTAGAAACTCAAAATAGTCAGAGAAGACATAAAACACCATAAAAACACCACCAGGGGGCTTAATGAAGTTCTATCAACCTCATAGACACATGAAAAACAGAAAAGGTGCAAAACCATGGCACCACCTATTTAAGTAATGCAGATGTTTAAAAATAATTGAACTCTTGAGAGCGCAGAATGAAACCAAATGGACCCTTACGGGTCCATTTGGTTTCATTTTACGCTCTTGGTTACCAACTCTCCATCATTTAGCTGGGGACCACCTGGATGAGAACCACTGTATTATATGGGTAAAATGCATATCGTATTAATGTTAAAAAAATTATAAACTTTCATTTGTTTAGCACCTTCCACAATGTAAGATGTAGCTCACAGAGCTTTACAGAGCCGGGAAATACAAGGCAATATGACATTCAACTGTTACGTATAAGAGAACGGCCACATAACAGAAAGTAACATACAGGTTGAACACTGTAACAGAATATCTGATCAGGCTCATCGGACAAAAAAATAAAATAAAAATCATCATCATCTACAGTATCCGTCTTAAAAGTCCTGCAATGCTCTGCCATCATCGTGGGAACATTGACAGCACAAAAGGAGGTGTTAACCACACAGCGAGTTGAATCTGTGAAACCCATCTTGTGTCTGTACCAGGCTATATATGCATTTCACACAATGCTGAGCAAAGCTGATTACCATGCCTGGTAATCAGTCGCAATGTCGGTAAATCTGCCCACACACACATACACACACACACACACACACACACACACACCAAAAAATAATAAACGAGAACATTACCCCACCCTGTTTAAAAATAACCCAACGCATTCATATTTGTTACCAAGTGCCTCTGTGCACGGTCCACACGGTCTGTTTTTAGTGGCGTTGTCAATAAGACGTAATAAGCTTAGGTTTCAGTCTATACCTTTTTTTTTTTATGAATTCAGTATGTTTTGCATGGAAACAAATCTGTGAACGACTGAATTTTTTTTCCAAACTTAAATAAAATAATGATCAATACATTGTTGTCACATCATGTCCAGTGTAATAAGTAGTTATGATTGTTGATCGCATCAATCCATGTTTTATTAGGCAATCACTGAGAGAAACACAAACATCGTGAGAGAATTAAGTGTGTGTCAGTTATTTGAGAGCATAGGAGAGGGGACCTAAGTGTGTGTGTGTGTGTGTGTGTGTGTGTGTGTGTGTGTGTGTGTGTGTGAGAGAGAGAGAGAGAGAGTAAGAGTAAAGGGGCAAAAAAAGCAAGATGTGGGTATGAATGGTGACCTATAGGGTGCTTCACTTACACAACCATTTCCCCACCACAAGACTTATGGCCATGACCTTTACCCACACACACACACACACACACACACACACACACACACACACACACACACACACACACACACACACACACACACACACACACACACACACACACACACACACACACACACACACACACACACACACACACACACACACACACACACACACAGAGAGGAAGTTTGTCAGGGTGTGGTTGAGAACAACACTGCTGGCAGAACTCAGAGCATATGATCGGGGACAGGCATGGTTGCGCAGCAGTGCATGCACTCGATCACACACCAACAGACACAAGCGCACACACGTGAATCATGGAATACATTGTGTGTGTGTGTAACACAACAATGGTGTCAGAGTTCAGGTAGTCAGTAGGAATAGTTGTTATGTTTTCACCAGGCCAAAGGCTGCATGTACTGTAGAGATATTACCCTGACTGATCACTGCTGGGTCTGTTGGGAATAATAAACCCAAATCAAGGCTATAGCCTCCTTGCAAACAAAGTTAGCACGTGTGGGTTTGTGCAAAAGCAATGGCTGTGGTTCCAGTATAGTGGTATTTATTTAACAAGATTGGGTTATTGCCATTGCTTCTACAACTGCAATTTTGCGAGTGGAAATTGTTCTTTTTGTACTACTGGGGTGCGACACCACTTTCTAAAATTAGACTTCTTTGTTTTGTTTAACAGATTACCACTACTTAGAATAACTTTTATGTCTGTTAATTTTATAAAGGCATGGGTATTTAACTCTACAAATCAAGTCATAAAAAAAAAACATATGGCTCCAGTTATACCACTTAAATAGGGTTGGATATGATATTTGTATGGCTAAATATTTCCTGAATATTTCCATAATTTTCCTTAATCACTGAAAATACAACTATAATGAAATGCACTGTAGTTATAGTGTGGCTCATTGTGCACCAGCTTCTCTCTGTGATTTGTGTCAGTTGGTACATTTGTAAGTCACACCTCACACGTTGGCAAGTAAATGGTGCTCAATCTACTCTGTGCCCACAATGACACTCTTTCCTGTTTACAGATCAGACTGCTCTGAATGGAGTGGAAAATAAAGTGTAGAAAAATATCTATAACACCGGGTGAGAGAGCTGTTCTGTTCACACACACACACACACACACACACACACACACACACACACACACACACACACACACACACACACACACACACACACACACACACACACACACACACACACACACACACACACACACACACACACACACACACACACACCTATCTGAGCCTTATTGTGAGGTACAGTTGAGCTGCTGTGTGCCTGATCTGCCTATTCAACAGTGGTGGAAAAAGTACTCACGTGTTTTACTTGGGTAAAAGTATCAATACTGCAATGCAGAAATACTCTGTTACAAGTACAAGTCCGGTATTCAGAATTTACTTGAGTAATTTACTGAGATGTAGTGGAGTAGAAGTAATTCAAAGTATTCAAAATTGGAAATACTCCACTAAAGTAAAAAAAATACCTCAAAATTGTACTTAAGCACAGTCCTTGAGTAAATGTACTTCGCTACTTTACACCACTGCTATACAATGGATGTAATACATAAATTGTAAAAAAGCCTGTAATGTGCAGAATTTAGTGTGTAATTCTCAAACTCTACCGATGCCTAAGTTCTGCACTAGTATCCACTACTGCAACAAACAGCCTCCTTCCGTATATGACTCTACACAGCAAAGTCCTGAGTGTTAGTTTAACTCTGAGAGTGTACAACTGTAACCAAATGGACCAATACATGTGTACGCTGTCAGTGAAATGAACCAATATTGAGCAAGTGCATATCCTATCTCTTGCCCAGATGTCATCACAAACTGACTGACTGACTGACTGACTGACTGACTGACTGACTGATTGATTGATTGTAATATTGATCACAGGTCTTGTGCTTATAGAACATTTTGTAAATGGCATTGAATGTGGTTCAGCCAATCACAATAAAGGATAAAAGAACACCGGGGATTGTACTGTGTATCTGCAAACGACACTCTCAAATCACAAGGTACCTAACAAAAGCATAAATTTCAGTGGGATTCCTTGCACATTTTCTTGTACTACAACACATGATATAGGACAAATATGATATCGTTGCTGTCCGGCAGAAACCAGCTAACTCCATTTTGCCGTTTTTGCATTTTTTTTTCCATAAATCAGTGCTATTGAACAAAACCTCCTAACTCCACATTTTTTTTTTTTTTAGTCATTTCCTGAAAAATGAACATTTTGGAGTTAGCTGGTTCCTGCCGGACAGCAGAGATATAATAGTAGCAAGGGGAGATGCAAGCATAAATTCCCTGTAGAAATAAAGGTAATCTTCACTAGCTCACAACAAAATAGGATAAAAAAAACATAATAAATAATAAAAAATAATAAAAAATATATACAAAAGAAGAAATCTATCAAAGTAAATAATATTGTAAATAATATATTGTGGAACAACAAAATGTGCATCAGAAGCAAATGTGGAGACAGGGTTACTATGGCCAGGGAGGTACAGTAGGTCATGTGTTGGAATAGGACAGTGTGGTGGTTTAACATACTTACTCTGTCCTGCCCTGTTTCTGCCCAAAGCAATCGCTACAGAGTGGAAAAACCATTAAGACCATGGTTGCATGAACATTTTACAGTGTCAAGTATCACTTGACAAAAAATGATGTATTATTAAGGAACCATGTTTTTTTCTCCCTCCCCTTTGGCTTACCTGCTGGACAGCATCTTGCCTACATTATACAGTACTTCGTCATATGACGCGTCGTGCAGCACTGCTATAGATCCAGATACTAACCAGGCCCCCATATTATCCACCTTTCCCATATTTCGCATTATTATTGCTTAAGTGGTCTTTACCTGTACTGTTGCCAACTTACATTTTCTTTATCCCCTTTTTATTTGTATTACATCCAGTATTATTATCTTGTTGCTATACTGTATTGGTTTTGTTACCACAGTCTTGTGGAACATGCCACACCACCATTTAACAGAAAAAATTAAGTTGAAATTCCATTTCTTCAATCTACCTCCCAAACTTCACTATGGCTATTATAGCAGAGCCCATTGTTCACTGTGTATATCTGGGATGACAATAGAGAACACTAGAGAATGGACTTCCTGGGATCATGACGTACACCGCTTAGTGCTTACCAACATAATGCGTTCTGTCTGAAAACATTATCTAAATCATCTTGAATATGGGAGATGGGGAATTCCAAGGGAAAATGAAGAGCGATGGTTGAATAGCTCCCTGGGTACCACTAAGCAATTGGTATTGTTTTTCATGAAGCACAGTTAAACAGCAGTGCATTATGGTCTCATGCATGCAGCACAGTTGGAATGCTTATTTGGCCAAGCTGATTGTTTGGCTGGAAACCGCTTGTTATGTAACGGTCTGTTACTCTCTCCCTCGACATGTCCTTCTTTAACCTCTAAGAGTCTCTGACTCACCGCTAGGAGGTTTGGGTCTGGGAGGCACGCTCTTCTTCGGCGGCAGAGCTGGCGTGTCGTTCTTTCTGCTGAAAGGGTCGTCCACAAACCCCGGCTGCAGAAGAAGAAGACAGACATGCAGTCAGGGGTGGGGGGAGGTAGAAGTACTCTACTCACTCACATACAGTATACTTCATTAGAGAGGTTGTTATTTCAGTGCTGCTGCTGGTTCAGGTCAGGTCAGGTGGACTGCTTTTGATGTGAATAACACTGACTTGTTGAACGGGCACACTAGAAATCATCAGTGGTGGAAAAAGTACTCACGTTTTTTTTTACTTAAGTAAAAGTATCAATACTGCAATGTAGAAATACTCTGTTACAAGCAAAAGTCCGGAATTAAAAATGTACTTGAGTAAAAGTGCAAAAGTATTGGCATCTAAATATACTTAAGTACTAAAAGTAAAAGTACTCATTTTGCACAATGTCCCATTTCACAAGTTTTCAGATGTCTAGAAAATAAAATGAAAAAATGAAAATAAAAATATTTTTTTTAATTGTACTGAAGTGCACATATTCTCTTCTCTGGAAGATCTTCAGTCATTCACAAAACTAGACTAATCATAACAAGCTAATCTACAACTACTAAAACAAAAAGATGCTAGATGCTATGTAGACCTACAGTATGTAGGTAATCTCCTAGGGCTACATCATATATAAATCATCATATGTAAATTATTTGTGAATTCTGTTTTGGGACACTAAAGCCCGTTACGGTATATGTACCCTAATAAATTGTTTGCTTTTTGCATGTATTTATTTTTGGCATAATATTGCACAGATTTTCCATGCTGTTGTTTGTAATAGTTAGGTCTACTATAAAATGAATGACCTTTGGTTCATAACCTCAAGCAATGTCTTGACTTCACAGAATTATAGGGTCAAATTCATTGTCCGTGGTACAGCTCAAGGTTTAAAGGGGCTGTGGTCTTGCTCTGGTTTTAATATAATGTATTTTGACTGTCTGACATCATTGTAATATCATATACTCTCTACAAACATTTAGGGACAGCTCCCAAACATTAAGAGAAATGCTTTTTGCGCTATCCATGTCAATCTTTTTATTTATTTTTTATTTTTTTGCTTAAGTATTTCTTCCCCCCAATCAGGCACATGAATGAGCTGGCCAACATAAAGAAAAATAAGCGTTTAGAAATACTAATACTCCTCCACACCCCCCAAGCCCAATCGGCCTGCCCCCGACTGCCTGTCTGTGGCCAGAGGCAGCTGTGTGATGAACACACACAGCTGACACAGGTCACTTTACCACATCTGCATCCTTACAAAGTGTTGACATTAAGATGTTGATAACCTAGGAGAAAGAAACTCGCACACAGCAACTTCAAGCACCTTAACCCATTAAAACCGGGAAAGCATCTGTGTCATTTAGCTATAAGTAGGATTTCTGTTCTGGGGGTCCCTGGCACAAAAGCTATAAAAGCTATAAAAGCCCTCAGTTGCTACACAGAAGAGGAGAGACACACAGAGAGAGTCAAATGAAGAGAGTGTGTGATGGCTGCTTTGACTGGGACCTCGCTCCCCCTCTGCTGAATCATGCAAATATTAGTGTTGTTCGGGAAGTACTTTTGTTGTTTTATCTCCCACTTCCCCTGCCCCTCCGGTTAAGGTAAACAAGAGACTTTGTGCTGAAAAGCAACCTTGTGCTTTATTTTTGCAACCAAGCAAACCTCCCGTGAGCCAGGCACCCCACACCTTGTAACCCTTTTTCTCCCAATGTAGTCGTTAGGCCAATTTCCAGTTCATGTTGGAGGGTGCAGACGAGCATGCGTCTCCTTCGATACACGTGAAGCCGCTTCTTTTCACCTGACTTGAGCAGTTTCACCGGGAGGCATAGCTCATGTGGAGGAACACACTATTACCTCTTCTTAGTTCTGCACCCCGCTAAACAGTCGCCCCAACCAACTTGTGGGAGTCGCTAGTGCAGTAACAACAGAGATCGCCCCCTCCCCGCCCGGCTTCCCCCGAGAACACACCCAAATGTGATCGTTGAAGCACCAGGCCAAGCCGGATGCACCATGGAGGATTCAAATCTCTGCGCTACCCAGATGTCCCTCCATTTCTATTTGAATCCATTAAGACCGGGAACGTGTCATTTCAAGATTTCTTTGGCTATTTTTTGGGAAAAATCGTTACAAATGTGTGCAAATCTTTGAATATGTTTTAAAGCGAACATTTTTAACTCCGATATGTGCTTCTGGGGGTCCCTGGAACAACATATTTTGAGATGGGGGTCCGCGGCATTTTGGGCGTCCTTGACATGGAACAGTTGGAGCACCACTGATATAGCAACACACTGTTAGGATTTAGATTTATTTTTTATATATGTATTTGGCCGCGGACCCCCATCTCAAAATGTTTTGTTCCAGGGACCCCCAGAAGCAAAGATTCGAGTTACAAATGTAAGCTTTAAAAAATGTATATATTCAAAGATTTGCAAAAAAAATCAAGATTTTTCAAAAATAGCTTGTAGATCTGCTATTTTTTAATAGCCAAAGAAATCTAAAATGACACAGATGCGTTCCCGGAGTGAATGGGTGAAGGATATACTGTAAGAGACTAGATCCTCATTTACCGTATATCGTTCCAAGCATAACTGACATGGATTTATAATGAGCAAAACTAAATAAGCGATTACAGCTGTGTCATCCTGGTCAGTTTATTTCACGGTGGTCAGACTGTTTTAAATCAGGCTTTTTGGATGGATCCTCGTACCTTCTGATAGTCTGGAAGCCAGCTGGCCCTGCCGCCTTCGAAAGGGTCTCTGGGCTGCTTGGACATGTGGCTGAAGTCTGCAAACCCCCCGGTGCTGTTACTGCTGCCGCTGCTGAAGGAACTGCTGCCAAACGGGTCTAAAGTACCAAAGAGATCTGGAAAATAAGTATATAAACATTTATACGTACATATACATTAATCAGTGTTAGGAGATGAATAAAGACCACAACCCGGAAAGTTCTACTTTTCAGGATTCAAATTCCAAAAGTAGCAAAAGTAGCAGATCTAGCGTTTTAAGCTTGTGGATCTGATACTTTGGTGTGACGCTTTAGTATGATCAAGTAGGGCGTTAAGTTAGGAAAAAACACAAAAAGTTAAAATATGGAGATGGGAGGTTTCTGCCCTACAGCAACTATATATATATATATATATATATATATATATATATATATATTAGGCATGTAACGATTCACTCAACTACGATTCGAATCACGATACTAGGTTCACGATATGATTTTTCACGATTTTTAAAACACAAAATACCTTTCCAGACAAATTACCAAAAATTCTTTGTTTTTTATTATTTCTCTTACACAAATCCAGTATTTTCCCAATACTGTGTTTTCTCTTATCCTCTTTTCAATACAGTAGCAAATGACTGAAAACTCTTCGACTTAAATTGTCACCAGTTTGAATCGATTTTAATCGATTTACGATAAATCGTATTATATATATATATATATATATGTGTGTGTGTGTGTGTGTGTGTGTGTGTGTGTGTGTGTGTGTGTGTGTGTGTGTGTGTGTGTGTGTTGGGGGGGGGGGGTGACCTTTAAGAGAAAATAATGACACTAAAGTAAACGGATATGACACCTTTCCTCTCTGGCCATGGGTTTAATAGGCAAACCAACATGGGAACCTAACCCAGTGGAAACAGTGAGTGGTGGTAGTGAGAGGCTAGTGTTCCTGCAATCACAGTGCGGCATTCCAGCGCCGCATGGCCCCTACAAAACCTGTGTGTATGTGTTTGTATGGACTAGATTAATATCCTGGGGAAAATGAAAGGGCTTTTCTTGCACTGGAGTGGAGCACAGGCGACTGATTGAGACTTTGTTGGTTAGGGTTTTTTTTTTACGAGCAGCTCGGCTGCTATAGACTGATGCCAGGCATCTGGGTTTCCTCTATGTTCATTCTGCAGCGGTGGGCTACACCAATTTGAGAATATATAAATCCATAGGCAGTGGTGGAAAAAGTACTTTTTACTTAAGTAAACGTATGCTGCTTTTGATGTGAATGACACTGACTTGCTGAAATCTACTACTCGAAATCATCAGTGGTGGAAAAAGTACTACATTTTTTTACTTAAGTAAAAGTATCAATACTGCAATGTAGAAATACTCTGTTACAAGTAAAAGTCCGGAATTCAAAATGTACTTGAGTAACAATACAAAAGTATTGGCATCAAAAAAAGTACCAAAAGTAAAAGTACTCATTATGCAGAATGTCCCATTTCAAGTTTTCAAATGTATAAACATCTTTTAGAAAATAGCCGATCTACAAGCTCACAATGCGTTGCATCGCGACGCATTGTGAGCTTGTAGATCGGCTATTTTCAAATGGCCGAACTGTATATAGGGCTGAAGTGGTAAGTAACTAGTAACTAAAGATTTCAAATAACTGTAGTGGAGTAAAAGTACAACATTTCCCTCTGAGATGTAGTGGAGTACAAGTAAAAGCATCGAAAATTGGAAATACTCAAGTAAAGTACAAATACCTCAAAATTGTACTTAAGTACAGTACTTGAGTAAATGTACTTAGTTACTTTCCACCACTCCCCATTGGTGCAAAAAATACATGCATGCGCATACACGCACGCACCCACCCACCCACACACACAGACAAATACACACACACAAATGAATGTGCGTGCACACGCACACGCACACACAGTGTGCTTGTGCTTTGTGGCACATTAGAGCAGAAAATGGAAACTGTGACCTATTAGGCAACACATTAGAGGAGATAAAAACAGAAGGCTCACACAGAAAATCACACTTCTATAAAAAGGACACCAACTCATCGCAGGCCTAACACCCCAAAAAACAAGGCGAGAGGAGGAAGAAAACGAGAGACAGACAGACATGTTGTATACCAGGGGTCTTCAATAGGGGGGTCCGGGACCCCTAGGGGGTCCTCAGAGAAACTGCAGGGGGGCCGCCACATCTTTATTTTTGTATTTGTTTTTAACTTTTAACTACTTGAACCCTCGCGTCCCTATTCTGGGGGAACATTAGCAGAAAATAGCTGATCTTTTGAGCCCACAACGCGTCTGCGGCGCATTGTGAGATGGTAGATCAGCTATTTTTGGCGAAGAGGTCTGGTGTACAGGGAAAAATTAGTACAGAGCCAAACAGGTCAAGTTTACAAAGTATTGAGGATTAAATGTCTGAAAACGCATTTAACATGCGTCCAATATGTAGTGGGGGGTCCCTGCTTCATCTCTCTCTCAGCTAATGGGTCCTTGTCCTGTAAAAACGTTTGAAGATCCCTGTTGTATACTGTATGTAGAAAAGGGATAAACAGAAAACTTTATACCTCCTGGCCCTTTGGGTTTTGGACTGGTTGAAGAGAATGGGTCACTGCCTGGAAAGTGACCGGGCGGAGGCTGTGGGAAGCATCGACAGATCTATCAGTAAGAGCTTATTGCAAACAATCACACATAATATTCAACGTTTTTGATATTATTACTAAAAAGCAATCTGAAGTTAAAGGAACTTACTGGTGGTCTGGCATGCTTAACTTTCTGACAACAACTCACGTTATGCTTGACATTATATACTGTGGTTTGTTTGGTCCTCGTAGAAATACATTTCATTTCAGTACGTATGAAAATTAAACTGCAGCGATTTGAAACTTGGTTGAAATAGATAATCCAACATTACCGTTAATTGCATCATTGTTTGTCAAAAATACACTATTGTTGTGTTAGAAAGCAGATTGATTTGAAGTCCAGCTAAAACAGCGCCTGGATAAGATTGATTTACAAATGAAATTCAAATGTCTGTGACTTATTAACTGCACCGTTTTGTTAAGCTAACATTGACTCAATTACTCAGGTACGTTTGTTAACATTTTAATGACAAAATGCTAACAAATATACGCTATCTCTGAAGATTAAACAATTAACAGAAAAATTGTCTATGCTTATGTGCGAGGGTGTGATTAGATAATGAAATTTTTAGACCAGTATGGACCTTTAACAACAATATATTATATTGAGGCTTGTGTCCATAATATACTGTACATGCTCTATAAACAGAAGCACTTCACTTTCGCTTCACTTTCACACCTGGAAGCTACTAGTGTGAAACCACAACAATGCTCAGTGTTGCATGGTTCAGGGGTGACTGAACATGCAAGGAGTTCAGTGCCTTGCTCAGTAGCCCATCAATGGTACTTTGTATCAATTGTTTCTCATTTATTGTCTCATTCAGTTTTCGTTCTTAGACTCTTTTGGGAATCAAACCTGCAACTTTCTGGTCACAAACGCACTTCTCTAACTTCTAGAAAACCCCAGTCAAATTATTCAAAATTCTTGTCTGAGATCCACATGAACAGACCTGTGGTCTAGTGGGTAACGTAGCACTTTTACTGAAGGGGTCTGCCGTGGAGAATGGATCTGGCTTTGTGGTTTTCTTGAAGAAATCTTCAGATGAGGCCTTGAAGGGATCCGTTTCTTTAAATGGATCTCCCCCGAAAGGATCTGGAGGGAAAGACAGGAGACGTCAGCTGGTGTTTAGATATTACTTGCTACCAAGTCCCGATGCACTGCTACTTTGCTCATTTTATAATGGAACTGTTTATGGCAAGGTTTTCTCAGTCTCAGTGACCCCAACACAGATAGTAGCATTTATGTAATTTGCAAGGTCTGGTACAGAATCTTCCAGCTTAAGTGTTATTTATCATGAACCCACAACAGTCCTGAGTGGCTCAAAAAAAATCTCCAGGTTGCAAACATTGACAAACATGCAAACCTCTGCAAGTTATGTGGTGACTAACAAGAAACAGGTCAGTTGCAGTCATAGTAACATTAGGCATTTCATTAATATTGTTCTATGGCCAGCTGGGTCAGGTAATTATAGGCAGAGTAAAGTCTATGAACCCAGACATAGGTGAGAGGTCAGGGAGCAAATATCAGTCACTTTGACCTCACATGTTCAATAATATTGTTGCCGTTGAATATCTACTCTGGTCTTCCTGGAATGCAAGACGGGTGAGGTGAGTTTGTGCTATTGGGACCTCCAAAAGGTAACAGAAAAAGGAGTGTTTCATGTTTCAGAAACACTTGAAACTACCTAATTTGAGCTGAACAACCCCATTAAACAACAAGCGACATCTATTATCCTGTTAATAGTATGTATTATGCTGTCAGCACTTCACCGTGAACACAATTTGTATCTGTGTAATGATTGATTACAATCATGTTTCCCACGCTGATTAGAGAAGTGAAACGCCTCAATATCACTGAAGAGGGAAGTGTGATAAATACAAAAATACATATATAACACATATCATCAATGCCGGGCGGAAACGTTTGTTTTGATAGATTAGTCACCCTTTAAGTCAATCTGTGGGTTTTTATTCATATTTAACAAATGAACAGTATTAACAAGAGCTGGTGACAATATAATAACCACATTGCATCCATTGGAACAGGTTAATCTTTCAATAACTTGACGGTTTTGGACATACAAAGGTTCTGCCCAACAGTGACGATATGATGTGTATGTATCTCTACCCTGATGAAGATTCTGAGGAGGAGGAGGCTGAGAAAATCATCTATCCAGCCTGACCCCATCCCTTAAAAAAGTGTGGTTCACTGGCTTCCTTTAACCCTTTAAGACCGGGAATGCATCTGTGTAATTTTTTTGATTTCTTTGGATATTAAAAAATAGCAGATATACAAGCTCATAGCGTGGCACCGAGTGCCGCGCTATGAGCTTGTAGATCTGTTATTTACATTTACATATTTGCTTCTGGGGATTCTAGAAATGTCTTCTAAATCCTAACAGTTTTTTTTTTTTTTACTTATGTTGCTATATCAGTGGTTCTCAAACTTTTTTAATGTCAAGGACATTTTTTTTCCCCCCCCAAATTAAATACCTGTGGAGGCCGGCGGCTGCTTTGCAAAGGGATCATTTTGGAAAGGGTCTCCTACAGGAATCAAGGAGGGCAGCAGGAAGAAAAGGAGGAAGAAGGGAAGAGGAGGGGATATAAGGAGACAGTCAGAGACTAGTGCAAGTTGAGGATATAACAATAAAAGCTTAGAGAAAGTCCAGACGGGAGGTGGACAGAAAATACAATTAGAAAGCATCTGAAAGTGAACAAACAAGAGAGCACTCAGTAAACACAACATCAGCCAAGCTGGAGAGGAGAGGAGAGGAGAGGAGAGGAGAGGAGAGGAGAGGAGAGGAGAGGAGAGGAGAGGAGAGGAGGAGAAGAGGAGAGGAGAGGAGAGGAGAGGAGAGGAGAGGAGAGGAGAGGAGAGGAGAGGAGAGGAGAGGATGACTGAGATGTGGAAAAGGGTTTGGCGTTTGTGAGGAAAAGAATAGGAGACGGGAGAGGGGAGAGAGACAGGGGGGGGGGGTTGCATAGGAGAGGAAGAGATGGATCAGAACCTTTGAAGGGATCTGTTTTGAAGGGGTCCTCGGAGTGGAATGGGTCAGTATGCATCTCCTGAGGCTGGCTATTGAACACAGATGGCTTCACTTTGAAGGGATCCTCCTGGAGAGAGAGAGAGAGACAGAGGGAGAGAGAGAAAGAGAGAGAGAATGACAAAATAAATATAAATTTACTTCGACTCAGGGCAAAAAGTCAAAGTTACTTCCACATGGTATCCTTGTTATATTTTAGACAAGATAAGATGTGTGGACTCAAACACACCTGTGCACACACACACACACACACACACACACACACACACACGCACACCCACGGATGTACTTTATGTCTAAGTACATCAGGCCTGCATAATCAAATAGACTCCATTTATCTAAACAACCATCCACTCAGGCACAAGTGGGTTCAGACTTAAAGAGACACTTCCACAAGAATGTCTACAAGAAATACGTGCCATTATTAAGCCAAAACATCACCAACGTTGCCAGGTGCACGTGCGCGTGCACGCATGCACACACCTGCCCTCTTCTCCCTTACCAAACAGGCAGGGGATTTTCCCTCTATTGCTATATCTTTCCTGTAAGTGCTCTGCTCTACTCCAGTACTGTCAGCTGGAAAGCTTTGGAAAGGAAGCTCATGTCTGCCTAGTCACATTCCGTGTGTGTGTGTGTGTGTGTGTGTGTGTGTGTGTGTGTGTGTGTGTGTGTGTGTGTGTGTGTGTGTGTGTGTGTGTGTGTGTGTGTGTGTGTGTGTGTGTGTGTGTGTGTGTGTGTGTGTGTGTGTGTGTGTGTGTGTGTGTGTGTGCGTGCGTGCGTGCATGTGTGTGTGTGTTGTGTAATTCCTCCACATGCCAACCTGAATCTGAAATAGGCTAAATCCTAAAGCTCAAATTTGTTATGGTTCATATAAACCTCAACTGTTTCAATCCGGCCCACGTTTGCTCTGGACGCGTGAACGCAATAACACATACATACATACGCACACACGTACAGTACATACACCAGGGCTGTCAAAATCGGCCAAAATATAAAGTTTGAATATTCCTTTTAACTATTTTATTGCCAAAAACAGGAATTCCGTCCGATGCTACTATGGCTCTCATGGCCACGGACGGAAATGACGAAATTATAAAAAATAAATAATAATAATAATAATATATATATATTTTTTTTGTCTTTTTTTTGTTTGTTTATCTCAAAGGAACTAGGAGATAACGCTATCCAAAAAAATGCTGCTCCATTCACTTCAATGTTAAAAAGTAAACGGAGGAAAAATGCACATTTTTCGTGGCACTGGGACGACACAGTCTGAAATAAGTGTGGCAATGAAAGAGCATATATCAGAACATATTGAATTTCCAATATAAATACATATTTTTTCTTTTCTTTTAATATCAATTGTATGCGGTAAAACTTTATTGAAAGACCACAGCCGTCTCTTTCTTTCTCTCTCTCTCTCTCCTTCTCTAAGAAACATGGAGATCAATGATTCACAGTTAATGATTCTTTAGTCTCATTTTAACAAGCTTAGGTAATGTAATGGTGTAGAACTGTAGATACAAGCTATAACTGCCTTCCAAATTGTATGCAACCCGTGCTGGCGGAGACCTTGGAGCGCACTTTTCTAGTTGTGGTTTGGATGCATTTGCACCCAGATAAAATCCATGTCTCCTTAGCCATGTGTGCCATGTTTCACCAAGCCATCCACAGCAACCGAGTTTCATCCATTTTTTTTCCATGTCTGATTATCTATACATATTCATTTATCCGTTTTTTGTCTGATCATGTATAAATATTAATCCATTCATTTGTGTGTGTGTGTGTGTGTGTGTGTGTGTGTGTGTGTGTGTGTGTGTGTGTGTGTGTGTGTGTGTGTGTGTGTGTGTGTGTGTGTGTGTGTGTGTGCACGTGTATATGCCTTCCTTGCTTGGAGCTCCTGTAAGTGGGGTTCCAGGTGTTGCAGGTCATTCCTATGCAAAACCCGCCACAAAGGGGACATTATCACCTCAACTGGGATTTAGATTGCATGTGCACACACACGTGTGCATGCAGTTCTACACACCTTTCCCTTCTACGGAGACATTCAACTGGGCTATATTAACCCATTAAGACTAGGAACGCAGATTATGTGTCATTTTAAGATTTCTTTGGCTATTGAAAAATAGCAGATATACAAGCTGGTGCCGCTCTACGAACTTGTAGATCTGCTATTTTTTGGAAAAAAATTGAAAGTGTGTGCAAATCTTTGAATATATATATTCTTAAAGCGAACATTTGTAACTCAAATCTTTGCTTCTGGGGGGTCCCTGGAACAAAACATTTTGAGATAATTTTATTAGGATTTTTAGAATTGGCCTCAGGTATAGCAGGAAAAATAGGTTTGTACATGTTTCTGAAGGGGGAGGCTCTTTAAAGGGCTGCCGTAAATTCATCCACCCAAAAACTAAACTCAACATTTATTCACCATCCACAATGTGTACATACTAGGACATCAGTCATTCATTTGTCTCCAGGAATTTGATTCCAGGGAATACTTTTCCACGTTCATAAAAAACACGCAAGACCACAGCATCGTGGATGTATTTGTTAAAAAGGTGAAATACTAAAGAAAGATTAAGCACTTTGCCAGGTGTCTGAAGGATTAAGCCGAGGCAATGACATTATTATGAAAATAATAGGAGCAGAAGTAAACCATAGGATTACAGCGCTGCAGGGGCAGTCTTCAGGGTATACAGTAATAGTAGAGTGTGTGAGAGAGGGAAATAATAGCTAGGGGTCTCTGAGATGTATAGAATGACAGAAATGATAACAGAGGATTTGGCATGCCACGTTATGTGCACTGCTGGTAAGCTCTTGTTATGCTGAAAATAAGGCAGTTCAATGAGGAGGAGGAGGAGGATGGGAGGTGGGAGAGGAGAGGGGGGTGGGAGAGGAGAGGGGGGTGGGAGAGGAGAGGGGGGTGGGAGCAGAGAGGGGGCTGGGAGAGGAGAAGATTTAAAAGAGAAGAGATAGAAATAGGTATGGATGTACCAATAGAAGTTCTGATTACTGCACCCGTATCAGGCTAAATAAAGGACAATTGCAAAGTTTTCAAAGATTCAATTTAAAACACTAGAAAGGGTGGTCAGTGGAGTGCAAACTCCAACCAGGAGCCACACTCCGACCTTCCTCCACCGTGGCTGCGTGGTGCATGTGATGCATCACATCACATGCAGATAGTTTGTGATGTAGACACACAAAGGACACTAAAGCCCATGCGTTATAACCTCAGTAACTCCACGAACACTGAAAGGAGGGTATCCGTCGGGGCGAACGCAATATCTGGCCTTACTGAGATGACTATTAATCCTAAATGAGCTGGCTATTATGTTGAAATGACATCTCCAGTGACTGGCTCACGCTAAAGGTCCCCAAAGTAAAGACTGAACTGGGGAAAACAGCCTTTTGTTTTAGTGCCTCAACCACTTGGAATGACCTACAGCTTAAATTTAAGATCTGTTCCCCCATAACAGATGGTCAATTAAATCTTTGATTGCAGACCTACCCATAAGTGTCTGCAACTACTTTTAAATGTGTGTTGCATCACACGATAGGGGAACATTTCTGTTTTTGTTTTGTTTTGTTTTATCATTGATATGAATATTGATGTGAAAATGAAATGAAATTGTACTGTGATGTATCTCGACGACACTGAAAAGGAGGGCAACCTCAATGTCCTTCGAGAATAAATAAAGGTTTGAAATGAAATGTTTAAACACTTAATAAGATTCTTCTGTTGGCCCATTGGATTGTACCGGACAGCTCCCCGAAACGGTGGTTCAGGTATGTGAATCAAGACATAATAGATAAGTGACAATATTTTTTAGCATAACTGATCAAAACAAGCGGGAGAATAGGACCCAGGTAAAACAAAACAAAAAGCATCAGGCTTATCCTTTGAGAGAGGGAAAGCACAAAGTGCTCCGGGGCAAGTGAGTGCAGCTGTGAGCTGAGCCAACATACACAGGTTAACTTAATACCCACAAGCTTTGCAGCTGAATTCTCTGGGGACTTATGAAGAGCAGTGAGGCAGATTTTGCATGACGATAGGAGGGTTTAAGAATCTCTGCGAACCGTTAACCCATTAAAACCGGGAACGCATCTGTGTAACCACTTAAACCATTATTTTATCATTTGGCTATAAAAAAAATAGCAGATACGTACAAGCTCATATGAGCTTGTAAATCTGCTATTTCTGAAAAAATATGTGAAAATGTGTGCAAATCTTTGAATGTATACTACTTTGAATATATACTACTATATATAATGTAATGTAATATATATATTATATTACATTACAATACATTTTTAACTCAAATCTTTGCTTCTGGGGGTCCCTGGAACTAAATATTTTGAGATGGGGGGGTCCGCGGACAAATACACATACTTTTGGGGGGGTCCTTGACATGAAAAAAGCAACATAAGTAAAAATTAAAAAAAAAAAAAATGTTAGGATTTAGAAGACATTAACTCATTCAGTGCCAAACTTATTTCTGGCTTTATCACCCCTGTGCCAAAACCAAAAATACATTGTAAAAAAAAAGTGCTTAGGAGCCGAGATACAGCCTTTTTCAGTAAGAAGTTAAACAAGAAGTGAATGGAGCAGCAAATCTTCATCTTTTTTCAAAACCTTAAAAAAAAAAAAAAAAAACTCATTTTTTTATTATTTTTTTATGACGTTTGGCGAAGTCAATGGCACTGAATGAGTTGTTAATAGAATGAGTAAAAAATCTATAGAAGTTTGCACACATTTTCACAATTTAAAAAATAAAATAGCAGATCTACAAGCTCGTAGCGTGGCACCGACTGAGCTTGTAGATCTTCTATTTTTGAATAGCCCAAGGTATAAAATAATGGCTAAAAATCAAAAATGACACAGTATGCGTTAAATGGGTTATGGGCAACAAGTCTAAAAAGCCCCACTAGGAGCCACTAGGCTGTACTCCTCTGTACACCCAACTGGAAATTCTGGCCATAGGGTGGTGCTAGAGGAAAAGCCATGGGGTCAGCACAATCAAGTGGGGTTTACCGTTTATCCCTCAACATGCCTGCTAGATTATCAGATATCTTGCGTGAAAAGCTGACATTTTGTTAAAGGAAAGGTCATGCTCAAGTGTCATGGTAATCCACCCATTAGATTTAAAGAGATCTTGTGTGTAATGGGATCTTGCGTGAAATTAGAAATGTTGGCCTAGTGGTGGCATTAAATCAAAGGTCATGGGGGTCATACCAATCAGTAGTGCCCATACTTTGGGGATAAAATAAAGTTATTTGCAGCTATTCTGAAAGTCCTCAGCAGTGAAAAGACACTATTTTGAAATAACTAAAATATCAATCAAAATTGTTTCTCATTGACCTCTTGAGTTTTTACATTGTATTTCAGAAAAAAACACACTCATGATGAGCCACCTAATATTCTAACTCTTTAACCCATTAAGACCGGGAACGCATCTGTGTCATTTTTTGATTTCTTTGGCTATTCAAAAATAGCAGAAATACAAGCTCATAGCACGGCACTCGGTGCCGCGCTATGAGCTTGTAGATCTGCTATTTTAGAAAAATCGTGGGGAAATATTTTTCATATTTTTTTCAAAAAACTGTTAGCATTTAGAAAACATTTTTTGAATTGGCCTCAGGTCTTAATGGGTTAACTGCCAGAGTCATAGTGTAATAGTGGTACGCCACTGCCAGCGAAAACGAGCGATTTTTACCAACCTTTGAAAAATCATGCAATATTTTCTGTGACACCTCATTACACACACTGGGGTCTTGGGAGTCTCAGGAAAAAAAATTATCCGGTCGCGGTAATCCGTTGAATGTGGCTTGTTTTTCCCATAAAGCAACAGGAACGGAGATAAAGCCATTTTCCCACAGGAAATAAACAGGAAGTAGTTTTTATATTAAAAAAAAATTACGGGTCTGTCATCCTCTGGCAGTGAAAGCATCATTCATAGAGAACAGCGCCAACACGTGTGTGTGTGTGTGTGTGTGTGTGTGTGTGTGTGTGTGTGTGTGTGTGTGTGTGTGTGTGTGTGTGTGTGTGTGTGTGTGTGTGTGTGTGTGTGTGTGTGTGTGTGTGTGTGTGTGTGTGGTCCTCACCATGGGAGGGAATCCTCCATTCTCTCTGTCACTGAAGCCCTCGCTCATGTCTGCCAGGTTAGTCATGCTTCCTCCGTGGGTTCCATTCAGAGTGCTGTTGTACTGCTCGATGCTTTTAGACACTTCCTGCTGGCTGTCCTGGATCTGAGACAGCTTACTGCGAGCCTGCAAGGAACACACACACAGTGGTGGAAAAAGTTTTTTTTTAGAACTTAAGTAAAAGTATCAATACTGCAATGTAGAAATATTCTGTTACAAGTAAAAGTCTGTAATAGAAAATGTACTTGAGTAAAAGTATTAAAGTATTGGTATCAAAATGTACTTAAAGCACCAAAAGTAGAAAGTACTAATTATGCAGAATGTCCCATTTCATACATTTAGAAAATAGCAGATCTACAGGCTCACAATGTGTCGCATTGTGAGCTTGTAGATCGGCTATTTTCAAAAGGCCGAAAGGTATAGGGTTGAAGTGGTTAATGCATGTTCTGTAATAATAATCCAAATCTACAAAGTAACTAGTAACTAAAGTTTTCAAATAATTGTAGTGGAGTAAAGTAAAAGTACTGAAAATACTCCAGTAAAGTAAAAATACCTCAACATTGTAATTAAGTACAGTACTTGAGTAAATATACTTAGTTACTTTACACCACTGCACGCGCACACACACACACACACACACACACACACACACACACACACACACACACACACACACACACACACACAGCTAAGTCACATAGCGTACACAGATACATCCTCATTGTATGGGATATAGGCCTGATGATGATGACGTGAAATGACACATTTGACGTTTATTGCTCTGGGTCTGGGAGCCAGCAAGAATTCAGAAGTTGCATGTGTGTGCATTCATTGTGCACACAAACTATGTTCCAAATGCATGAGAGATGAAGGATGTTAGGCAGGTTCAAACCCAGCGTGTTACGTGTATAAGTACATACATGATCCGTGCCAGAGCCTGCTGTGCTACCAGGACAGCCTCGGGCAGTGGTTCTCATACATTTTCAAGTCAAGGACCCCCAAATGTATTATTTCGGCCATAGACCCCCATTTGAAAAGTTTTTGTGCCAGGGACCGCCATAAGAGAAGATTTGTTAAAGAAATGTAATAGCAAAAAAAAAAAAAAAATGGCTCAAATCTTTCTGTTCCACATTTTGCTGGGGACCCCCTTAAAGACCCCTGGAACCCCCTTAACCCATTCAATCCGGGAACAAATCTGTGTCATTTTAGATTTTAGCTATAACCATTATTTTATACTTTGGCTATTCAATAATAGCAGATCTACAAGCTCATAGCATCTACAGCTATTGTATTTTTTTATATATCTGCAATTTTTTTTAAATCTTGAAAATGTGTGCAAATCTTTGAATATATATATATTTAATGCGAACATTTGTAACTCCTTTCCTTCTGGGGGTCCCTGGAACGAAATATTTTGAGATGGGGGTCGGCGGCCAAATACATATCATTTTGGGGGTCCTTGACATGAAAAAGTCTGGGCACCACTGACATAGCAACATTTGTTGCTGTCCGGCAGAAACCAGCTAACTCCATTTTTCCGCTTTTGCATTTTTTTCCATAAATCAGTGCTATTGAACACCCTTTACGTCTGTGTGTTGATTAAAAAAATATTGAACCAATGAAAAGTATTAAAAAGCGCTTCTGACAAAAGCAGCTAACTCCATTGGATCCTCAAACTTTCTGCTAAACCAGCTAACTCCACCAAAGGGGGGTGGAGTTAGCTGGTTTTGCTGACTCCAGGCTCCACCCCCTTTTGACCTCCAACCTCATTGTGAGCTTGGAGGTCCATTCAGCTGTTCTTATCAATGATGAACAAAACCTCCTAACTCCACTTTTCGTTTTGTTTTTGTCATTTCCTGAAAAATGAACATTTTGGAGTTAGCTGGTTTCTGAACAGCAGAGATATGTTTTTCAGAAACCTGATGGGATTTAGAAGAAGACATTTGTAGATCCGTTCCCGGAATGAATGGGTTAAGGACCCCTGGTGGGTCCCCAGACCTCACTTTGAGAACCAGAGGCCTATGGGAGACAGGTCTAATGTGAAGGAATTAAAAAACAAAAGAGACAGACCATTTTAAAGAATAAAAAAAGAAAAGGAAAAAAAGAGCAGGGTGATTACTACTCCATGACTTCAGTTCCTCCTCGCAGGCACAGAAAATCAACATGAACATTCCTGGAGCCAATAAAGGGGGAATATTATTGCAGGTGAAGCATGAGGAAATGATCAAGATGGTGGGTCTCCTCAAACCCTCTGAGTGACCCTGGGCCTGAGGTGAATGAGGAGTGACAGACCATAAGACTGTCAGACGTGTCTGTGTCTCTGCGTCAGAGGAGAGAGCTCCATCACATGCAATCACAGTTCCCCAAAAATAGACATTGGCGCGTGTGTGCGTGTGTGTGTGTGTGTGTGTGTGTGTGTGTGTGTGTGTGTGTGTGTGTGTGTGTGCTTGTATTACTATACGTGTGAGGGTCAAATGTCCCCACAAGCATAGCAGAATTAGGAATAGATATTGTGAGGACAAATTTTCTGGTCCTCAGGAGATAAATGGTTGTTAAATGGTAAAGAAACATTAATTTAAAAAATAAAGATTTGGGGAGTTAGGCTGACCATTAGTAAAAGTATCAGGTCTAGGGTTAGATTTAGACATTTAGAGGTGAGGTTTAGGGTTAGATTTAGACATTTAGAGGTGAGGTTTAGGGTTAGATTTAGACATTTAGAGGTGAGGTTTAGGGTTAGGGTTAGACATTTAGAGGTGAGGTTTAGGGTTAGATTTAGACATTTAGAGGTGAGGTTTAGGGTTAGATTTAGACATTTAGAGGTGAGGTTTAGGGGTTAGGGTTAGATTTAGACATTTAGAGGTGAGGTTTAGGGGTTTAGGGTTAGATTTAGACATTTAGAGGTGAGGTTTAGGGGTTAGGGTTAGATTTAGACATTTAGAGGTGGGGTTTAGGGGTTAGGGTTAGAAAATACATTTAGAGGTGAGGTTTAGGGTTAGGGTTAGATTTAGACATTTAGAGGTGGGGTTTAGGGGTTAGGGTTAGAAAAGACATTTAGAGGTGAGGTTTAGGGTTAGGGTTAGATTTAGACATTTAGAGGTGAGGTTTAGGGGTTAGGGTTAGATTTAGACATTTAGAGGTGAGGTTTAGGGGTTAGGGTTAGATTTAGACATTTAGAGGTGAGGTTTAGGGGTTAGGGTTAGATTTAGACATTTAGAGGTGAGGTTTAGGGGTTAGGGTTAGATTTAGACATTTAGAGGTGAGGTGAGGTTTAGGGGTTAGGGTTAGATTTAGACATTTAGAGGTGAGGTTTAGGGGTTAGGGTTAGATTTAGACATTTAGAGGTGAGGTTTAGGGTTAGATTTAGACATTTAGAGGTGAGGTTTAGGGGTTAGGGTTAGATTTAGACATTTAGAGGTGAGGTGAGGTTTAGGGGTTAGGGTTAGATTTAGCCATTTAGAGGTGAGGTGAGGTTTAGAGGTTAGGGTTAGATTTAGACATTTAGAGGTGAGGTTTAGGGTTAGATATAAACATTTAGAGGTGAGGTTTAGGGGTTAGGGTTCGATTTAGACATTTAGAGGTGAGGTGAGGTTTAGGGGTTAGGGTTAGATTTAGATATTTAGAGGTGAGGTGAGGTTTAGGGGTTAGGGTTAGATTTAGACATTTAGAGGTGAGGTTTAGGGGTTAGGGTTCGATTTAGACATTTAGAGGTGAGGTGGGGTTTAGGGGTTAGGGTTAGATTTAGACATTTAGAGGTGAGGTTTAGGGTTAGATTTAGACATTTAGAGGTGAGGTTTAGGGGTTAGGGTTAGATTTAGACATTCAAAGGTGAGGTTTAGGGTTAGGGTTAGATTTAGACATTTAGAGGTGAGGTTTAGGGTTTGATTTAGACATTTAGAGGTGAGGTTTAGGGTTAGGGTTGGAGTTATACCCAATTTATATGTAGTTGTGCACCAGTGCTGCGCACCAAAACTAGCAGATCTGAAAGCTCACTGTGAGCTTGTAGATCGGCCATTTCCAGTTTTAGAGTTACGGTAGAAAATGGGGGAAAAAAGAAAATAATTTACAACATAAAATCACCTCCTAAAGTATCGATGTCCTCACAAGTATAGTAATACAAATGTGTGCGTGTGCGTGTGCGTGCGTGTGTGTGCGTGCGCGTGCGTGCGTGCGTGTGTGCGTGCGTGCGTGCGTGCGTGCGTGCGTGCGTGCGTGCGTGCGTGCGTGCGTGCGTGCGTGCGCGTGTGCGTGTGTATAAGTGTATGTATATATGGTCTCTCCTCGGGAAGCAGGTGAATATGATTTATTCTATCACGCTTCAACATAATTGCGTTTGGGGAGGAGAGAGGAGACTACATCATGCACATGTCATACTTAATAAGCTTGCCCCGAGTGAGGTATAATGTATGTGTGAGTGTTTAGGGTGCGTGCTTGCGTGCTTGCGTGTGTGTGTGTGTGTGTGTGTGTGGGGGGGGAGGTGGTGACAAGTGCAGCGGTGTGTGAGATAACTCTGGCCGCAAGGAGGAAAATAAAAACAGATGGTGACGCCAAACGAATGTGACCTGCAACAAACGCACGTAACGCAGGCACACACACACACACACACACACACAGGCTGAATTATAACCTATTGTTAGCTTGATATAGGATGGAGAGAAGGAAAAAGGGATGACAATAGTACTGGAGGTGGGAGAGGTAGGGATGGAGGAAAGGACATATAGAACTACAGGAAAGGTATAGAATCTTGAATCTCAATGATGTGTTCCAGCTCCTGCAGTGGGGCGCTCAACAGCTAAATGTGGTACACTGGCGCCCTCTGCTGGTGATGTTAAGGTGGCGTTCATACCTGGACGTTATTTAGTTTAGATCAGGGGTCTTCAACGTTTTCAGGCCAAGGACCCCCTAGCTGAGAGAGAGATGAAGCAGGGACCCCCTCTATATTGTATAAAATTGTGTTTCAGCGAAACTTTTGCTGCTCTTTTTTCCTTCAACACCTATAACTCTTTGCCAAAAATAGCCGATCTACAAGCTCACAACTCCTCGCGCTGCTATTTTTGGCTAAAGTTCTCCTCAGAAAAGGGATGCTAGGGTTCAAGTGGTTAATGTAAAAAAAAAAGAAGCAGATCACACAAAGATTTGGCGGACCCCTTGTATTAACTCTGAGGACCCCCTAGGGGTCCCAGACCCCCTGGTTTAGATTAAAACAAATTCTGCTGGAGCGTATTGTCGGAAAGTCCAGTTCGTTTGTGCTGCTGTGAAAGCTCATTACTGATATCCAGCTAGGCACTATATCCAACTAGGCACATGGATGAGTTTCTTGCTTACAAACTTTACTGGGTGCACTTGCATTCATGGAGCAAAACCGCTGTTGTTGCCAGTAATAAGATTGTACTGTATTCATTTCGCCAGAACATTTCTGAGAATATTTTTAAGGCAAGAAATCAACATCATAGATTTTGAATAACCAGCTGTAGTTTGAGCCGATCTGCAATTCAATAACACAGGTCTGCTTACCAATAGTGGAAGAACTCATTGGTTATGAAACCGTATACTCTATGGTTTTTCATACTCTCCTTCCTGAGGATTTAATTACCAGCATGATAAGGGAGAAAGTTTGTTGTTAACAAA
Organism: Gymnoscopelus braueri; assembly: GCF_963280865.1. NCBI lineage: Eukaryota > Metazoa > Chordata > Actinopteri > Myctophiformes > Myctophidae > Gymnoscopelus > Gymnoscopelus braueri. Next base: position 18,755,231 of record NC_137607.1, on the reverse strand, counting down.
CAACATATCCACTGTGGAATATAATCCAGTGTTTGTATTTTGATTCATGCTATTCAAAACATTACGTTAGGCTTCACACAGCTTCTTGCCACAACACAGATAAAGGCCATTTCTTATGCATTCCTATCAAAATCGGGATTAGAGTAATGATTGGGAAACCCCACCACCCAACTGCAAGCTGTTCCTGTTCGCAGATGACTCGGCCCTGCTAGTCTCGGACAGGGACAGGCTGCAGGTTGAGAAAACTCTCAGCTCCGAACTCAACAAGATCTGCATCTGGCTCTCTGACAACAAACTTTCATTACACCTGGGTAAAACTGAATCCATCCTCTTTGGGTCCAGTCCTAACCTTAGCAAGGCAGAGAGTTTCACGATCAAAGTGGGTGATAATGTCATCAAAAGAAAGGATGAAATTACCTACCTGGGCTCCATCTTGGAGGCAAACCTCTCCGGTAACAAAAACGCCGAAAAAGTGATCAAAAATGTCAACCGAACAACACGCTATTTGTGGAGGATTGATCGCCTAGTCAGTAAGAATACTCTGAAGATTCTTGCAGGGGCCCTCATTCAAGGTCATTATGATTATGCATGCACTTCATGGTATCACAACACCTCCAAGGCCTTAAAAACAAGGCTCCAAACATCCCAAAACAAACTTGTAAGGCTACTTCTTGGCCTCAATCACAGAACCCATCTAACCCCTGCTCATTTTGCTAGGATTGGATGGCTTAGGGTTGAGGACAGAGTACAGCAACTTGCTATGGGCCTGGTCTTCAAGATACACCACAACATTGGGATCCCCCTGTATTTGTCAAAATACTTCAAAAATGTTAATGAAGTCCATGATCATAACACCAGAGGCAGCTCCACTGATCATGTTCAACCCAGATTTGGCTCAACTAAGGGTATGAACTCATTCTCATGCTATTCATCAAAAATGTGGAATGCCCTACCAAAAGGAGTAAAGGAGTGTAAAACCCTACTCACTTTCAAAACTGCCCTAAAGATACACCTTCAGGAGGCTGCAATTCGAAAATGGCCCCTGTCTAAGTCTTAACCTACCCCTCCCTACCCCCCCCCCCCCCTCTTTCATTTTCCTCTTTTGTATATATATATTTTTTTTTCTCTCGTCATACCAGTAACCTGAAAGCTGATTGTATGACATTCTGTATAGTAGTGTGTATATCTGCCTGCCTCTTATATTTCATCATGATTTGTGTGCATGGGGTCCTCATCTTAAACAAGCGTAATGCTTAATGAGGGTTTCCAGTTTAGTAGACCTTGTATTGTGAATTTGTACTTCCATGTACTGTTATGTACTGTCATGTACTATTCTCATGTCTTTCTAAATAAACTACATCAATCAATCAATCAAGCATTAGTTTTAATTTAATCTGTTACTATAACATTATTATTCACCATGAAATAATGTCTTAATTCACTGTTAATGCCTTACTGTCTTTCCAATCACATGTAGGCTACTAGGCTAACAGACTATCAAGTGCATGCTGTGATATGAGGGTGTCATTTATCCTTTGCCTTATGAAATGTTCTGACAATCTGAATATTATACAGTCAAGGCGCCACGTCATGCTGGCCGGTTATTTACTATTATGAGTACATCAAGTTTTGACTACAAGCTCTCCCCTATCTACAGTATATGTATGACCTCTCTACTGGCAGAGAAGTTAGAACTACTTCCTCGTGAGCTCATGCGTCGCTGTAAACCAGTGGTTCTCAACCAGTGGTCCAGGGACCACCAGCGGTCCTTGAGGGGGTTCCAGGTGGTCCCCAGCTAAATGACCCTTACGGGTCCATTTGGTTTCATTTTACGCTCTCATTTTACGCTCTCAAGAGTTATTATAGTTATTATAAACATCTGCATTACTTACTTAATTAAATAAATCGTTTGCCTGTTATCTGCCCTATAGCACCACATCAAGCATGGAATTGTGGACGAAATCTTATCTGACGATAACAAAATATTCTAAGTTTTGGGTCTGAGAGGCTAAATCAATGGTGGTCCATGGCTCAAATGCCGAGTAAATAATGTACCTTGATATGAAAAGGGTTGAAAACCCCTGCTGTAAACCATGACCTCTTGGGGCTAATTCCCTTATTTCCTTTCACCTAGCTGTTATTTGTAGATCAAACATACAGCAGTGATGTGTTCTACCGTGGTACGCTGTATACGCAGTATGGCCTGCATATTTTTTTGCGTCGCCACCGTATACATTCAAAAACAGTTCGAAACGGCGTATCTGATACGTTGATACGCATCTGATACGCTGCACCCAGGAATGGCTGCGGGTTGGGGGGCGCAGCAATACAAACAGCAAGAATGTGGTCTGACCGTCTGACTAGTCTAACTCTGAGGTGAAGGCTTATCATGTGCGTGGCTATTGTTCTTGGGGTGATAATGAATGGCTACTGGCGAAGGAATTCACACATTTCACTTCATTGAACGTAGGTCACTGAATTGAGTACTTCATTAGTATTCAAATTGAGCATCATAGCACAGCAAAATCTTGAATCTTCAATACAGTTTGTGTCTTCAATGCAATACTATTCTGTAATAGATACAGGAAGGCTCGCTGTTAACACTGCTATTATATCTGATAAGCCTAACCAGTATTTATTTATAACAATCCTTGCACTTCTATGGTAATACAAAAAAATGCATCCAAGGCTAAAAGCAGCTCCGAAGTGGTTGAGTTACAGGGTGATTAACATTAGAAACAGTAGAAAATCAGTACAAAGCATATTGTAAGTGTACTCAGTGTTACTGTGAAACTGGGCCTGAGTGGGCCTGGCCGAGTTTGTGTGGGACGCATTTTTTTTTACATTAATTAATTATATGCGCGTGCGTGCCGTGCGTGTGGGATGAACTGGGGGGGAATTGTTATAGTATACCCTCCAAAAAAATCTAGAACACACCACTGACATACAGTACACTGTACTGACCACCTCCAGAGGTCCTTTTGGTGAGTGGATCTTCCATGCACCTTGACTTAACTTACATACCTAAGTTTCCTAGAACTTTCATAACCCACCCAGGAACCCATGTTAAAAGGTTCTATGGCCCTTGGAGTGTGAAGTCATAGGCCATTAATCCCGCCCACTCTCCTCCTCGCCCCTCCCCTCCCCTATGGGGGGGGGGGGGGGAGCAGAGGTGATGATTGACAGGCAAAATCCCTCAACAGCGACACCCGCAGGCAAAGATTTCTTTTTTTTCATTGCAGTTGAAAAGGCTTTAGAAATGTGAGAGAAAAACACCTGCAATGGCTCACTAGAGTGGATTTTTTTGTTAAAACTTGTTATACACGTTTGAAGGACCATGACAAAGACTTTTAATGTGTGGTAAAACTGAATGTCATGAAACCTTTAACGCCCAAGTTGAGTTTTTGGTTACCTGGTTGATCTCGTCCTGCGTGGCCTTCAACGACTTGATGATGGTCTCCAGTTGGATCTTGCCGGCGGCCAGGCTCTGCTCCAGCGTGATCTCGTCCTGCTGCAGGCGGCCCAGGTCGGCCTTGGCCCGGTGCAGCTCCTCCTCCTGGCTCTGCAGGTCCGTCTCCTGGGAGTGGATCTGACTCTGGAGGGAGGAGATCTATATAGACGGACGGGGGGAGACAGGAGAGACAGGGAGATGGATGAATGGATGGACACAAAGAGGGAGAGAAAGAAGAAAGGAGAGAGGGAAGGGAGAGCGAGTGTGAGATGCGTCATTTTAGATTTTTTAGCTTGAACCGTTATTTTATATTTTTGGCTATATTCTTGAACATTTTGTGCAAATCTATATTTTTGAAGCGAACATTTTGTAACTCAAACCTTTGCTTCTGGAGGTCCCTGGAACAAAATATTCGCTTAAAAAATATATATATATATTCAAAGATTTGCACAAACTTTCAAGATTTTTCAAAAGTTGCAGATCTAGAAGCTCATAACGCGGCATCTGCTATTTTTGAATAGCCAAAGAAATCAAAAAATTACACAAAAGATGCGTTCCCGGTCTTAATGGATTAAGAGAGAAATATGAGCGACATCGAGAGCCAGTCTCAATCCCACGACATCAGGGCATTCGGCCTTGACTCACCCTGACTGTTACTGTGACTTACTCCCCCTCCTCCTTCCATCCTTCCATCTGACTTACTTCCCCTCCTTCTTCCATCCTTCCATCTGACACTCGTCTCTGATCATTATTAATATTTAATCACCACTTCATCCAACATTCTGTTACTTCTTTCTTTTCCCTGCTGGTTCGTCTTTCTCGCTCCCTCCTCTCATTTCATTGATTGTTCTTTCCTTCCTTAAAGGGATAGTTCACCCCCAAAAATGATCTATCGATTAGTCACTGATTAGGAGTTGTTTTTGTCGCATTCCTAAGCTAATAATTTGATGACCTGCAGCAGTTCCTGTAGGAGAAACAAAGAGTCTCCTTTGTGTCTCATACCGGAACCACTGCCTACCGGTCCGCTAGTCATCAAATTATTGGTTTAGGAATGCGACAAAAACTAAAAAATATCCATGAATTCAAGTTCATGAATTAGTCAAATGGGGTGACTAATCGATAGGAAGAAACACCATTTGAGAAGCCTCTTGACATTTGATTCCCACTTTCTCCAATGTTCCACTGCTCATATCCACCCACTATTTCTTCCTCCTCGCCTCCATTCTTCCACCCCTCCAATAATTTAAATTTTTCATGAATCTCCTAACTCCCTCAAGCGATCCCTCCATTTTGCCTCCTTCCTCTCACTGCTCATCCCTATCCAACCCTCCTCCCACTGTCTAAATCGTTCTCATCCATCCCTTTCTACCTACCTCCCCAAACTCCAATGCTCTTCTCTCTGTCTCTGTCAGTGGTGTAAAGTAACTAAGTGCATTTACTCAAGTACTGTAATTAAGTACAATTTTGAGGTACTTTTACTTTACTGGAATATTTTCAATTGTCCATACTTTTACTTCTACTCCACTACAGCTCAGAGGCAAATATTGTACTTTTACTCCACTACAATTATTTGAAAACTTTAGTTATTAGTTACTTTGCAGATATAAATCATTACATTTTAAAACATACATTAACCACTTTAGCCCTATTTTATCCCTAGGCAATTTGAAAATAGCCGATCTACAAGCTCACAACGCGCCGCATTGCGGCACGTTGTGAGCTTGTAGATCTGCTATTTTCAAATATTTTAGTGCTTTTACTTTTGGTACTTTAAATACATTTTGATACCAATACTTTTGTACTTTTACTCAAGTAAATTTTACTTGTAACAGAGTACTTCTACATCGCAGTATTGATACTTTTACTTAAGTAAAACATTTGAGTACTTTTTCCACCACTGGTCTCTGTCTCTCTCTCTCTCTCTCACCATCTGAGACTCCTCCTGACACTTTATCCTGACTTCGTTCAGCATGTCCTCTAGTTTGTGTTTCTGCTGGTCCATTTCTTCCAGGCGGTCCTGAGCGTCTTGTTTCTGGGCCTCCAGCTCCTGCAGGCTGGCTGTCTCTCTGTCCAGGTCATTCTGCATCTCCTAGCACACACACATACACGGGAATGTAATACACTATACATACACATACTGTATATACTGGAAATTATGACATTTTCACATTTAGTCTTTTTTTACCAGGGTTGCCAAACCTGGTCTCTATCTACACTCCAGCTAGTAGTGACTTTTGCGTGACTTTTTCCTCATTGGCTGGTCATTTAGCCAATGAGGGCTCAATGTCCTCTCAGAATATGGGATCTATAGACGACCCGCAATACTGTTCGGCCACTGTATGGATCTCTATAGCCAGATTCCATTCCCCAAAGTTCGGTCACTCGCTCACTCTCCTCGCTTCCTCCACTCGCGCCTAAGCCCCGCCCCTGCGAGGAGCCGAGGATTATTTGCGAGGACGAGTGGCCGACCAGCTGGCCTCAAAGGATCGGACTGCACTTAGCGCGTCATTTCAAAGCGACGGCAAATTCCGCGATCACTTATGACGTCTCACACAGCTGGACCAGAGCCGTGGATGAAAATATACATGCATAGAATAATATGCAGGTATAGAATAATACAGAATAGAATAGACAATTCATCAATGTGGATGGCCACATTGTTATCTTTATAGTTAACATTTTGTGCAAAGCCATTTATTCCTGAAATAGTGAACGAAGCGCCAGGATGAGCAAACTTACATTTATGAATTAAATCCTGACCCGTCCCTCTTTTTGCTCGTACAGTCCCCAGACCCCCCACCCCCCGCAGCAGTCCCGCACGGCACTGCTGCGTATAACAGCCACCGTATATTACAGAGTATGTCTGACTCTGAATTACATCATTCATGCAGGGTGGCCATACGTCCTCTTTTACCCGGACATATATTCTTTTGGGGGGCTGTCTGGGGGGGGGTTTATAAAATCCTTCAAATGTCCGGGGTTTTGAGAGTTTGGGTGATATCCTCCCCACTTCTGGGACGAAGAAAAAAGAAAAAAACTCAGACGATTTTGTGATTTTGCTTGATATTGTTTGATAGCGAAATAAATCATGACTGATAGACATGAAAGAAGACCCTTCACAGCAAATACAGAATTTTAAAATGTAAGAATCGGTTCAGAATTGAATGAGTACGGCTATAGTTAAATAGCGTAAAGTGTCCTCTTTTTGGGGAATTCAGAATATAGTCACCCTATATTCAGTCTATATGTTACAGAGAAATTGGCATTCCAGGGAAATTGAAAGGGGTACGCTTGTTTTCACCGCCCCTCAGGCAATTCTGTAGAATCAACGCTAGAGGGCAATGCAAGCCAGACATGAGCCCCACACCACACACGCACGGACAAACGAGCACGCATGCACAAACGAGCACGCACACACGCATGCGCACGCGCGCGCGCGCGCACACGCACACACACACACACACACACACACACACAGCCTCATTCCATGCAGTTGAAGCACAAGGGGGCGGGCCTGGCGGGCTATGTTAGTGCAGTGAGTGGCACTTGGGGCAAACGCAGTCCCCACAACATCATTTACGATTCTGTGCCTATCGGTACATAACTCGGACGGCGCTTAAGTCGACTAGCAGACCATCGGCCGGTCGTCGCGGGCACTCGCGCCTGGAGGCGCTCGGGCGCGACTCCTCGGCCTCAAGGTCTGCTAAGTCGGCGCGCCTCCGTCATGGTCCAAAACTATACTTTATCAGCGAAAAAAAGTAGTCCGCGGTTGTTTGAAAAAGTAATGTCCCGAGCGGGAGTCAAACCCCGGCTCCCAGTGGTAGTGGGTGGGGAGTCCAATGATTATCGAAGTGCGCCACTGAGCTTTGTACTAGTGGTGTAAAGTAACAAAGTAGATTTACTCAAGTACAATTTTGAGGTATTCGTACTTTACTTGAGTATTTCTCTCATATTATCCATTTTATTTTCAGCGTTCCCCTAGCGTAGCTTCCTGGTTGTTATATTGTTGTTGTGGTCGTCGTCCTCGCATCAAAGCCCCGCCTCGCAGCACCGCCCCGCGCCTATAAAACTAGCGCTCCCCTGCCAATTTCCCTGTGACATATATATAAATACAATACATTATTTCAAACATAATCTTTGTCACAGTAATTTATAGTAGTCCATGCACTGCATTGAGATGAGGCATGCACGGAGAGAAATGAACTATCAGCTTTTGAGACAGTATAAGTGTGCACAATATATTACAATGTATATAATTGTATTATACTTTATATCATACAAAGCAATAAAGCCAGTGGCTTGTTGCGTCTTTTCAGTTAATTTACACTGAGTGTGTGTGTGTGTGTGTGTGTGTGTGTGTGTGTGTGTGTGTGTGTGTGTGTGTGTGTGAGATGGGCAACGAGTGATCGGCGGGGGCGAGGGGGGGGCAGCCGGTGTTTTCGGGGCATGGTTTCGGGTTTCAAGCATTGTTTGTGTGGCCACATGTGGAGGAGGACCATGTATACGTCACGGGAGAAGGGAAAAAACAAAAAAAACGTCTACACGTGATGCGGAAGTCTGCCGCGGAGGAGCTGTGGAGAGTGGTCGAGCCTACACTTGATGTACACTCGCTAAATGCGGAAGTAGAGAGCCTCCTCGGCTCCTCCACTCGACTCCACTCGCCTCCTCCAAGAAGCAACTGAGTAATTGGAATTTAGCACATCCGGTTTGGAGTCGGAGTGACCGAGTGGGAGTGAGCGAGTGGCCGAGATTTTGGGGTTTGGAATCTGGCTTATGAACTGTGGCGCTGTTCCTCATTTGGCCTTTCAACGTTGCCATGTTTAGTGAGAGAAATAAGCAACCAGGTCTAGGAAAACAAGTCCAAAAGAAGCAACTATAGGCCACATGAGCACTTTCAACCGTCGGCTATTTGAAAATAGCCATGCCGCAACCTGGTATAATATGACTGTGTCATATCTTGTTTTATACTGTATAGTTATTTTTTTTAAACCAAAGATATAAAAGCTGCTCTCACCTGAACCTCTACAGTCTTATTTCTGATGGCCTCTTCAGTCTCTCTGATGTCCTGCTCCAAGGTATACTTCTCCCTATAAACACACACACACACACACACACACACACACACACACACACACACCCCCACACACACACACACACACACACACACACACACCCGCACGCAAACACACACAGTCACACGCACGCACGCGTATGCACACACGCGCACACAAACACACACGCGCACAGCCGCACACACACACACATACGGGCCTTTAACACACATACACGCAGAGAGGCTGGATGCACATCAACACAACCGAATAACAAATCACTGGACTGTAACTCCATCAAACCTTCAATGACAATATCATTTTTCAATATTATATTGTATAATATAATATAATATTATTTTTATAATAATTTGCAACATAATGGTATATTGCAAGTGAACTGATTGCATTCTGGCAAAGAAGCATTTTGGCAGGATTGGCTGCTTGGCACCGACTGCCCTTGTGTCCAATTCATTCATGATGCTGGTGGTTGTTATGGTTTAAAGCAGTGGTTTTCAAATTAATGTATGAAATTAAGGAATCTGAGAACCAATGGCCTAAAAAGCAACTGTATGACTGTACTGTGAAGTACAGTAGTGTGAAGTGAGCTGGACATGGATGGTTGTATGTGTGTTTGACAGAGTGCCAGCCCAGACACCTTCAGTATAGCTGGTCTGGTTACCTGAGAGTATTCCACTGGGTAAATGCAAGAGTGCTGTCGCAGCATGGAGAGTAAATGGTGAACAAACAAAAAATTGATAAAATACACACATTAAAGGAAGACTGGATGGATGGATGGATAAATAAATAGATGGACAGATGGATGAATGGATGTATAGATGGGGGTGAAATAAAGAAAAAGCCAAATAAAATTAAAGCTGAGATAAATGTAAAAAACACTCATGTGTTTGTTTTTTTTACATTTCCCTTTTTAAGTGTGCATTTTATCACTTGCTTATATTCTTCTAAACCAACAATCTAAGCTATAAAACTCATTGCGGCAAGGATATCTAGGCAAGATCTAATCAAGGCTATGCATACTAAGGGTTTGCCGGGTTGATTTCACATAGCCGTACAGTACGGTAGGGTGTCGGTTAGCTTGGGGTTAGGATTGAGGGTACACCTGAGGATAGAACTACTGCGTTGTACACTGACGAGTGAGGCGCTTGCTCTTGCTATGACACAGACCGGTCAGGTGGGTTCAGGTAAAAGCAATGAGACCTTCTTGTTTCCACTATTACTGTGGCTCTCTCCACCAAACTGGAGTGACAGCATAATTGATTTGACCTACTTTTGCTCAGTGCACTCAGGGGCATGATGTAATTAATTATTTGGGCGCACCTGTGTAGATTCCAATGTTTTGCATTTTAGAAAGGGTCCCACTATCCCTCCTATAGAAGCCAACCAGAGAGCTCTGTCTCCTCTCCGCCAGCCCGACGGTCGGTAGGTCGGCTTTCGGCGGCTTTCGGCGCTTCCCGACAAGACACGACAGCACGGCACCATCTACAACAGATTTTCGGCAACAGACGCTTTCCAACATCTTCCGCCGTTGACGTCGGTGCGGTGGAGAGAGCTGCCTTTACAGAACTTAAACCCTCTATACGTATACTACACTTGACCTGAATTGGCTCTGTACTTGATCTGCTCTTTTCTCCCTCTACACCAAATCTCTTTGCTGAAAATGGCTGATCTACAAGCTCACAACGCATCGCATTGTGATACGTTGTGAGCTTGTGTCAGCGAATGTTACCCCCAGAATAGGGATGCTAGGTTTCAAGTGGTTAAAATCAACCTCAGTCGTGAAGAGGGAAAGTAGATGGAAAAGACAAGAATGAAGAGGTATGGGTTTTCTTGTTTTGTTTTTCTCACATTGAATCAACTCAGACATTTCATCACAATTTTTTCTTATATGCTATACATTGACTCTATGCAGCAGTGATTCTAAATCGTTCTCATGGACCCACAGCCTAGAACTTTTGTTCTAGGCTGTGTCAGTGCCAATTGTCTAAGCAATCCTGGGCGCTACACTCCCTCTGCCAGCCTAGGGAGAGCCAGGAGCCGAGCTCATACCTCCTTCCAAGTATAGCCTGCCCTATAGGGTTTAAATATTGGTGGTCAAATGTTATGAGCAGAAAACTGAAAATCTGAAAAACAGAAAATCTGATGTACTCATGATCAGAACTCCTCAATGCCTCACATTATTGCAGTGCTTGTTGGATTCTCTTGCCTTCTATTATGGTCATGAACAGCTTTTATGGTGAGACTTTCAATGAATCATTAAAATACTTGAATCTCCAGAGCAATGAAAGCACACTATTGGAAGTCATTCAGAAGCCACACAAAGAAAAATGTAAGCGCTTTGCATGACAGCTTGGGGTTCAAACTTTTCCATTCAATGGTCATGAGGAAGCTTTACCAAAGAAAAAAAGCTTTGACATCAGACCATCAACAATTTACGTTGCGCACGGAAGAAGAAGAAGCCCTGAATAAGAAAGATGAGACCTTGACTTTTAAGATCCTTGCTGTATACATACTTCACTTTCTCTCTCTATCTAGCAGAACTCATTGAAAACATCTGTGAATAATGCGTGCTGTCACTACGGTGTCACTACAGGGATGTCAGCGTAGAGCGATAGAGTCCCTTACCTCTGGAGCTGAGCTATCTCTTGGCTGATGTCATCCAGCTCCTTGATGCCTGTAAACTCCCCTGACCCCACCGAACTGGAGCTGTCCTGTAGAGCGAGAGACAGAGAGAGAGAGATAGAGAGAGACAGAGACAGAGACAGAGACAGAGAGAGAGAGAGAGAGAGAGAGAGAGAGAGAGAGAGAGAGAGAGAGAGAAGCAACAGAGAAGAAAGGAAGGATGGAAAGGGATAGACATAGAGATAAAAGGGAGAAAGACAGGGAGACAAAGCGAAAGACAGATGGAAAGCAACAGGTAGAGGCGGGAGAGAGAGAGAGAGAGAGAGAGAGAGAGAGAGAGAGAGAGAGAGAGAGAGAGAGAGAGAGAGAGAGAGAATCTGATTTGATTAAGTAATTATAAGATCATGAATGAATCACACTACCAAAGCCAAACTAAATCAAGAAAAGGCTGGCCTGATTTAGAGACAGAGGAAGAGGAGGAGGAGGAGGAGGAGGAGGAGAGAACGTGAAGGACGGAGAGGAGAGAGAGCACCGGGTCAATAATAAGAGGAGCACCACACGAGGGCTGGGTCCGTTCACCATCACAGGAAACCATCAGGAAAGGGAGCGCTTCGGGGTTTTTAGAGGCCTGTCCTATTGATTATTAACTAGCCCTCTAAACAGTGTTGCCAGGTCTGCTTATTATAATTCCCCCCTCCAACATTTTATTTGAAAATAGCAGATCTACAAGCTCACAACGTGTCGCATCGCCACGCGTTGTTTAAAGTGCTCATGTGGCTCATAGTCGCTTCTTTTTGGGCTTGTTTTCCTAGACCTGGTTGCTTGTTTCTCTCACAGAATCTGGCAACACTGCCTCTAAACACAAGACACAAGATTTAAAAAAAAAAGAAATCATGTTTACTCTCATCAGTTTACAATGTGTTAATTTGGTCAAGAGTATACAGTAAGTGATGTACATGTGATCACTACATTAGTTAACCACTTTAAACCTGGCATCCCTATTTTGGGCGTGTCATCATAGGCGAAAAATGTTCAATGAATGTTCAATGATTTTCAAAATAGCTTGAAACAAACAAAATAGCAGATATACAAGCTCACAATACGTCATGATGCGAGGCGTTGTGAGCTAGTATACGGTATACTATCTGCTATTTTCTGCTCATCAATAGAACATTCCCTTTAGTAGAACTGAAGAGGCAGAGGTTACGTTAGTAACCACAATACACTTTATTTGTATCACACTTTTTCAAAACAAGGAACTGCACTCTGGGCCCAAAAAAAAGATAAACTCTCACAAATGCTTTCTATACTCATCTGCCTGCCTATAACCAGCCACTGAAAGCATTTGTGGCCTTAGGTTAACTTGGGTCCATGTTACCTACCCACAGCTTGAACATTATAGCCTGAGAAATCGGAGATAGAGAGAGTTGGGGTGCGAGGTAGACACATCAGCAGCCCAAGAGTTTGGATAAGAGAAGAAAAACAGTGTGCAGTGAATGTCTGGTATACTCAAGGTCCCCAAGGCCGTGGAAAGCAATTAGGCCTATTTGTATAGGTTTAGAGACCTTCAAATATAATACATGACATTTTACAGCATTGTGTATTCATGCCAGTGGTGGAAAAAGTACTCAAATGTTAGTAAAAGTATCAATACTGCAATTTAGAAGTACTCTGTTACAAGTAAAAGTCCGGAATTCAAAATTTACTTGAGTAAAAGTACAAAAGTATTGGTATCAAAATGTACTTAAAGTACCAAAAGTAAAAGTCCAAAAATATTTGAAAATAGCAGATCTACAAGCTCACAACGCGTCGCGCTGCGACGCGTTGTGAGCTTATAGATCGGCTATTTTCAAATAGCCTCGTTATAAAATAGCGCTAAAGTGGTTAATGTATGTTTCAGAATATCATAATTTACGTCTGAAAAGTAACTAGTAACTAAAGTTTTCAAATAATTGTAGTGGAGTAAAAGTACAATATTTGCCTCTGAGATGTAGTGGAGTAGAAGTAAAAGTACTGGAAATTGGAAATACTCAAGTAAAGTACAAATACCTCAAAATTGCACTTAAGTACAGTACTTAAGTAAATGTACTTGGTTACTTTCCACCACTGATTCATGCCGCCACCCTCGCCCACAATGAATCATAAAACATTATTCATATACTGTAGTGGAGGACTGCAAGTGTAGCAGGTTGAGTCAGCAGCAGATTTGAGCATCATTTGGACAGCAGCTGGAGGAGCTTGGTTGCTGCTTAACACTTATTCAAATATGACAAAAAGCTGGAGGAAGTAAAGAAGCCGAAAGCAAGAAACAAGTGGAGGATGTGTTTCGCTTACCCGTCTCATCTCAGACAGAGCGGCCATTTCTGATCCCACGGGAGTCATATAGCCAGACAAACACTGAAAATGCAAGCACACACAATTATAAGATAAATATAGAACAAATATGATCTGCATGTGTAAGCAATAATTTTTTATGTGTACAAGTCATAGACCGTAAAACAATATGGACAAAGTGACGCCATTGGTTTCTATAGAACATAAATGAAGCCTATTTTTCAGCGATTTCAAAGCCGCCATCTTTCTATACCCGGTCCGAAATGCAACCGGAAATTAATGCTATTGGCTGCAACCGCAGCGAGGGCGGGTCTTCACTCGGTAGAACTAGTAGAAACCCTAGAAACATACCCTACTTTATAATGAATTTTAAAATGAATGGGACCATAATTTACTAAACGCTGATGATTTAAAAAAGACTGTAAACTAGCGATTGACACCATAAAGTGTTTATGAAAAGGTTTACTAAGGTAATAAAATGTGTAAAGTTCGCCCCAAAAACCTCATTGACTTGTATCGAGATTACAATGTATTGCAAACGGTAGAAGGTGAAGTAGCGACATCTGCTGGGCCATTAATAGGAACAGAGAACTGAACGAGAACCCCGGAAGTGAGCTTCAATTCCAGCGAAGGGGGTTTGCCCCTTGGTACAAGTCAATGGAGTGTATATTGTTTGTGTGCGTGCGTGCGTGACCCACCGGCACAGGAGTGCTTCTCTCTGACGGGGGGATCATGTCGGCGGTGAGGGCCTGTGGAGGGTCGACGCCTTTACTGACTTTCTGCTGGATGAAGTGCATGGCCAGGCCGAACTGCTCCCGCGTGAGCTTCCCTATCTGCCTGGTGTCTGCCAGCGCCCTGGGGGGAGGTTGACACAGAGACAAACATAGTGACAGTCACAGCACTGACAGGTAATCTGTGCACGTTGGCCCTGTGGTTTAGTTCAGCTTGAGGCAATCGCTTCTTATTACGACCATTCATGCGCAAAACAGATGCACTCGTGTCACATTGCATAATAATAATAGTGTTCCCCACCAGCCAAGCAGTCTAGGGATGGGTGATGTGATATCGTATGGGATGATATTGATATGAATAAACCCGCAAAGTGCCATCTAGCCAGTGCCATCTTATCGAATATTACAGCCAATTAGCCCATTCGATCTGGGAACGCATCTGTGTCATTTTAGATTTGAGCTATAACCATTATTTTATACTTTGGCTATTCAAAAATAGCAGATCTACAAGCTCATATCGCGGCACCGAGTGCCGCGCTATGAGCTTGTAGATCTGCTATTTTTGAACAATCTTGAACATGTGTGCAAATCTTTGAATATATATTTTTTTAAAGCATAGAATAGAATAGAATTGAGATTTGTATCTCAATTCTTTGCTTCTGGAGGTCCCCGGAACAAAATGTTTTACAAATGTTCGCTTTAAAAAATATACATTCAAAGATTTGCTTTTCAGAAAACTTTTCACGATTTTTCAAAAATAGCAGATCTACAAGCTCATAGGGCGGCACTCGGTTCTTTGAATAGCCAAAGAAATCTAAAATGACACAGATGCGTTCCCGGATTGAATGAGTTAAACATCCTGATAATAGTTTGCCTGGTTGAATAATAAGGTGTACTATCATGCTGTAAGATTTCCCACAAACTACGGGGTTTACGGTGAATTATAAATAAAGAACATTAATGATGACAGTGAGCCAGATGATTACACAGAAATGCCCTCGAATGCCAGGGAAGAGAGGCTCTGACACAACAGAAGATTGAATTCCCAGACATGGCTCAGCTTTGCTCGGTGTACACTTAAAATATGTATACATTTCTATTTTATTTTGCAGCTCTAAATTTGCAGCTCTAAACTTGGAAAATGGCCAAAACGGCCAAAACGGACGAAAATGGCCAAAACTCAAACATCGGCGAAAGTGGCCGTTTTCAAGATGTTTTAACCATTATCTCTGGAACGGAAGGTCCAATCTGCTCAGTTCAAAGCTTGTTGGATGCGTGACTTTGAGGGCCTAATGTTATGGTAATTGCTCGGGCCGGGCCCTGTTCACGGCCGGCCCAGTTAGGGCCGGGCCTTAATTTTCAGTCCCGTTGAGAACTCAAAAAGACTCGAAAATAAGAGTCTACGGAAATGAATCCATACCATATATGTGCAAGGAGGTTCTGTGGAAGTCCAGAGTGCAAGAAGATGTCCTTGACCTCCTGTCCGCTTACGAAGCCGTCCAGGTCGGCATCCGTCTTCAGGAATATGTCATCGTATCGCCCGCGTTCTGACACCGGGACCACCCAGTTGACTATAGAATGCTAAGAGAGAGACATAGAGAGCAAAAAGACAGTAAAAAATAGTTGTATGGGAGAAGGACCACGCAAATATTGTGTTGTTTGTTGTTCATGTGTATGTACTTACCTGCAGTGGTATAAAGTAACTAAGTGCATTTACTCAAGTACTGTACTTAAGTACAATTTTGAGGTATTTTCGCTTTACTGGAGTATTTCCAATTTCCAATACTTTTACTTCTACTCCACTACATCTCAGAGGCAAATATTGTGCTTTTACTCCACTACAATTATTTGAAAACGTTAGTTGCTAGTTACTTTGTAGATATAAATTATTATATTATAAAACATACATTAACCACTTCCAGCCCTATTTTATACCTAGGCTATTTGAAAGTAGCCGATCTACAAGCTCACAACGTGTAGCACTGCCGCATGTTGTGAGCTTGTAGATCTGATATTTTCAAACATTTTAGTACTTTTACTTTTGGTACTTTAAGTACATTTTGATACCAATACTTTTGTACTTTTACTCAAGTAAATTTTGAACTCCGGACTTTTACTTGTAACAGAGTATTTCTTGCAGTATTGATCCTTAAGTAAAACATTCGAGTACCTTTTTCCACCACTGGTTCATGTGTGTGTGTTTACCTGGCTTGCAGACGACTTGTGTGACAGCGTGTGTTTTGGCGACAGGCTGCCGGTGCTGTTGAGGGAGTTCATGCTGCCGTGGGACGGCGTGGAGCGCAGCGAGTCTTTGGGCGGCGGGGGGCTGGCGGAGGGGAGGCCACCAGGCGCCGTGCCTGGCACCACCACCGACCCCAGACTCTTCTTCCTCTTAGATGGAGGGATGAGGGAGGAGGGGAGGAGGGCAGGAACGGGTTCCTTCTCCAGAGCCCGGTAGACCAGGTGCATGGCCTGGAGGGGAGAGTCTCCAGTTATAGTAGCTAACGTTTTACTCTGCATGCTATGCTATATCTCATACAGTACATGACAACGTGAAGAAATTAAGTGTCTTTAAATCAAACTGACGCAGCCTATTTAACCCATTAAGACCGGGAACGCATCTGTGTGTCATTTTTAGATGTCTTTCGGCTATTCAAAAGTAGCAGATTTACAAGCTCGTAGCGCAGCACCGAGTGCTGCACTATGAGCTTGTAGATCTACTATTTTTTGGAAAATCATGAACATTTGAGCAAATCTTTGAATATATATATTTTTAAAGCAAACATTTGTAACTCATATCTTTGCTTTTGGGGGTCCCTGGGTCCGCAGCCAAATACATATAATTTTGGGTGGTCCTTGACATGAAAAAGTTTGAGCACCACTGACATTATAGCAACATACGTAGTTTTTTTTCCCAGAAAACTGTAAGAAGACATTTGTAGAATCCCCAGAAGCAAAGATTTGAGTTAAAATGTTCGCTTTTAAAGATATATATATTCAAAGATTTGCACAAAAGAAAAGTGATCGGTGCCGCGCTATGAGCTTGTATATCTGCTATTTTTGAATAGCCAAAGAAATCTAAAATGACACTGATGCTTTCCCGGCCTTAATGGGTTAAGACCTCACAGGTCTTCAGATTGTACCCTCAGAGGTTCAAATTATAAACAGTATATCCAAATCCCTCATTGACATGCTGACACATGCTGATGGGAACTCCTGCTATACTGCAATACCATTGCAATATAGGGAAGCTAGCTCATAGACACAGACCCACAGAAGCCTATGAATTAAATAACTTAGCATGTGCCGGCTGGGCTTAAGTGAAAATTAAAAGCAAAAATGTCAAGGAATCTTTTTATCAAACTCACCACTGCAAACTCATCTCTGTCCAGATGGCCATCTTTATCTATGTCACTGAGGTCCCATACCTGCAAGAGAAACAAATAACATATTTTTATGTGTATAGAATTTCATATTCCATATCATATCAAAAGTCACAATAGGGGTTTTATTCCAAAACACTGGATACCCACTTTTGAAATAGGTTAATTACTTATATCATTGTTTAATTAACACAAAATATATAAAGAGGACACTTATTTCCATGTCAGCAACCATCAAAAGTAGCCATTAATGTCTCACTTTGTAGTGAGACATTCTGCTGTTTAAGTTAAAAATAAAATAAAACAACTTTACATAGAAATAAAAAATGGTTCATTCTGTTACTGCTGTCTAATGTGTTTTATAGTGAGACTCTAGGGCAAAACAGTGACACACATTGTATTCATTAAACAAATACCTTTCCAAGGACGTCTAGAGGTAGCTTGGAGTTGATCAGCACTGGCTTGACCTTGTCTCCTGACAGCAGTCCGTTGACAGGGACCAGGCTTTCAAATATCCCATCAAATTTACTCTTCTCTTCAGGCTACGAAGAACAACAACAAAAAGTAACCTTTAAAAGCTAATCTGCAATTGTGACAATGAGGCTCCTAACTGAACATGAATAGAGGTCAGAAGTCCTGACGTCACTCGTTCATCCCCTGGGTCGTAAAGTAATTTCTCTATGGAGAATAACATTGGGTCATCATAGAATCGTCTCATATAAGAATTGTGGTCCAAAAATAAACAAACTCGGCGATATTGTCAGCGAGGTGGCTCTGTATCGTTTATGATAGTCAGTCACTCATATTCAGAATGTGTAAATTACGTCAGACTTCGGTGCTCTATTATCACCAGCGTGGAGTGGCCTTGTTTATCTTTTGATTTTCACTGGACGTACCACATTTTTATGTCAAATTGCCAGCTTGAGATTTGTACACAAAAACTAATATTAAAGCAAAAAAAAAAAATTTGTGCAATCTGTATGGTAGAGTATGTTAAAGGGATAGTTCACCCAAAATATACATATCTTTTTTTCTATCGATTAGTCACCCCATGGAGACTTGAATTCATGGATATTTTTTTGTTTTTGTCGCATTCCTAAGCCAATAATTTGATGACCAGCGGACCGGTAGGCAGCGGTTCCGGTAGGAGACACAAGACTCTTTGTGTCTCCTACCGGAACTGCTGCCAGTCATCAAATTATTGGCTTAGGAATGTGACAAAAATTAAAACATATCCATTAATTCAAGTCTCCATGGGGTGACTAATCGATAGAAAAAAAGACATTTTGGGGGTGAAATACCCTTTAATACAATATAACTTATACAATTGGGGTGGTTGTATTTTATCTCCCTGCTCTTCTATTGAGACATTTAGATCGTGTCAAAGGTCATGTCTCACCTAGACACAGCATCTGACACAAATTTTGACCTGATGGTCAATATTCAACTTATCCCCTGAGCAAGCAGGCAGGCTCTACTAGCTCAATGGTAAACATGTCAGCACTTGTGCAGGAAAACGGGTTCAAATCTGGGGTAGAAGAGAAAAGTTACATATAGTGCAGCTTTAAGTGAAAACTAATTAGAAGTTTTGCTTATATTATGGACCTGTAGAAAATTATAGAAATCTGAAGTGAAACTAATCTGAATATTGTGGTTATGAAAGTAAAAAATGTCTTCAAATATATCGCAGATCAAATATGAATATGATATATTAATACATAGAAGGAATTGAGAGTTTATTCAAATGCGTATCAAGTTCCGTGAAGAAGTGGAAAACAAAAATACGTCCCAATCAATATGTGTGAAGAAAAAAAGAAAAGAAAAGAGGGCAAACTCTAACCGGTGACATGATCAAAGATATAATGGATTTGTTTACACACGTGAACTGGACAGCCCCAGACCACATGAATCTTTAAATTGAGTAGGTATCCTACTTGAGTGTACAGAATGACTCACCCTAACAGCCCAGTGTGGCTCGCTGGGCGCAGAAGCTGTGCTGCTTAGAGAAGGGCTGCTGGTGTCCTTCTACAAAACAAGACAAAACAAAACAATCCAAACCAGTAAGCAAGCAGTGGTGTATAGTAACTAAGTACATTTACTCAAGTACTGTACTTAAAGAACAATTTTGAGGTACTTTAACTTTACTGGAGTATTTCCAATTGTCAGTCATTTTACTTCTGCTCCACTACATCTCAGAGGCAAATACTTTTACTCCACTACAATTATTTGAAAACTTTAGTTACTAGTTACTTCGTAGATTTTGATTATTATTACAAAACATACGTTAACCACTTCAGCCCTGTAAACATTTCAGCCATTTGAAAATAGCCGATCTACAAGCTCACAATGCGTCGCGATGCGACGCATTGTGAGCTTGTAGATCTGCTATTTTCAAAATATTTGTATACATGTTGAACTTGTGAAATGGGACATTCTGCATAATGAGTACTTTTACTTTTTGGTACTTTAAGTATATTTTGATGCCAATACTTTTGAACTTTTACTCAAGTACATTTTGAATTCCAGACTTTTACTTGTAACAGAGTACTTCTACACTGCAGTATTGATACTTTTACTTACAGTAAGTAAAACATTTGAGTACTTTTTCCACCACTGCCAGTAAGTCAGTCAATCGCCTACAATATCCCACATGGCTGTCAATTCAATGCATGAAGGACAAGGGATTCAACTCCCTCCCCAGGTGACTGGCCGTGGCCTTTGATGCAAGGACTGTCAATATCTGACAGCTGAAAATAGATGGTGTACGTACAGTAAACTGGGGCATGAAGAATTGTATTCACATACAATGCTGGAAGTATACATTGTTAAGTAAAAGTCACTCTTTCCTTCTTCCCCGTGCATGTTAAACACAGGACAATTCTGTGTAAAATTCAAATATACAGAAACTTCAACAATAATACAATAATATTCTGGATTGGTCCGGAAGGATCAATTATACTCACAAACTTTGGTGGAGGTACTGCGAGGTTGATACTGGATAGACTGACTTCTTGTCCACTCTGAGCACATGCCACCAGCCTCAGAGCTACATAAAAACCCTAGAAACAGAGGAAACACGTTCCCTCTCACTCAAACTTGCATATATCGTGCAAACAACAATTTACAATTTAGGCATTTAGCAGACGCTCATACCCAGAGCGACTTACTAAAAGATACAGATAGCGACTAAAAGTGCGAGATCAGAGAAAGCAGGAACCATAGTCAACAAACAGCACAGTTAAAGGTAGGGTAAGTGATATTTTAAAATTTTTGTTAAAAAGGTTAAAGTACTATATTCTGATAGTAATCATTGCTACAGAGCGTTTGTTCGGTCACAGGGGTCTCTCCATCAGAATATAGAGCTATCTAACACTTATTTTAACCAATGTAAATCACTTACCCTACCTTTAATAGTAACGTACGGTAAGTAGAGTGCAAAGAGAACAATGTAGTGACTCAGAGAAACTAGGAACCTATCATCTGTCAGATGCTAGGTTTGACGTTAACTACCACACTGATATAGCAAAACAATACTGATGCAAATAAACCTACACAAAAAGCAAGTGATTTCAAACTAAATAACTACAGCCTTATGACTATTACGGAGTGCATCTTCTTCACAATGTTATCAAAAAGTATAGCAATGGATTTGCAACATTCTGATCTCTACCTGTTTGTCCAGGTAGCCTTTGCCGTCTGGGTCGGCCAAATCCCAGATCTGAAAAAAAACACACACAAATGCAATGACATCAGTAGCAGCAGCTGACAATGTCAGTCTCATGGCAACTAAACTTAAGTCAAAACATGACTGGCTACCTGGTGAAGAAACAAAGAAACATAGGTGGAATCAAGGGGTTTGCCTGCCGATTTAAATCTTATGTTAACCAGAAAATGAAACCTGATGTTTACTTTACTTCCTTAATTAAGGCTTCTAAATGACTCCCAGTGTTGGACTCTTCAACTATGCCACATCAAATCCACTGCATCTAGTGATGGTGGAAGTGGAACCCTAACCCTAAGCATCTTTAAAAACATACCTAAAATAATATTGTAATGCACTAATAACATACGGTACATGTGTGCTCCTACAGTATGCTACTATCCAACTATACAATTAGGAAACCTCTGTCTGTCTGTCCGTCTGCCTGTCTGTCTGTCTGTCTGTCTGTCTGTCTGTCTGTATCCAGTTTTCTCCAAAATGGTTTGACCAATCGATCTGAAGTTGCACATGGGCATTGATTGACCATGAAGGGAGTGAGCAAGCTGATTCTTAACTTTTCCCAAATTTAAGGCATGTATTAGCATTTCTATGAACTCTCACTCATTAACACTACTGTGAGTGTGGGTGGGGGGTGAGCCATGGAGCAGTGCCAGGGTTAATTCAGCAGGTGTTGATCCACTTGTCTAATTGTGCTCTGTTTATATTAGCATGCTGTACCTGGGCTCAGGGCTACACACAAATGCCAACAGAGAGAGAGCTGGATCAATGGTGCAAAAATGATGAAGAACATTGTTTTAAACGCAAAGCAAGCAGCAGACCCAGCCAGCCTGGGCTACACATAGCCTACATGCACTTGGTGCACCAATATGCTGTGGCCAATAAAGTGCAAAAGCTTTAAATACAAAACAGTCATTAATTGTGTCAGCAACAACCCACAGTAGCACTCAGTGTACTACAGTGGCATGATGACCAAACAGGGACTTTTATACAGTTATGTGGCCATCATTCTCATGCATTTTTCTCCAGTGGGTTGGTATATCGATCTGAAATCTTCTCAATATCATTTCATGATTTTTTTACGTTTCTTACATTTAAGGCGTTTGTTAGCACAGGCTATGGGATCTGTAGAGCCAGTTGCAACCCCAAAGTCTCAAGTCTGCACATTTTGTTTGAGTGCTCACATCCTTGGATATGGACTAGTTGACATTAATAATACAGGGACAAGGCAAGCAATGTATGATGTAATCTTTTCCAGGCAGACATGGTAAGAGATTGTGATCCTTATGCTTTCATGTTTAAAATCCCCTGAGAGCATTTGTGCGCACGCGTGTGTGCGTGTGTGTGTGTGTGTGTGTGTGTGTGTGTGTGTGTGTGTGTGTGTCTGAATGGGGATTGATAAATTACTCCTTTGGTACTGGACCTACTTAGCTGCACCATTTCCGTTTGGTCAATATTCATTCATTTACTGTACATGGACTTCATAAGCCCATCAACAGACCATTACCATCACTGACCATTACTGAAAGCTAAGAACATTAAATGTCATATTGTAACTGACTGAAGTGTGTGGTATAGCATCTCACGTCTGGATTCTAAGCGGGGGACCAAGTATTGTCCGAAACACCACTGGCACATTTTTCTCACTTAGTCCTGATTAGTACAACTAGATAACACTGTATGTATCCCATGTATGATGTGTTATAAACATAATTATACTGCTTATAAGCCATATAAGTCATTACAAAATGCTTTATAATGTGTTGTGATTGTTGTTATAAACTATTATGAGTATTTAAGTTCTTATAACTGTAATTATACAGCGTTATAAGTAGATAATAATGTATCTTAAGTATGTTTACAACACATTGTAGACATGGGATGCATAGCCAGTGTTACCCTTAAATATACAGTACTCACCTTTCCCAGTGTGATGTCAGGGAGCCCGGATTTCTTTAAAAACAAGGCAGCTTCTGTTGGCCCTACTCTCCCTGTATTCCCAGGGTCCACCTTGACACACACACACACACACACACACACACACACACACACACACTCACACACACACACACACACACACACACACACACACACACACACACACACACACACACACACACACAACACACAAAATCACAATCCAAACTATACTGTGATATCTGCATATCAACTGATAATTTGTTCATGAACTGAACTCTCCTCTCAAAACAAGTTATGGCTTATAGGAATACGGTACGGTTAATATACCTCATTTGGAAATGTGCTTGCTTACTTTTAGAACACTAGCATAAACCATTGGGCCATATGGTTATCTTACCTGTCTGTAAAGGTTTTCATATACAGGGTTCCCACTTGACAACAACTAGGGGAGAGAGGGGATGTTATAAGAGGTTATGCCATACATCTTGACCCACAACTCCCCTAGCACAGATACTGTCTGATTACCTGTCAACCCTATATATGAACCTTCATAAAAGATGGAATAGGTTGATTTGATTTAACACACGTTGTCCACCTTTTTTTTTTAAAGTGGAACTGACACATTTCCCATGCACCTGGAAGCACAGGCAGACGTTCAAGATTTAGGTAGATAAATAGATAATTATGTTTATGGATGGATAATAAAAATAGAATCCATCCTAAAGGGGGGTATATCTTCTTACACGCCACCTTGGTGCAATGAAATCAACACGGGCTGCCTGCTCTGCATAACATGCTCGCCAAAACTAAGAATAGCCTTGTCAATAAGGTAACCTAAGAAAAAATTTCCATACCAGATACCATGTTATTTTACCAGTGGTTCTCAACCTTTTCAGGCTGCGACCCCCCAAAATAATCATATTTTGGGGGGTGGAATTGTAGGAGTTGAGGCATTACATTTAGTTTGACTCTGTTCCACCATAACTCTGTGTTCCACAATATTGTGAAAATAGTAGATCTACAAGCTCACAACGCGGCATTGTGAGCTTGTAGATCGTCTATTTACTAAAGTTTTGCCTCTTTCTTATGTAATGTGACAATTTGGTCAGTGTTTGACCAGTTTTGATAGTATAAAGTGTTGATTACTTTTGATGCAGTAATGGTCATAATTGGTTTGTATTAAAAAGGTCTTAAAAGTACTTAAAAGTCACTTCACTGTCATCTGGGACCCCCAAAAGATCATGTGGAGACCTCCCCTGGGGGTCCCGACCTACAGGTTGAGAACCACTGTAATATACAGTAGTTATGAAGCCAATGACTGTATAGCATTACTATAATGTGATATCAACTGATGTTTGCCAGTCATACACTGTAGCCTGCTGAATGAATGGGACAATAACAAGCCAGTTCAGTCAAATCAAAACAGCATCATTTCATCCAAAGCATACATTAGTTTATGGGAGGTATATAGGCTGACTGCCTGTATAATAATAAACACATAAGGCACGTTTATTCCATCCATCCTATGCCTACAGGAGCAGCTAACGCTATAGCTAGTTCCGATCCTAACATTCAGTGGCTCAGGATTACTGCTGAAAAGAAGTGGCGAAAAACAATCGTATATACTGTCATAGATGTGAACGTCTGGGAACTCGATGTGATTTAGTTTTGGGGTAAAAAGAGACAACAATGTATATAGTTCCAATCCCTCAGACCAGCCAGCAGCTAGCTCTGTAGCTAAAGCTAACGAGCCGTTAGATAGCGGCTATCTAACGGTAATGCAATAAGGCCCTGGGTTGGTATCTTATCCAACCGTCTCTCTGACTGACTGAGCCTGATCATTTCTGCATGCAGTTCTTATCATCATCACACCGACCGTTTGTCTACGACTGAATTAAAGACTAATGCCGTGATCAGTGCGCAAGTTTGTCAGCCCTGTGCATGCCGTCCCTTTGGCCCCGAACTGTACTGTTGTTGTATTGAAATAAATGTCTCATCTTTACCTGGGTGAAAGATGTGAGAGCTGCCATCTTCCCTGTTGCTGCGGGAACAACGCACACACCCTCCTCCCCTCTCTCCGACGCCACAGTCCCCCCCTAGTGGACAGAGCGGCTTACGACACCGTTGGGTCAACTGTTCAGCCTGAAATATGATGTCATGGATGAACGTCAACATGGTGTTTGCATTTTCTTTATTTACAGCCATACATCTACATAAACGTTCAAATGTATTATCTAAAGTGTTGACCTTGTGGCCACGGATGTTATAATTATGTACGGCTCCTCAATAATACCCGTACCTTCCGTATTGTTCAATAAAAAGCATTTTTGATTCAATTGGTGGCCATTTCCTCCGTATTTTCTCCATATGCTTTCAAACGAGTGACCCTATCGGTTTGAAGGTGTATTGCAGTCTAATACTTGGCCACCAATCGGATTAAAATGCTTTTTATTGAACAATACGGAAGATACGGGCACTTTTGAGGACCCGTATATAATTGTAACATCCGTGGCCATAAGGTAAGCACTTTATATTTGAAATGTAAACCTTATTTTAGATGGACGGGTTGTAAATGTAAAAAGTGCAAACACCAAGTTGAAGTTCATCCATGACGACCAGTCGTGGTGCTGGTGCTGTACTACAATGTAGTAACTAATACATGATTGAGCCTGGACCATGTAGGTCAGTGGTTCTCAACCTGTGGGTCGGGGTCCCCACATAATTTTGGAGGGGATCCAAATAGTCGATCTGCAAGCCCACAATGCCTTATGCCGCAAGGCGTTGTGGTCTTGTCGATCTGCTATTTTCACAATATTTGTCTGTGGAACCGAGTCATACAAAAATGAATGCCTCAACTCACTACTTTCCAAGTGCTTATAAAGGTTATCAAAATATGACAGTGCAAACATGTAATCATACATACTTGACTTCAAAACGAACACAAACACAACATTTGGAAAATTTTGTCTTTCAAATTGATTGTAAAATATGTCTCATGCGCCATGGGAAGAATGGGAGAGGTCTACTGGCAGCTTTGCATCTTATATCGATGCAATGTCCATCTTCCTGGAATCTGAATGTTTCATGTAATACCACTTACCGCCATGCAGTGATGGAAAGTAACTAAGTACATACTCAAGTACTGTACTTAAGTACAATTTTGAGGTATTTTTACTTACTGGAGTACTTCCAATTTTCTATAATTTGACTTCTCCTCCACTCTCAAAGGTAAATATTGTAGCCTATTTTTAATCCACTATAATTATTTGAAAACTTTAGTTACTAGTTACTTTGTAGATTTTGATTATTATTACAAAACCACTTCAGACCTATTGGCATTTTGAAAATATCATATCTACAAGCTCACAACACGTCACTTTGCGACACGTTGTGAGCTTGTAGATCTGCTATTTTCAAAGGATTTTTATACATTTGAAAACTTGGGAAGTGGGACCTTCTGCATAATGAGTACATTTACTTTTGTACTTCTAAGTACATTTTGAAGTATTTTGAATACCGAACTTGTACTTGTAGCAGACTATTTCTACAAGAGGGTATTGATACTTTTACTTAAGTAAAAAATGTGAGTACTTCTTCCATCACTGCCGCCATGTCAGTCCAGACCTCAACCTTCTCAGTATAACTGAAAACTCACTTATAATGTCTATCTCAGCAGCAATAAACAGCCCACCTCATTCAGGTCAGTCTACTTCATCATTAAAGAATGTGACACTGTGATCTGATAAAATAAAGACTGTGACAAGCCATTTATTTTATACAATGCTGAAACAACATTTCTCACAACTAGTCAGCAAAACAGCAATACGTCATATTTTGCTTGTCATGTAAACGAAAAACAAGAAACCAAAATATCAACAAAAGTAGTAAAACAACCGATAATAAATTAAAACAAAGTAACACCACAACTGTGGTTTTAGCATTCCGTTCCCACAGCCATGCTACAGATAACCCAATAAGACAAACTCATGCAACCAACAAACCCTTACAGATCAAAAATGGCATCTTCACACAATAAACAGCCTAGTTGTCCAAAAGCGAAATCCATATTACCCATGTACAGTATAATACAACATTTCCAGTCATCTCCAGTTGAAATAGAAGAAAGCGGAGCACAGTGCTGAAATGTATTTTTTGGCTTTCAAGCACTTCCCTTTAACAGCTTTCTACTGTATAAGCAACCTATGATTAACTTATATATTCAAAGGTCTAATGAATATGATCAGCAATGGCACTCCTCTATGCACAATTACAATATGTGAAATGTCACATAATAGCTTAAACACATTGTAAAATATAACTGTACTTTTAAAATGAAACCTTTTCATGTTGTTTAACATCCCATAACACCCAATTTATGCGTTGCCACATGACAATGTCATTTACTGAAAATAACTCCCTTATAATTCTACCTTTGATCAGTTATTTTAGGCTAATGACACCGTTGTGCAACAAAGTATAGAGTATACCCAGTGGTGGAAAGTAACTAAGTACATTTACTTACAAGTACTGTAGTACTGTACTTAAGTACAATTTTGAGGTATTTGTACTTTACTTGAGTATTTCCAATTTCCAATACTTTTACTTCTACTCCATTACACCTCAGAGGCAAATATTGTACTTTTACTCCACTACATTTATTTGAAAACTTTAGTTACTAGTTACTTTTCAGATATAAATTATGATACAATGAAACATACATTAACCACTTTAGCCGTATTTTATACCTAGGCTATTTGAAAATAGCTGATCTAGAAGCTCACAACACGTCGCATCGCGACGTGTTGTGCTTGTAGATCTGCTATTTTCAAATATTTAGTACTTTTACTTTTGGTACTTTAAGTACATTTTGATGCCAATACTTATGTACTTTTACTCAAGTAAATGTTTAATTCCAGACTTTTACTTGACTTGTATTTTTATTGTGCAGTATTGGTACTTTTACTTAAGTAAAGAATTCGAGTACTTTTTCCACCACTGAGAATACCACTTTCACACTGGTGTCCCTATTTTGGATGTCATTACACGCGAACATCTTCAAAACGGTTCACTTTCTTTCTCAAAAATAGCAGATCTAGAAGCTCACTACGCGTTGCATCGCAATGTGGATCGGTTGTTTTCCGATTTTTTTGAAAATGTACAAAAAAAAGGGCTTAAGGGGTTAAGGCATGATAGAACAAAGGTTCACTCTTAAGTGTCAAAATGCATAGAGAACCTGGGACAATAAAACAAAGTGAACTGAGATTGTCTGAAAGCTTTTAGCTGAAGAAATTGTTATAATAATAACAAAAAGGGGGGAAAAAAGACCTTCAGTAAATCTGTCAGCAATCCAGTCATTTGTATCATCTGGCAGATTCTATAATGTGGAACCACAATATTATGATTTGGTGAAATCTGCATGTCACCCAGTGAAAAAACAAAAAACCTTCTGAAACCAGAGCCATATGACAGACATGTAAGTTATGGTTTTAGTGTTATCCCTTACTTGTTTGGGATTTCCCCTTTCCAAGGCTAAAATAAATCAGAGAACCCATTACTGTACACAATTAAAATATCAGAATTACACTTACAGCACTGTTAAAAAATAATAATGCTGGCTCTCATAAGTCAACAATTTGCATCATGTTTTCAGGGCAATCCAAGTAATTTTGGCATGATACAGTACCTTTTGTATCATAATGTGCTTAATACGAACATATCGGAGAGTTTCCCTTGCTTCTATAGAGGTTTAGATGGCAAAACTGCCACATGGAGACTTTACACAAAAAAAAAGAGTACTGAATATGCTCTAAAATCACAGAACAATCTACAGGAAATATTGTTATTTGGCAATCCATCTGAAGCCTTAAAGGACCATACCAGTGTTACTACTGTACATGTCATTGTCCATTGTCAACATCAACCATATAGGTTACGTCGATCCCAACCATTTCCCTCCAAATTACAACATTTTTGAGACATCATGTTTGTTTACATTTTGGTCTTGGTTCACTAAACCTAAATGTACCTGAACATTTTTGTCAATGCTAGCTGTACCTTACTATGCTGTTAAAAGCCCACTTCAAGCTAAAACTGCAGTTCAAAATGCAGCACTTGTGAGGAAATATTCTTCCAGGCATACTGATACACTGTTACAGTAAGTGAATCTGATACAGTACGTGAATTTGAATGTCCTGTATATTAGAGTAATTTGGTAAGTTTAGATTAAATGAATGGCATAGTTTCCTTCCCCACACCATTTCAAAGTGAATGGCAGTGAATGACATCAAAAGAATTATGCTGAGATATGCTAAAGAAAGTGTACACTGCATACATTCATGTACACAAATTCTTTTTTGAAAGACAGGGGCAATCTCTGCTAATGGCTCAAAGTAAAAAAGGAGGAAAAAAAGAAAGAAAAAAAGACTGGTATGGTCCTTTAATTCAAGGACTAAACAAACAATATTGAATAACATTTGGGTGTCGACCCAAAAAAAAAATTTGCATGGTGATGCAACTTGTTGCCTTTTTTTATGCCAGTATATATTTTTCCTTCGATCGTTTCTTTTGAGTGTGACTGCACACGGGATAAGCAGCAGTAGCATTAGAGACACAGCAGCATGAGACACGGCTCATCATCACAGCAGTATGAACAGTAGACAGCACAGCATATCATCATCATCATCATCATTTTAAACTTCATCATCACTATTATCCCATTATTATCACGCAACAATCATCATCGTTCTCTTAAACTGGATCACTACACAGTGAAAAACCCACAACTCTGAGAGTTTACAAATGTAACCAAATGGACCCGTAAGGGTCCATTTGGTTACATTTGTACACTTTCAGAGGTACAAATAGATAAATTAACACTGAGGATTTTACTGTGTATTATGCTGTAATTTTTCCAACAATCATCTTCATTATCGTCGTCGTCATCATCATCATAACTTTTTGTGAAGCCAAATATACCGTACATTGCCTTCGTTTCTTGTCTTTGCGATAGATCTTGAGTAGCACTGTTACACATTCTCTAGCCCTCTTTCAGTGGCGATGCATCACGTTGAACGGCCGCCGTTCACTCGTCGTCCCACGTCTGCTGGAGCAGGAAGTTAGCTGCCAGGTTCTCGTTCTTCTCGCAGGCAAAGTAAGCCTGAATGACCAGTCCTTCAGGGAAGCCCAGCGCTTTTAACTGGAACACAGAACACGCTTTCAGTTCAAAGATACTTCAAAGAAAGACACTTTCTATGAAGCCCATGTTTCTTGCATCACAAACATAGTCGTAATACATAGATACATACATTATGATAAGGTAATGCATTATAATCACTGTTATAATGCATTATGCAGTGGTCATTGGGTACTTTAAGTAAAGTTACGACATTGGTGTAGGCAGAAACAATTTGTGTTGTTCTTGCATAGATTCCGCAGCACCCCAATGACACTAAATTATAGTGACTAGTATAGTTATGCTTGACCAGATTATAATGCATTATAAGTATGTTTATAATGCATTATCAACATGGGATTAATAGAAAGTGAAATAATTTCATAGTGTTTTTTTGTTTCGTTTTTCAGTGTAGACTGTAGAGAGACATGAAGGTGAGGGTAGAGAGAGCAACAACACGCAACACAGGTCTCTATCTAGAATGGAATCTGTGACGTTGCTATTGTACCCGTTCAATATGATGTCGGTATAATTGTAATTTCTTAATGAATGAGACATAAAATTGCAGAGCATAAATGGACATTTATTTTCTCTCTGCAGTCTTCTTATTCTAAATCAACAATTGTGTCAAACAAAATAACTTGTCCATGAGTAATCAGAAAATCTTACTTTGTAAAACCATTTCAATTTGAAAAAAGAAAGTGTTAGTGCAGCGCTAGACAAAAATTACATTTATGGTCCTTAGTTGATCACTATCAAAGGTGGTTAATTTATGACCATCCCAATTGGAGCCACTAAAGGCGACATGGTACAGAAATCCTACAAATGGTCTCCTAAGTTGGCACCGGCGTCTGACAGCAAATCTTGCAAACGTTCTATGTTTACTGGTATTAGATCCCGAGAGTATGTTGCTGGGACAAAGAAGGGTCAATAATAAAGTTGATTTTCTCCTGATTTGTCTCTCTGAAAAAATAATTAAAATCTTGGGAATATTGTGTGGCTTGTGACGATCAGGTCCAATATTTAGTTCAGTGACCATGGGGCCAAAGAATGGTTCATAAGCTGTGTTCACGTTCACCCTTCCATTGGAATTAATAAACTCCAACCTGCTTCCGGTCTCCTAAAAAGCCTTCCGCCTACTTCACACAGATACGGGAAGTAAACCGGAGATGGCAAGTCTTGCTATTTTTGTCTTGGTCACTATTTCCTACCCTCTCAATGGCCTCCTTCTCCTGTGGGGTGACCTGGATGTAATTGGTGTGTGGTGACCCCTGGGCTTCAGCAGCACCCTCATCTCCAGTGTCTCCTGCAGTGTCTCCAGGGCGTGGCTCATTCAGCATTTGGACAAAACGCTCCTGGTGCTGTGTGATTTGCTGCAAAACAAATAAGAGAGAGCATGTTCTTCGTGTATTGTATTGTCTTGACAGACATAAATAATATAAGTCTGTACTGAATAACGACTCTATACAAATGAATGTAATGTCTAAAAATGTCAATAAACGTAACAATAAAAATAATAATAATAATATTAGTCCAATAACTTGGATCAGCTCTACAGATCCGGTCAATGTAATTTTTCTATTGACAAGATCAGTGGAGTAACTAAAACATCTTTTCAATCTGGTGGATTATTTTACATTTTGGTCAAAAAGTGTATTTTAGACGTGACTGAGGTGGGGGGCTCAGAGTGTTCCCACTAAGGAGAATAGGCTTTCAACATCTTAAAAACTTCTTTGTTTTGGTGAGTAGCGAAAGTGTAGTTTTTATTTTTACTACAGGGCAACGGATGGAAAAGTAACATAGCGTTAAAGGAGGAGTTCACCCAAAAAAAATCTTATTTTCTATCAATTACACACCCCATGAAGCCTTGATTTCATCGATTTATTTTTGTTTTTGTGGCATTCCTAAGACAATAATTTGATGACCGTGTGTATTTCCGGTAGGAGACACAAATAATCTACTTTGTGTCTCCTACCGGATACATTAGCCGGTAGGAGACGGGAATCAAATTATTGTCTTAGGAATGCGACAAAAACAAAAAAGAATCCATGGATTCAAGGCTTCATAGGGTGTGCAATTGATAGAAAATAAGTCATTTTTTGGGTGAACTCCTCCTTTAAGGAGAGCTCGTTCTAACGCTATGTCATACAGTACCTGCAGCAGCTGTGGGTTATCTCTGCCCAGCTGTTGCAGTAGAGCTGGTAGGAGAGCAGGGTTCTGTTGGATGATTTGTCGCATCTGCTGGAACTGAGGCTGGTTCCTCAAGAACTCCAGAGGGTTTGCAGTGGGAGCTCCACCTCCACTAGGGGCAGGGTTCCC
This sequence comes from Gymnoscopelus braueri, assembly GCF_963280865.1. NCBI lineage: Eukaryota > Metazoa > Chordata > Actinopteri > Myctophiformes > Myctophidae > Gymnoscopelus > Gymnoscopelus braueri. Next base: position 18,722,510 of record NC_137607.1, on the reverse strand, counting down.
AGTGGGAGCTCCACCTCCAGTAGAGGCAGGGGGCTGGGTGGCAGGCACTGCCCCTGCTGCTGGGGAATACACAGTGCTAGTTAAAAAAAAAATAGTCATGCACATGAACGACATGTACATATAATAACAGAGCAGGACAACTCACACTGAAGTCAAGGTAGAGCCTAATTAATGTCCACACACAATATCGAAACTGGCCCCTGTAAAAGTTATAACCCCCTTTTTTTTTAACTTTTTACTGTACATATTTTAGTTTTTCTTATTTTTCTATTCTAAACTGTTTATATGATGTTCTGCATAGTAGTGTACATCTGTCATTTAATGTCTCTATGAATTGAGTACAAAGGACCCCATTTGTAACAAGCCATTAGGCTTTCATGGGCTTTTCAATCCTATTTAGTTTACCTTGTATTTAAACTGTACTTTCATGTGCTTTTTTTTCTGTAAACTTCTAAATAAAGTATTCAATCAATCAAAAAACACATAGTAAAAAGTAATGTAGTGTTAGAATTCTCCCACAGATGCAGTAACCTGTAAGCTGATTGTATGACGTTCTGTATAGTAGTGTGTATATCTGTCTGTCTCTTATATGTCATCATGATTTGTGTGCGTGGGGATCTCATTTTAAACAAGCTTAGTGCTTTATGAGCCTTCCAGTTTAGTAGACCTTGTATTATGAATCTGTACTTCCATGTACTGTTTTTCTCATGTCTTACTAAATAAAGTACATCAATCAATCAATCAAATATCCATGATCAATCTGTATGATATTAAGCGTGACGGCAATTGTGATTTTAATTTTGAAACATTGTTAAAAACAAACTAATTCCCCCTCCGTCAAATTACCTTCATAAGGATATGGATGTTAAAATTGCTTTAGGGTGCAGTCACACCGAACTTTAATTCTGCCTATGCGCCAATGCTTTTCAATGGGAACGGAGCGGTTTGTTGCCATTCGCGGATCTCCGCAAAAAAACGCTCCGTTCCCATTGAAAAGAATTGGCAGAATCCGCCGCATAGGCAGAATTAAAGTTCGGTGTGACCACACCCTTAACATACTGTATCTTTTTTTCCACTTGTATAATGGTTGGTCCATTATAGAGGATTGTAGGCGATGATGTGTCTCCTCCGATACATGTGATGCCGCGCCACCAACCTGCTTCTTTTCACATGACAGTGAGGAGTTTCACCGGGAGGACGTAATGCACGCAGCGGAACACATTATTCGCCTCAGTTCAGCTGAACTGACTGGCTTCTGTTTGCTGCTACGTCCGGCCAAGCCAGATGCACCATAATGAAATTGTCGATTCCAGTAGTATTTTTAAGCTGAGTATTAACATCTCGAACATACTGTAACTCTCGAGCAGAACCAGGCTCCAGGTTGGGCAGCCATCTGCCCTGACCTCCTTCTCAGCTTTATATATGGGTCATACAGGTCACAGGTCATATACGTACCTAAACATATTACCATTACCATTTTCCTGGTAATGGCTTTATTTTTAGATTTTGCGTTTGTATACAGTTTCGCCAAAGTCTTCAAGAAACGTATCCATCATATAGTCGAATAGTCGACTAATTAGTCGCGGGGGGTCCGAGTCGACTGCGTGTCTCTTAGTCAAATTATAAAAAAATAAAAATAAAATGTTTTTATTCGACTGAGAGATTGGCCTAGTTTTTTTATATTAATTAACTAATAGTTTGCCAAAAATAGGATATACATCATGATTTATTGGGAGAAACCAATAGTATTATGTTAAATCAGACACTAAGCACCCCTACAGCCAAATGGAATGTTCCTCTATTGCATAACATATTTTTTGCATGATTTGACTGAGAGATTGGGAGTTGAATCAGACTGATTCTCAGTCGAATCATGCAACAAAAACATGAGGGGGGGGGGGGGGGGGTGTCCTTAGTCGACTGCCAGTCGACTATTGGCGATTAGTCGCCAATCAGATTCGACTATACAAATCCTTAGTCGGGGACAGGCCTAATGAGTAGTTGAGTCATTGTTGGCTAAACGATACTGTGGTTAATAAGTCATGGACGTTTAAATTCTGTTCTTACATCAATCTTTTCTCTAGGGACTAGTATTTCCTGCTAGACTTTTCGAATCAATCCACAATCCACAGTAAAATGCAACAATAATATAACTTTGACAGAATCAAGCTAGTTTTAAGCAGCTTTGTATGCCACACTGAAATTAATCGTCAACAGTAATGTATAGTTCCCTTACTGTGAGTCATAGTCAGTGAGCTAAACATGCCAGACCATTGGTATGGGTCTTCAAGGTGTGTGAGAGTGTTTGTGTGTGTGTGTGTGTGTGTGTGTGTGTGTGTGTGTGTGTGTGTGTGTGTGTGTGTGTGTGTGTGTGTGTGTGTGTGTGTGTGTGTGTGTGTGTCTGAGTCTGAGTCTGTGTGTGTGTGTGTGTGTGTGTGTGTGTGTGTGTGTGTGTGTGTGTGTGTGTGTGTGTGTGTGTGTGTGTGTGTGTGTGTGTGTGTGCGTGTGCGTGTGCGTGTTTTCTTACTGGTGGAAGCTGGAGGAGGCTGGTGAGGTCTTTCTGTAGTGGTGACAGAGGGAACGGTAGAGACAATGGGGACAGCCGGGACGGTGGGGACAGCCGGGACAGCCGGGACAGTGGGAACAGCCGGGACAGATGTAAGAGTTTGCCCAATTGTTTCCTGAGGTGGGAGGTCACTTTGATCTATTGGAATACCCTGGAACACAGAAGGATTTGATGGAGAATACAGTGAAATACGCAAAAATGTCAAAAAACATGCAAGCCAGATACATTCTCATGTCTTTGTCATTGACGGTCAGCAAAATAAAGCAAGGTGTTTTTCACACACAGGTATCGCTAAAGTAAACAATAACTGTGTTTCTGTTGGCTTGTCATTATGCTTATGGGTAAGGATACCATAAATATACTTCCTTGACTGCAGGCGATGAAAAAAATACTCAAAGAATTAATAATGTGCACATTTCTAATAGGGGAATTGTTTTTGCTCTATATTATCAACTGAAAAGTTATGTTTTATAATTTATCATTATATACTTTATTGCCTATAGCTAGCTTGCATGTGAGGCTTGTGAACAGCCTGGTCATTTGAGTGCATCTCACGCTCAATGCATGATGGTTGTTAGATCTGCATCAAACATCAGACTGTTGAAGGTTACAGATTAACCCATTCAATTCGGGAACTGTGCATACTGTGTCATTTTTGATTTTTAGCTCTAACCATTATTCTATACTTTGGGCTATTCAAAAACCGGGTCTGTAGATCTGCAAGTTTGTAGATCTGCAATTTTGTGAACATTTTTTACTCAAATCTTTGCTTCTGGGGATTCTACAAATGTCTTCTAAATCCTAACCGTTTTTTTTTAAACGTATGCTGCTATAATATCAGTGGTTCGGTCAAGGACCCCCAAAATTATATGTATTTGTCCGCAGACCCCTCCCATCTCAAAATATTGTGTTCCAGAGACCACCAGAGGCAAAGATTTTAGTTAAAAATGCATATATATATATATATTCAAAGATTTGCACAAATTGTCACGATTTTTCAAAAAATTGCAGATCTACAACCTTGAATATCTGCTATTTTTTGAATAGCCAAAGAAATCTTAAAATGACACAGATGCGTTCCCGGTCTTAATGGATTAACTGAACCAAAGAAGTTGGCGTTGTGCTGGTTCCTGGTTCAAACCTCACCATGAGTAGATACTCCACTGCTCTGTCTGGGTTGTTGTAACTGGCCCTCAGTGCAGCTACCACCTGTTCCCGGTCATATCCCATAGACATGATCTCTGACACCAGGTTCTCGTAGGCCTGCCCTGTCACTGGGGTCGGGAGTAGAGGTAACAGATGGACGAAGGGACGAGAAGAGGAACAAAGAGGAGGAAGAGAGGAGAAAAGAGATTAGGAATGACTTAGGAAATGGAAAGAACTAGCTAAGGAAAGAAAAGTGGCTGATTGGTGACGGTAATAAACACAGTACAAACAAATGGTATCTTTTCAATGATTATCAAAGGTGTGAAGATTTAAACATGAATTACCCAGTATCGATGCCGCTTCCTCAAGGAGACCCATTTCATCAATAAGGCTTAGAAAAGAAATGAACAATAAATTATAAAACTGCCAACAATTTGATATGGCAAACATTCAATGGAATAACAAACAAATATTATACACAACTAGACAATTTCAGGAAATTGCGAATTGTGGTTACACCAACGCAAGTCATGAGTTGCAGCCAACGTAGTCTCGCGTAGCCAGACAACTATTCCACAATCTCTGAATGCTATATAGAGTCTGGAACTACAACTCCCGAAATCCGAGAGAGGAAGCTGGCACTTCCGTTCACGAAAATATATTTTAAAATATCTTTCCATTTTATTATTTTATTTCCATTTCTGCTAAGCAGCAAGCTAAATATACTTAGATGATTTGTAATTATATAAAGATAAATTAACGCGACTGTAAAGATGAAACGGAAGTGGGGAGGAGGCTTCATATCCGGTTTATATTCTAATCATGATCAGAGCTTCCGAGTCCCAGACTGTATGACCGGAAACATTTGAAAATTGTGGGAGGCAACAGTCTGGCCATGCGAGACTACAGCCAACGTGACCCGAGGTATCCTCGGTGACAAATAGCATTTCTCCGACATACGGTTACATTTTGAAAGTTAAAGTGTGCCTGTCGGTGCGCTCTATCAAGATACCCTCAAGTGCTTTTGTAAAACAGGCCCCATCCCACACATTTTGGAAGGCAATTCTATTAAAAGAATGACTATCAACATTTTGAAGGAAATTCAAAATGGTGGAAAATCGAGTCAGTCATTGCATGACTCAAGGAATCCAGGGAAAATACATTTTGATTCTATAGTTTAATCATTTAACCAAGTGTGGTGGCTAATTGTACCTCTTCTGGTTTGTTACTACTGTTACTTTTACGTAAATTGTCACTTTTTCAATACACACAGTCAGTATTTTCCCCCTTTATCTCCCAATTTAGTCATTGTGCCAATTCCTGAATTCTCCACACACTTGTGTGGCAAAACGTTTGACTATAATAAATAGGTACAATCACTATACTGTGGGCAACCACACCAATTAAAGATATAGATGAGTGGCAGTGACTCTCCCCCAACCTGGATGTAGAGATGTGGATTGGTGGAGCAGCTTCTGGTTCAGCCCGCTGTTCTTCCCTGGGCTTCTCCTCTGGTTGGCCGGCAGAAGCCGGACATTCTGTTGGGGTAGAGGCCGGGGTCTGGGGCAGGTCTTGGCTGCGGGTCAGAGATGGCGCAGCATCTAGGACCGGAGATGGGTTTGGGGCTTGGGTAGTAGGGGCTGAAATGGGGGCCGGAGTCACATCCGTGGCAGAGGCTGGGCCCTCGTCTGGAGTTTTCTCGAGAGAAACTGCTGTCTCATTTTGCGAGGCTGCAGCAGAAGGGGCTCCTGTGAGATGCACTGACCGTGGGGAGACCTGGGTGGGTGTGGACACGGACGTGATATGTGTGGACGCGGAGGACACTTGTGTTGTAGGGGCAGGGGTCAAAGATGGGGCTGGAGCTGGGGCTGGGACTGTTTGAGGGGCTGACTGGGGAGTTACTACTGCAGGAGCGGCTGGTTTAGGCTACAAGGACAGAAAGAAACATATAAATAAATCATAGCTTCAGCAATAATAACAGCAAAACAGTCTGGAGGTACAAAGTAAAACTTTGTTCCATTTTTACACTCTCAAAGTAACAAACACATTCTTTTTTACGGATTTGTTCTTACCTTTGTAACCATGACAACTACAAAGTTTTTCTCATCAATGTTGTAGTCTCCCAAAGGGCTGTCATCATTCAAGATCTTTCCTGTGACATCGCAAAAGTAACAGCAAGTGAAAACATCAAGCTTACTTAGCCATCAAATTACATGGAGTAACAGCAATTTATGCCAATTTGATACAAACCGAAACGTCTTCTGCTGTTCGAAAATATCATTAGTTTGGATAATACTACATGGTGTCTGAATAAAATGGCAGACTTGTATCATTTCACAAATTAGTACTGTATAAATGGTATTACTTGCATTTTGTACAATCATTGGCTAATTTAGTTTTTCTATTCTTAATTTGGTAACTTTTAAAATATATTATCTATGTTACAGGACTGTTTGAAAGAGTTTCCATATGGTGTGTTCACACAAATAATCTGGTGTCATAACAGCACTGTTACTATTTTTGGAATCAAACTCAAACATATTTCCATAGCGAAATTAAATAGTCAGTGCTGTTTGTTTGCACAAATAAATAAAGAACAATCTAGTCATTTACACCAAACCAATTTCCTAACATAGACCTTAATGATTTTTGAATCAAAAGTAAACTACATTTCCTGAACTGTCTTTTACTAAGAAAGTCTTTGACTTTTAGTACTGAGGTTCTGATTAACAAAACCTTTTAGTATAGTTTTGTACCCTTGTCAACAACTTCATCTGACTCACCTGCATAGATGAGTTTTTGTCCCATAGCTGGAAAGATATCTTTGCCCCTTTCCTCTTCTATCTTCTGCTTGAGGGTTTTGACCTGTGTAACATCACAGTTGGTGAGTGGTTTTTATTCATGTTTCTAATTACACGTGCCTAAAGAATGAGGTCAAATTAATCATGAGACTCCTAATGTAGCCTAGGCTAGCACAAATACCTTCTAACAATATAATATAAAATAAATTAACAAAAAAATGTTCTATGGCTCTTTATTCTTCAAGTGCACTAGACTACACAAGGAAGGTCTAAAATTTGGTACAGTCCTAACTAAGACCTAGCCTGCACTAGACAATTATGGGCAATTATTTGGGCTATAATAGACTTTACCAAATCACTTTCAGTAAAAAAAATAAATAATAATAATTAAACAGTTGTTATTAATAGCAATTATCCAGTACACCCCTTCCAATGCAAATGGTTCAAATGAGTCCACATATTACTACTAGGCTACTACTTCATAAAAACATTACTACAAGCACATTACTAGTTAGCCTACTAAGCACTGGTGTAAAGTGACTAAGCACATGTACTCAAGTACTGTATACTTAAGTCCAATTTTGAGGTCTTTTTTACTTTCTTCAGTATTTCTTCAACACTTTTGTACTTTTACTTAAGTACATTTTTAATTCTGGACTTTTACTTAGAACAACAACACCCCTTTCACTGCAAAGGGGTTCAAATGAGTCTTCATATTACTACTAGGCTATATAGCCTATAAACATTACTACATTACAAGCACATTAGCCTACTAATTAGGCTACTATTACTATTACTACTACACATGCACAGTCAGGCACAGGAGGGGGCTGAAAATATTACTTATTATTACTATTACTACTACTACAGTACGTGAAGTTATTATTACTATTATTACTACAGTACATGTAGTTATTATTATTACTACTATTACTACTAGTATCCATGCACAGACAGGGCAGCTGGGGGCTGGAAATATTGCACCGTCATTCATGGTGAGTCAGTGGAAGCGCCAGCAAAACCGTTACATTCCCATTCGGGACACAACCTGCTACAATGTAGCAGTTTGTTTCACAGAAAGAAACCACACACAATGTAAACAGCACAGAACATAATGGATTCAAATAGCACTCTAGCAAGGCCCTGTTTTAGTCCCATTCCCATAGTGGCAGACAGACTATAGCCGTGTTTACTTCAGCCCGTAGCCCTGCTCCAGAGCGTTAGTGAGTTCTCTCTGACGCTAACGCAGTGCCAGGCGCAATGCTATTCTCATAGACCGAAAATTACACTGCCGTGCGAGGTCTCCAACTTTAGTAAGAAATAAACAAAAATACTTCGATACTCACCAAAACAAAGGCCGTTTTGCCTTGTTGAAAGTCTATTTTCCATGGTGGGAAGCCTCTCAGGACACCAACTTCTCTGTATAATACACTTTTTGGGAATAAAATAAAATTGTATTTTATATTCTATTTACTCTACTGCGCCCCAACAGATCTGGTCAATGGTAAATTAACGTGACCAGATCTGTAGGGGGCGCAGTGGAATAAATAAAATAATCTCCATCTGGCCGACATATTTTATTTTACGCCCAAAAAGTGTATTATACGGAGAAGTTGGTGTCCTGAGAGGCTTCCCACCCTGGAGAATAGACTTTAAACAACACAAAACTGCCTTTGTTTCGGTGAGTATCGAAGTAGTTTTGTTTATTTTTGACTAAAAACGGCAGTGTAATGTTGGGTCTATGAGCAGAGCAGCGCGCCTGGCAGAGCGGTAGAGAGAGAAGTCACTAAACGCTCTGGACCAGAGGCTACTTCAGCCGCTGTAACTTCTCTATACTCACCGTCCATTGTGGATCTATCTCTATCTTAAAGGTCTGCTGCTGGAGGGTCTTCAGCGTTATGGTCAGCATCTTTCAACACGACTGTCTGTCACACGACCGACTAAATACACCGCAATTTCTTTACTGTTGCTTCTTTTTGCCCACAGTGAGTGTGTGTATCACTGTGTCTGTGTGTGTGTGTGTGTGTGTGTGTGTGTGTGTGTGTGACTCAGCTGTCTCACTGTACAGTTTGAAGTGTGGGCTCAGACGCCATCTACTTGCTGTTGGAGACAAGACACAGTGGTGGAAAGTAACTAAGTACATTTACTTAAGTACTAGGCTACTTAAGGACAATTTTGAGGTATTTATTTTTTACTTTAGTGGAGTATTTACAAATTTTAATAATTTTACTTCTACTCCACTACATCTCTGAGGAAAATATTGTACTTTTACATCACTACAATTATTTTAAAAATGTAGTTACTAGTTACTTTTTAGATTTTTTAGGTTTTTATTACTAAACATACACTAACCACATAAGCTCCGTATATATTTAGTCTATTTGAAAATAGCCGATCTACAGATCTACTGTACAAGCTCACAACGCGTCGCATCACTACACGTTGTGAGGTTGTAGATCTGCTATTTTCAAAAGATGTTTATGCTTTTTGAAAACTTGCAATGGGACATTCTGCATAATGAGTACTTCTACTTTTGGTTCTTTAAGTATATTTTCATGCCAATACTTTTGTACTTTTACTAAAGTAAATTCTGAATACCAGTCTTTTACTTGTAAGGGAGTATAGTACATCTACATTGAGGTATTGATACTTTTACTTAAGTAAAACATTTGAATACTTTTTCCACCACTGGACATGACAGACACTGACACATCACGTGAATAATCCACTATCCCGTAAATTATGATTCACACCTCCAATATAGCCTATAGGTCAGGGGTCTTCAACAGGGGGTCCGGGACCCCTAGGGGGTCCTCAGAGCTACTATAGGGGGTCTGCCAAATCTTTGTGGGATAGGATTTCGTTTTTTTACATTAACCACTTGAACCCTAGAATTCCTTTTCTGAGGGGAACATTAGCCGAAAATAGCAGATCTACAAGCTTTCAATGCCTCGCGCTGCGAGGCGTTGAGATCTTGTAGATCGGCTATTTTTGGCAAAGAGGCTATAGGTGTAGAGAGAAAAAATAGCAGACTAAGTAAAAAAAAAAACTTTAATCTGAAACACAATTTTATTCAATATAGAGTAGGGGGTCCCTGCTTCATCTCTCTCTCAGCGAGGGGGTCCTTGGCCTGAAAACGTTGAAGACCCCTGCTATAGGTTATAAATGTATATATTTTTTGGTGGTGGTGGTGCAAATCAATTGTTAATTGACCTTTTATCTGCTAAGGATTATTTTTTTATTGACCCCCCAGCCAGTCTTTAGAGAAATGATCAGATTTTCTTGGGCTCATTTCCCCCGTCTGCCCAAAATCCCCATATTGTGATCAGGCTCTCAGCATGAGTTTGAATCTGAGCCAATTACAACATTTAACCCCATTTAACTTTGGTGTCCTCAAGCAACCTTCCCCATAGAAAGGTGACGGTTCTTTTTGCTACTTTGTGTTTTATATTTGTTGATATGTATTTATTTTTAGTTATTCTTTATGCTATGTTGATTAATTGAATACATAGGACCACAATGGAAACAAGTCCCAGGACTTTTGTGTTCTCCTTTTAGCTCAAAGGTCGGACTGTAACTCGTGCTGTTTACATTTCTGTCTAATAAAGTATTCAATCAAACCCCAGACTTGCCTTGACAAGTGGATGACTTAAAATGTGTGCCTCTGAAATTGCACCACAAATTTCACGTTCTCCCAACTTTCCTTGGTCCTGAAATAAGTGAAGAGCCACACTACTGAGAGAAAAGCTTCATTTTATTTATTTATTTAAACTCAAACAGTGTGTGCCATGGGATGAAGTCAATGATTTTAGACCAACCACAACAATTGAAGATTGTGAATCACAGTTTGTCTGATACAGTCTCTCTTACAAACACAGTCTCTCTCTTACACACTCACACGATGAGAGCATAATGTCAACATTGGAGACCTTTGGGGTACAGATCCATTGTTTTAAGCAAATGACTGAATAAATTATGAAGGGATTAATTACAAAAGGAACGGTACTGCATATAACTAAAAAAAATGAAAAGAAAGAAAAGTCATGTAGAAAAAAAGTGCAAGAAACCACAAATAGTTTGCTCTTGATTAACTGTACATCCCCAAACAGGCAACATGAGCTATGAGGTGATGACCAGCTGGGCAAAGTGGGCAGAGATGACAGAACAGAAGGGCATCTTTCAAATCGAAGGTCAGATGTACATGTCACAGCTGAACGTTTGATTGAATAAAAAGGAAAAAAAAGGTGAAAATACAAGCAGCACTCTGAGCAACTGTAGGACACGCACGCATATACACATACACACGCACACACGCACGCACACTTGGACTGACCACATTCTGTAAGTCTCATTAAATTATAAAATTATTTCTGAGGTGGACACACACAAAGAAAAATGTAAACCCTTCTCGTAATTCAAGAACCTAAAAAAAAAAAAAAAAAAAGAGTGAACAAGGGCAAATTAGAACAATAAACCAGACCTACCCCCTTCCACCCCCCCCTTCCACCCCCCCTTCCCCACCCCTACACCTGAATAAAAGGCTGCCATATGGAAGGCCAAAGTCCATAGGTTTTTTTTTTTCCTTCTGTTTGTTTGTGTGTTTGTTTTAACTAGGAGGAGACATGCACAGCATTCCCTCCTGAGCCAACCAGAGAGACCCCGGAGATCCCGTCCTCTTACAACTCATCTTTCGTTGCAAACTCGTCCTCCTCTTCTGTTGGACCGTCGTCCTCCTCTTCCTCCTCTTCCTCCTCCTCCTCGCCATCTTCCTCATCCTCCTCTTCCTCATCAGGGCCACCGTCCGTCTCTTTCTTGCTCTTCTCCTCCTCGTCCCTCAGTTTCCTATCGACCTCCTCCAGCTCGTCTTTCATCTTCTTCTCTGGTCCCTGGTGAAAAAAAGGAACGTTTTACTCACAAAAAAACACCATGTTTTGATGTTTACCACTTTCTAAAAGCTGAGGCCGAGTGGTCTCAAACGTATTGTGTTCTTAGACCTACCTTGGTAGCTCCCCAAGTCTGCTTCCCGAACTCCTCTGCTTCTGCGACGTCGTCAGTGATGAGGAAGTTGTCAAAGATGGTTCCAGACTTCACCTGGACAGAGCGATACACATGGTACAATCTTACTCATGAGTTTTAATCATCTGTAACTGTAGAATAATTGTACATTAACCCATTCAATCCGGGAACGCACACCGTGTCATTTTAGATTCTTAGCTATAACCATTATTTTATACTTTGGGCTATTCAAAAATATCAGATTTACAAGCTCAATCTACTAGCTTTGTAGATCTGCTATTTGTTTGAAAAATTTTGAAAATGTATGCAAATTTTTGAATATATATATTTTAAAGCAAACATTTTTTAATTCAAATCTTTGCTTCTGGGGATTCTACAAATGTCTTTTTCTTTTTGAAAAACAACTTATGTTGTATTTGTCTGCGGACCCCCCCCCCCCCCCAATCTCAAAATATTTTGTTCCAGGGACCCCCAGCAAATATTTTAGTTAAAAATGTATATATATATTCAAAGATTTGCACACATTTTCACGATTCTTTTTCAAAAATAGCAGATCTACAAGCTCATAGCGTGGCACTCGGTACCGCACTATGAGCTTGTATATCTGCTATTGTTTAAATAGCCAAAGAAATCGAAAGTGACACAGATGCGTTCCCGGATTTGAATGGGTTAACATTCACCTTCAGTCACTATGAGTTAATTCCAGTGGCGTAACGCAGAATCGCGGGGCCTCCCCGCGGGAGTTTCACGTGAGGCCCACGTACATGCACGCAAGCGCGAAAAATTTCGGGTCTAATTCGGGTCTAATTCGGTTCTATTTCACCAATATGAATCAACTTTTTTCTTTTTTTTAGCTGTAAAAATATTTGTATCAGCGCAGGCGGGGCCCCCCCTGCTGGTGGCCCCCCCCCGCACAGCATCGCTTGCTACCCCTCCGTTACGCCACTGGTTAATTCAGTTATCCTACAAGTTATGGCCATATAAATCCAATTATAACAATGTTCCTCTGTACCTGCCACAGGTCCAAGCCCAGCACTCCAATGTTGTCAAACTTGTACATGGCGGCATCGGCAGAGTAGTCTGGGTTGTCGATCTCAGGGTGGACCCAGGCTCCCTTGTAGTCAGGGTTGTCTATCTGCTTGGGTTTCCACTCGCCCTGAAAAAGGAGACAAGGATAATGTGTGTGTTAATAGGGATGCATCAATGCTGGCAGTGATAGCTCCTGTTCATACTCACCATTATAAATCCAGAGCTACTGACCAATAGAGATGTCATTTTGTGGCTTACATTGTAAATGTATTAACCCCATTCAATCCGGGAAAGCATATCTGTCATTTTAGATTTCTTTGGCTATTCAAAAATAGCAGATATACAAGCTCATAGTGCGGCACCGAGTGCCGCACTATGAGCTTGTAGATCTACTATTTATTCTTTTAAATCGTGAAAATGTGTGCAAATCTTTGAATATATATATTTTTTAAGCGAAGATTCGTAATATATTGTGTTCCAGGGATCTCCAGAAGCAAAGATTTGAGTTACATATGTTCGCTTTAAAAATATATACATGCAAAGATTTGCACAACTTTTCAAAAATAGCAGATCTACAAGCTTGTATTATCTGCTATTTTTGAATAGCCAAAGAAAACTAAAATGACAGAGATGCGTTCCCCGATTTAATGGGTTAAGTGCAAGTATTTTAACCACATTCGGCACATGTCATAATAGGTGAACATTCAGAGAAAATAGCTGATCTACAAGGGTGAGAAATCCTGCATCCACTGACTGTACCTGGTATTCTGGGTTGGTGATCATGGGAGGTTCCCACTCTCCATCCATGTCCACGTCCCAGTCTTCAGGCTTCTTGGCATCAGGGTCGGGGATGGTCTCTGGTTTGTCGAATTCCTGGCAGAAAACAGAGATCAGTTCGTTTGTAAGATCAATCACATCATAAAACACAAACGAAATCAGATTCAGTACAAAGACAAAAGACAGGAATTATATTAGCAAAAACAAAAATTGGCTTATAGAAAGAATAATCCAGTGACTAAAGGGTATGGTAAGCTGAACAGAGAAATCTCTGTCAAAAACTATAATTTCAATGATCCTTCATCTATATGCCATTCTGGACAGGGTGGAGTCTCTCCTGTGTAATTCGTCACACAAAATGGCTCCATAAAAGGGAAACTGGACACCTTCCTGTCCTGCCTACTCCACGTTTTTAGCTATTATGTAAAGCAGGCGTGCCTTTGGCCGTACATAGAACCTGAGTACCTACAAAAGAGTGAAGACACAATAGAAACCTACACAATGCTTTGATGAATTTAGGCTAGAGATATTTGAATCGATGACTACTACTTAAGATTTGATGCATGTCTGTGTCATAAAGACATATTAGCAATATTTTACTACTAAAAAATTCATGCAAATTAATAGATTAATCGGCTTTAATTCACATTCTCACTCAAAACATTGGCATTCTTGATAAAAAAAATATAATATAAAAGGACCACAGACTCAATGACAATTTAGTGACTCAACCTGGGACAGTGACAGTGGCATTTGTCAAGGACCCAGAAAAAAAGGGGGGGGAAAAGTCCTTCAGGTTCAAGTGCCATTTTGTCTGCCATAATAATGTAATTTACCCTTTTTGAGTGAAGGTTTGAATGTGAATGTAACATTGTTTCATACTTGTGTAACAATGGCCAAACTATATCAAGGTCTATGCACTTTGAGTGTGTGTAGAGTACATAGAGTGTGTGTACAGTACATACTCTGCATGTATAGTACATGGTACAGTATGTTGTGTACTCTATGTACAATGCATGCACGTTGTGTAGGTTGACTAGGTTCAGTACATGGCATGTTTTACAGTACATCATACACTGTACATACAACCTGCATGTATTGTGTATATATCGTCACTGTCAGGCAGAAACCTGACATTATTAATGCCCGACATCGTGCATCCATTGAAACACGGGTTCTCGTTTTCCATTTCCTGGAAACTAACGGTTTTGGACATACAAGGTTTCCACCTGACAGCGGTGATATGAGGACTGACCGTGGGTAGCTTACTGGGACGTAAGTCGGGGCTTGATCAACCCCGGCTGGGTCACCTGGGCGAGAGGGTGTATGTTGTTGCGAGACCCGAAACACCCCATGACCCCAGGCTACAACACTGATGATACGTCCCAGGTGCATCCATGTGATGTTTTCTTTATAGTTAGCGACTCTATTTATAGTGGCTCATAGGAATTAGACTACGTGACAACCAGGAATAGTTTGGTGTCTTCCGTGAGGAAGAAGCCCAACAAATCCACGGTGAGGCCTTTAAGGAGGGCCATTCAAGCAAGCCGCAAGTGGAGCCTCCAGTACCACCACGGCCCAAGAAACCATCACACCAGAATGAAATGTTTGGATCGGGGGGGGGGGAGTCTGGTGCAACGCTCAGGTCCTGGACCTGGTGAGACGAAGGAGGAGCCCGGCCAGGAGGCCATCCACAGAGCCTAGTCCCTCCACGTGCCAGAGCCTCCCCCGGTCCCGGCAGAGTAGTTCCGGAGAAGCGGATTGAGTGGCCCTGTCTTGCCCTAAGAGGACTGACCGTGGGTAGCTACTGGGACGTCAGTCGGGGCTTGATCAACCCCGGCTCGGTCACCTATGTGTTCTTGCGAGACCCGAGACACCCTATGACCCCAGGCTACAACACTGATGATACGTCCCAGGTGCATCCATGTGATGTTTTCTTTATAGTAGGGGTGTGCCGATATATCGTCCCGCGATATATCGCGATACGTTTTTGTGACGATATGTATCGTTTTGGGAGAAAAGAAATATCGTAAAAAAATATATATATATGTTTTTTTTTTCTTTGTTTTTTTTACAATAATAATAATCAGGCATGCAAACAGCCCCGAGGTGAAAAGGGTGACAACATGTTGTTTTTTTCGGGTCAGGTGTCACACTATTGCCCTATTTGGATTCAAAACGGCTATTGTAGCTGAAAAGCTACAAGTTTGCATGTCTGAATAATGCAAAAACAGAATTATTTGTTTGCATTTGCTTTTTTTCTCCCCCATATATTTTCATAATTAAAAAAAAGTGCGTATCGTATCGAAATCGTATCGAAGTTGTGAGCCCAATATCGTATCGTATCGTTTCGTGAAATTAGTGTATCGGCACACCCCTACTTAATAGTACTATATAAATGTATGTACAGACACAACATACACGTCATATGTATGTCTACTACTGTATACCTCAGGCTTGGTGTCTGCGGGGTCCTCGATCCTGGCCCTGTCGTCCCAGTCGCTGGGCTTCTTGGCCTCGGGGTCCTTCATCTTCTTAGGAGGCAGCATGTCCCAGTCCTCCTCCATGCTCCCCGACTCCACCTTCTCGTTGTTGATCTTCACCTCGTACGTCTGGTCCGGGTTCAGGATCAGCGTGTACAGGTGGGTCAACTCGTCATCCTGGAGGTATAAGAATGGGGAGAATTTAGGAAAGGCTGGGAGAGACGGGGATGCAGGAGGGACCATGCCCTTGTTTTGCATGTTTAAGCTACAAGTCATGCATATATTACTACTACAGTATACGCTTTAAAAATGTGTGTAAAGTTAATGTAAAGTTATACAGTACATGACTTGAAGTCAATGGGCTAAACTTGCAACAACAACACTGCTATAGTCATTTAACCCATTCAATCCAGGAACGCATCTGTGTCATTTTAGATTTGAGCTATAACCATTATTTTATACTTTGGCTATTCAAAAATAGCAGATCTACAAGCTCATAGCTCGCGGCATTTGTGAAATTGTGAAGAAGAAAAAAATTTAAACAACATTTTTAACTCAAATCTTTGCTTCTGGTGGGGGGGGGGGTTCTGGAACAACATATTTTGATGTGGTCGGCAGCCAAATACATATAATTTTGGGGGTCATTGACAAGTTTGAGAACCACTGATATTATAGCAACATACGTTTTTCAGACAACTATTAGGATTTAGAAGGCATTTGTAAAGATTTGTACAAATGTTCACGATTTTTCTTAAATAGCAGATCTACAAGCTCATGTATATCTGCTTGTATATCTGTTATTTTTGAATAGCCAAAGAAATCTTAAAATGACACAGATACGTTCCCCATCTATCACACAAGCTTTATGCAATCACTACCTTGCATTTGATATCCTTATTGATGAGGTAGTTCTGTCCTTTGTAGTTGAAGATCACGTGAACCTTCTTGGTGCTGTAGCCACAGATGTCAGGGCCTGTTGAAATAGATTAAACTTTTTAATTCACTTTTTAACATTATATATAAAAGCGAGGTTGTCACAACTACGAAAGACAGTATTAAATGTAAAACATCACTTGAGAAAAAAGTGCTCCACTGAACTTAAGCCCTATTCGCACGGGATTAGTATTATATCATGGACTTCTGGTAATTTAGAAATTACCAGAGGTCCCCACTTAATACTAATCCTGTGCGAATAGGGCTTTAATCAACAACAAGTGTCCTTCCAACAAGTAATCCCCCCTATTCACTCACCAAACATGATGTAATATTGTGAGTCTCCATGCATTTCCGCCTGGTCAAGCTCAGAGGGGAAGATTTTGACGTAACCACCTCCGCAGTCAATCTTCTGCTCGTGCTTAACGCTAAACTGGACGACGAGGGGCTTGCCCTCGTTGCTGAAGGGCTCAAAGCGTGCGGACATTGCGTAAAAACGAGCATCCTCACTGGTTTGAAGACCTGTATAATGGGGAATGGTGAATGGAAGACAATTTAGAACTAGGAATCTAGAATTCCTTGTAGAATGTAGAAGCCCTACATTCTACAAGGAATTCTAGAAGGGCTTCTACATTCTACATGCATTGTGTGAATGTGTTATGGTGTCGTTTCTTGTGATTATACTTTTTAAAATGGCTACCTTCTTTTTTTTAACTGTATGCTCTCAACTTGTTGAGGATGTAAGGATGGTAACTTAGCCACATAAACAAGTGTTCTACCTGTATTTGCCAGTGGTGTTAAGTAACTAAGTACATTTACTCAAGTACTGTACTTAAGTACAATTTTTTTTTTTTTTTTTTTTTTACTTTACTGGAGTATTTTCGATTTTCAGTACTTTTACTTCTACTCCACTACAATTATTTGAAAACTTTAGTTACAAGTTATTTTGCAGATATAAATTATAAAACATACATTAACCACTTCAGCCCTATGTTATACATAGGCTATTTGGAAATAGACGATCTACAAGCTCACAACGCGTAGATCTGCTATTTTCAAACATTTTTGTACTTTTACTTTTGGTACTGTAAGTATATTTTGATGCCAATACTTTTGTACTTTTATTCAAGTAACATTCTGAACACAGGCTTTTTACTAGTAACAGAGTATTTCTACACTGTGGTATTGCTACTTTTACTTAAGTAAAATATGTGAGTACTTCTTCACCACTGGTATTTGCATTGCCAAGTATTTGGCAATATGCAAATCAAGCCAATTGGATGCTAATAGAACAACAAAACCACAAAAAATTATTGTGATTAATAACATGACCATAAGAGTAGAGTACCTTTATCAGCCTCAGCATCCCCATAGAATTTTCCAGCAGTCAGTTTCCACTCGCCATAGTCTGTCTTGTGCTTGGACACGGCCCAGCGACTCTTCCATGCATCTGAAACACAGGGGATTCATTTTCATGTCAGTTGGACAAAAATGTCAATACAAAACCACTTCCAACAGGAGCTAATGCAATGTTATTACATTGTAATAAAGTGTGTTAGTCATACACACATTTATTCACCAAAATTGGAAAAGCTTTTTTCTTTTTTGCAGTCTTATGATTTAGCAATCCCATTCAAACCTGAAAGGTTAGGGTCAAAGGGATCTTGACGTAGATACAGTCAGTGACAGGGTCTTGGCAGATACAGGATAGGTGGGCACTGGGCCCTAGGGACATCTGGGCAACTCAATGTAAAATTGGCTATTTTGTCCAAAAGGTTTTTTTTTTTATATAAAAATGTTCTAAAGTAATGTAAAGTATACTGATGTGAACATGCACTGTACATCATTATAAGACTTACTTTTATCCTTCAACTTCTTGTTTATGCCCCAAAATGACTGGATATACAGGTTTTGTAGAAATTTGTAGCAATTGAAGAAATATTAGTCCTTAATTGTCGAATGTTTAAGCATGTTCACATCATGTATACTTAACATTACTTAAGACCATTTTTCAAATAGAATACCTTTTTTTTTTTTTGGACAAAATATCCTTCTACATCGAGGTGCCCAGATGTCCCTATTGCCCACCTATCCTGTATCTGTCTTGACTCTTGTTCTCCTTTTCACTCCTTCCAACAGTAGGCTATTTGAGCTTATACGTGGCCTATTGATACACACACACATAGGTTACAGTTACAACAACTCAATACTGTAATTCAGCTCCTCTTCATTAGAAATCACAAATGACAAGTAGGCCTAATCAAATGAGAAAGAAACCCAATGCAAGCAAGCAACCACTTTCAATCAGCAATCATATCCCAGACAGGAAAACATTTAATGAATATACTGCACCTCCATCCAGAAATTGTTCCTTGAAGAAGACAGCAGCGTCAATAGTGACAGCTATCGATGCGAGGAGTGCGAGGATTGCCTTCATCCTGGGACCTTCAGATCTCTGGGTAACTGACTGGATAACTAACTGTCCAGGTGTAAAGTGCACAGATTTGTTGTGAGATCTGCTTTTAAGCCCAGAAGGAAACGTATATAATGTGGGGAATTCTTTCCTCTCTGGTGCTGCACAGATGGCCGCGGCTCATTGGACGAGGGCCTGGCCAATCAGATGAGACCACGAGTTACTGTTCGGAACCACTCGGGTTACGTCGGCTGCAGATCGGAGATGTGGGCGGAGCCGCGGCGACATAACAGATTCACACGACGACGTCATGACGGTTGTCTGTCACTCACGGCCGTCATGGATGAACTTCAACATAGTTTTTGCACTTTTTCTATTTACAACCCGTACATCTACGTAAACGTTCAAATTACAGATATAATGTGCTTACCTTATGGCCACGGATGTTAAAAGTATTTACGGGTCATAAAAAATACCCGTATCTTCCGTATTGTTCAACAAAAAGCATTTTAATCCGATCGGTGGTCATTTTCACATAGAGTTATAAGGTATCAGAGTGCAATACACCTTCCAACCGATGGAGTCGCGTAGTTGAAAGCATATTGTGAAAATACGGAAAAAATGGCCACCGATCGGATTATAATTATTTTTATTGAACAATACGGAAGATAGGGGTACTTCTGATAGCCCGTACAGTATTTTGACATTTATGGCCATGAGTTCAGCACTTTATATTTTAAATTTGAACGTTTATGTAGATGTACGGGTCGTAAATGAGGAAAGTGCAAAAACCAGGTTGACGTTCATCCTCACCTCAGATAGCCCTGAAACATGACTGTCAAATCATGACAGTCATGTTTCAGGGCTAATCTGAGGTCATTGAACCGGTTTATAGTAGTTTCTCTTTGACGGGAACCCCAGCACAGATAAAGACAAAACATTATCAAGCCCTCAAAGTAAAGATAAATGAAGGGTCAAAGGGTAAAAAAAAGAAAGAAAGAACACGGGCCCCTCCTCCCGCATTAGAAGGACAATATCAATCACCAGAACCAAGCACATATGTTTTTATAGTGAATCTAACATGGTTAAAATGGAGTTTGAAGTTACAGTGGGTTCATGGAGGTGTCTGACTTTAAAGCCAGAGTATACGTTAAAAAATACCCCAGATTTCGACAGACTCCATATTGCATATTCTACATAAAACAGATATGACTAATGGACAGTGTGTCAGTGACAAACATGCACAAAGGTCATCGGTACGAGGCAGCAGTGGTGGTACAAGTACTCACATTTCTTACTTAAGTAAAAGTATGAAATACTTTTCAAAATGAACAGAAGAAAAGTACAGAAGTATTGGCATCAAAATGTACAAAAGTAAATGTACTCATTATGCAGATTGTCCCATTTCATAAGTTTTCCGATGTATAAAAAAATCTTTTGAAAATATCAGATCTACAAGCTCACAATGCACGCGAGAGCTTGCCTTGTAGAACTGCTATTTTCCAAATAGCCAAAGTCTAAATAGGGCTGATCGTGGTTAATGTATGTTTTGCAATAATAATCTAAATTTGCAATAATAATCTAAATCTACAAAGTAACGATCTAAACTGTTCATATAATTGTAGAGTGGAGTAAAAAGTACAATATTTGTCTCTGAGATGTAATGGAGTAGAAGTAAAAGTAAAGAAAATTGGAAATAAAGTAAAAAAAAACCTCAAAATTGTACAGTACTTGAGTAAATGTACTAAGTTACTTTCCACCATTACTGGTCCTTATTGCTTTCCGTAGACGCATGTAAATGATGTCATTCATAAAAACAACAGTGGCTCCTCCTTCCTTGGAGACGACGCTACAATGTAGCAACCAGAACAGAACAGATCTACAATGTAGCAACCAGAACAGATCTTAACAATTTAACAATGACAAAATCCTTAACGTGAAGCTCAATTTGAGCCAAACGGACAAGGACTTTCACATCGCTGATCGCAGCCTTGTGGATTTTAATGATCCCTGACTGTCTCTTCTGTAATATGCGATTTACAAGTTCAACTATACACATTATACAGGCTCTTTGCAGCGTCTTTAAAAGGCTGATTGGATGTAGATCGTGTTAAATGTGAGATTGTGTTTTTAAACATGTGGAAACGTGGTGGTCGAAGCTTAGCTTTAGACCGAGCTGAGGCTCTGCTCTCTGGGAAAACAACTCAAAGGGAAGCAGTAAGTCTAAAACATTTACCTTCTTCTGGCCAGTGTTGTTGTGGTGTCAAAAACACTCCTTACAAGCTTGAAGATGTCATTGTGCTCATAGAGTATTTGCAGAGTAACTAATCCCCACCCCTTGCTCTAGAACAGTGGTTCTCAACATGTGGGTCGGGACCCCCCAGGGGGTCCCCACATGATTTTGAGGGGGTCCCTAGATGACAGTGAAGTGACAATTTAAGGACTTTTAAGACCTTTTTAATACCTCAAAAAGAAAGAAAGGAAAAAGACCATTATTGCGTCAAAAGTAATCAACAAACTATACTATAAAAACTGGTCAAACATTGGCCAAATTGTCAAATAATATAAGAAAGAGGCAAACAATTTGAAAACAGCCGATTGTGAGCTTGTGGATCTGCTATTTTCACAATATTTATCTGTGGAAACGAAAATGTAATGCCTCAACTCCTACATTCCAAGTGCTTATCAGGGTGGGGGGTCCCCAGTTCAAATATGATTATTTTGGGGGGTCACGACCTGAAAAGGTTGAGAACCACTGCTCTAGAATGGCCACTACGCAGTGGTGGAAAAAGTAATCACATTGTTTACTTAAGTAAAAGTATCAATACTGCAATATAGAAATACTCTGCCGATCTACAAGCTTACAACTTGTAGATCGGCTATTTTCAAATGGCCGAAATGTAGGGCTGAAGTGGGTAATGTATGTTTTCGTAATAATAATCAAAATCTACAAAGTAACTAGTAACTAAAGTTTTCAAATAATTGTAGTGGAGTAAAAGTACAAGTAAAGTAAAAATGCCTCAAAATTGTACTGAAGTACAGTACTTGAGTAAATGTACTTACAGTAGTTACTTTACTTGTTCTAGAATGGCCACTACGGTATTCTATATCGTAATGTATGGAGCAGCCATTCTATGACACACACACACACACACACACACACACA
Organism: Gymnoscopelus braueri; assembly: GCF_963280865.1. Classification (NCBI taxonomy): domain Eukaryota; kingdom Metazoa; phylum Chordata; class Actinopteri; order Myctophiformes; family Myctophidae; genus Gymnoscopelus; species Gymnoscopelus braueri. The sequence continues at coordinate 18,700,180 of NC_137607.1, read as the reverse complement.
CACACACACACACACACACACACACACACACACACACACGTGAAATGGAGGCTCTGCTCTTTTTTTTATTCGTTAAATCATCAATACATTGTTATCTGTTTCTTCTCCTCATCGTTGCTCCAGGTTTCCATAGATGAGTCTGACACAAAGCGAACAGCCCCCCCACACATACAGACTCCATCACTGAACCTGAGTGATGTGTCTTGGGTCAGATCAGTGGGTGAACATGGACACAACAACCCCAAGGGCTCTGCTGCTGAGAAGAAGTGGGAGAGAGAGGGGGGTCCAGATAAGGTAATTAACCCTTTAAGACCGGGAACGCATCTGTGTCATTTTAAGATTTCTTTGGGCTATTCAAAAATAGCAGAAATAGCAGCCACGCTATGAGCTTGTAGATCTGCTATTTATTTATTTTAATCGTGAAAATGTGTGCAAATCTTTGAATATCTTTTTTTCCATAGCGAACATTTTTAACTCTGTTACAACTTCTGGGGGGGGTGCCTAGAACAAAATATTTTGAGATGGGGGTCCACGGCCAAAATTCATATCATTTTGGGTGGTCCTTGACAGGAAACAGTTTGAGAACCACTGATTATAGCAACATATTTTTTTTCCAAAAAACTGTTAGGATTTAGACGACATTTTTAGAATCCCCCAGAAGCAAAGATTTGAGTTACAAATGTTTGCTTTGAAAAATATATATATTCAAAGATTTGCTCAAATTTTCACGATTTTTCTAAAATAGCAGATCTGCAAGCTCATAGCGCGGCACTCGGTGCCGCGCTATGAGCTTCGACTAAAACAACTGTTGATTTAGTCGACTACAATCTTATGATATTTAGTCGACTAAAACTAGACAAAATCTAAAACATTTCAGATGACTAAAATATGACTAAAACTAAATGGAATTTTATTCAAAAGACTATGACTAAAACTAAATCAAAATTTGCTGTCAAAATCAACACTGGCTCCTCAGCCCTGCTTGGGCCAGTTCCATCTGTTGTTTGTTTGTCTAGTGCCAGGAAGGTGTTAGAGCAGACATCTCTATTTCATTGGAAATGTAGAAAGATGACCTGCCATCACCAGAGATGAGTGAACAGGAGCATATATATCACAGGAGGAAAGAAAGGTCAAGCTCTCTCAAGAAGTGTGATCGTCTGAACTGTGAATGTTCACAGGTTTCTCTATTAGTCTGAACTCTTACTGTGACAGACTGTGGCAGTGTGACAGACTGAAAACACTGCTGAGGTGACTTCACACAGGACCCAATTTGTGCCCAGTGTGCTTCAGCACCCCCATAAAGGGGCTAAACGTGGTGCAAATCAGGCAACTGCAAAGATATCATGCTAATTTAACCCTCTGGCGTCTCACATTTTGTATAATGTATATATATTTTTTTGTATAATGCAATTTGAATGAATGCAATTTGAATGGGTCTTGGGTCATGGGTGTCCTGGCGGACTTGGAAGGATTAAATCATGTTTACAACTCCAATTAGGGACAGGTATGAGTGAGCCCATTCACCTTTTTGTTTGATCAGTCGCCCAAATACTGTTAGTTCAGGCCCTTCCACTCCAAATCCATAATGCTGCTTCCTTGCCTGTAGTGTTTCTATTTGGACAAACAGTGGGGAGGCAGCAGCTTTAATTATTCTGTAGGAGTCTCACTGAAAACGTTAAGTTCCATAAGCTGTCTGTCAACAATCCAAATCCACACTGAATGCAAATCTAAGTTACTGCCAACGGGTGCAGACCTTGACCGCTGTAGCTTTAGTGGCTAAACAACCATTCATATTTATTACAGTATTTACACTGCTAGTCACACATGATGCTCGCTGGGCTCACAGGTAAAGGGCTCCTTTTTCTGTAATGTCACTGTGCTTATATTTATAATTTGACCTAGACTATATCATGGTTGGGTATATGATGTTAGCTTGTAACCATACATAATGGTGGAAAGGCAAGGTCCGCACCGCTGTGTCTGACCTCTTAATTTCTGATCCAAGGATCCAAGACCTGAAACCTCTCTTGGAGGAGGGAGCAGGTTTCTGAAGAAGACTGTGCCTCCCGTTTCGACCAGCAGCCAATCTCCAGCTCTCATCAAGAACCAGACGGAGCAGATTTCTGAACACCGGTACGAGTGTTAATTAAATCAATTGGTGTGACATAGGTCGAGTTGTAGAATGTGTCCTGCTGGAGTCAAAACAAACAGACTGATATTACTGATCATGTAATGCTCCGATGAGATGTGCATATTCGCCAGTAATAAAATACTTTATTAAGGAAATACCTTTGTTTCTCTCTGATCTCTTTTTCAACCCGTCCTCTCCTGTGTGCTCAGGTATGTATCATCTTCCCAGCGCAGCTCTCAGAGTGCTGCCCTGAGTAGTCTGGATTCAACTGAGGACAACCTGCTAAGGCCGAGGGGAAATTCCTCCATGCAAAGAACTGGAAAGGTAAGAGTAGATGGATGGATTTACTGATGTCAATTTGCAGTTTTTCTTTTATTGGTGGAACAGACATGAATGAGAGATTAAGATTGATTCCTTAACCCATTCAGAAGGGGAACGCATCTGTGTGTCATTTTAAGATTTCTTTGGCTATTCAAAAATAGCAGATCTACAAGCTCATAGCGCGGCTCCGAGTGCTATGAGCTTGTAGATCTGCTGATTTTTTAAACGTGAACATTTGTGAAAATATTTGAATATATTCTTTTTTAAAGGGAAAATTTTTGACTCAAATCTTTGCTTCTGGGGGTCCCTGGCAAAAAATATTTTGAGATGGGGGTCCGTGGCAAAATACATATAATTTTGGGGGTCCTTGAAGCACTGATATAGAAACATACGTTTTTCAAAAAACTGTAGGATTTAGAAGACATTTTTCTAGAATCCCCAGAAGCAAAGATTTGAGTTCAAATTGTTTGCTTTAAAAATATATATATATTCAAAGATTTGCACACAATTTCAAGATTTTCTCAAAAATAGCAGATCTACAAGCTCATAGGCATAGAGGGCCACGCGATGAGCTTGTATATCTGCTATTTTTTAATAGCCAAAGACACCTAAAATGACAGATGTGTTCCCGGTCTTAATGGGTTAAATGATTTCAATTTATTGTTATTACAGTCTGCATGTAATCACACCAAATCCATGTATAATAATGCTTTTTTTAAGGGTTTGCTGCCATCTAAAGGTTCAAAATAGGCCAAAAGGGCTCGGCTGAGCTTGGCTGATGTAAGCAATGCAGCTAATAAAATTTATAAACGGGTGTGTTTAGATTGAAGTATGTCAAAAATGAGGTGTGTCATTGAGAATACTACTTACACAAATGACAGATCATTGGTTGAGAGAGATCGACAGGAAAAATATGGTGGGAGCAGTATTACTAGTCTATAATAGCGCAGCCTTTGATGTGATTGACCACAAACTGTTAATTAATAAACTTGGGTGTTATGGTTTCACCCCTTCAACAGCGATATCATGGTTAAAGAGTTATCTATTTAATAGAGCTCAAAGACTTTTTTTTTTTTAAATGGCAGCTTCTCTGATGCTAGACGGGTTGAGAGTGGAATTCCTCAAGGAAGTTCACTTGGTCCTTGATACAACAATATACCCACAGTTGGAGAGATCAATGACTGAATGGGTGACTAGCAACAGATTATTTTTAAACATACAAAAAACAAAAGGCATTGTATTTGGTACAAACGTTTCATTGAGCTCTAAACCGTAGTTAAACCGGAAGCTGAACAATGTAACTATTGAGCAGGTTGAGGAAACAAAGCTCTTAGGGACAGGTCGATTTTTAAAGAAGGGTACCCCTGGAGAAAATGTATGTGCCCTGATCTAAAATGCCATGACCCTCCCTTTGACTAAAAAAAATCAATGACCCTCCCCAAGTGATTAAAAAAAAAGTGACGATTAAAATGTGCCGATAGGTATTGTCAAGATGTCATACTGTATCGTAATATTTAAAAAAATATATAGATTTTCTTAATTTGTTTTGCCGGTGAAAGTTATAGGAGTTCTTACTGTATGGTGTATGATACGAAATGTAAAGCTTATCATAATCACAGTAATTATTAATCATGTCTTCCATCATATTCAAGATATTTTGGAGAGAAATTAAACAGACTCCAGTCACTTTCAGTTTAAAGCACTGCAGAGGGGATGTGTTGTGTGTTAGCTGATGCTCGTTGACGCTCGTTAATGTGACATGCGTCAAAGCAGTTATGCCAGTCTGCACTCTCAAATAGGCCTACATCTAATCTAAGATTGTTTACATGGTATTATACTGTATCTGGTATTATAGTTATTATATTATTTTTTTGAGCTGTTGGAAATAACTAGGCTGCACTTGGTTCGTAAAGTCCAGATGACAAAAATATGAGGTTTGTGGAATTTATAGTTATGCAGTGTTATATTATATTATATTAGTTATATTAGTGTCTATCTGTAATCTGAAACAATGGGTTTATAGTTAGTGAGAACTTCACTTCTCCCTTACTTTTATTGTAAAAAACGGGAATTCCCGTCCGATTCTACTATGGCTCTCATGGGGAAAAAAAAGTTTTTAATATATATATATTTTTTTGGTCTTGTTTTTTTTTGTTTATCTCAAAGGAACTAGGAGATAATGCTATCCAAAAAAATTGCTGCTCCATTCACTTCAATGTAAAAAAATAAACGGAGGGAAAATGCACATTTTCATGGCACTGGGACGACACAGCCTGAAATAAGTCTGGCAATGAAAGAGTTAAGCTTGCACAAATGTATTTATTTGTGTGTACAAAGCACTTTGTAATTGTTTTTTAAAGTGCTTTATAATTGTTATTTTAAACTAAAGATGATGGCCAATGTTGATGATACATGAGAAAAGAACATTAATAATGTATCATATCGATATCATATGCCCAACATCATGTATGTATCGTGAAATTAGTGTTATCTTGACACCCCTAAACCTCCCCATCAAATACAACAACATGACATTTAAAACTGATAATATGTCCGATGTTTTGCTTTCCACAATGATTAGAACATTACTGTAGTCAGTCTTGCTAAATGCACAGTGTAGTGTCTGTAGTGGTAGCAGAATGGACAGTGTTCTAAACTTACATGTGGGAAACCCATTGAATCCCATAATTATTAACTACGGTGACTACACTGTTGCCTACATCATGGTATTTTCAACTGGTGGTCCGTGGAGGTATTGCATGTGGTCCCTGACCATGCATTTAGTAATGTAGGAAAGTGAAGATTTGTATTATATTTTATTTTATCGATGGTGGATACTGTTAATGTGCGTGACAACAGAAAGGATAGTCAACTCAAGGATGAACAGTGTGTATTTAAGGGAGGTTTTAGTACATCAAGGTAAATACAGGCTTTTATTTGATGTATGATGACGCATCAATGTTGTCAGTTACTTGGAAGTCGGACATCCGACTCCGAGTCAGACATCCGACTTCCAAGTAACTGACAACATTGATGCGTCATCATACATCAAATAAAAGCCTGTGTTTACCTTGATGTACTACAAAAACACACTTAAAAGAGGATATCTCTGTGTTGGAAATTGGGATAATGCATCTCTCTAATATGCCTAACACCTGTTGAAGTGTTGCTTAATTGTTCAACCACCATCGTTAAGACGCTGAATAGATTTGACTGGGTCGTTCACACTTGCTGTGCGTTGATGGCTTGTTAGCGACCGTCATTGATTCTAAATAGACCAAGGTGTTACTAGATTTGAATCCTTTGTATCATTTGAAATAGAGAGGGGTCATTGACCACTGTTCTGCTGTACTAAAAATGTATATAAAAAACAGACTATTTCATCAATTCAAAATTGCATGACCCTCCCTTGGATTCAAAGTAAAATTAGCTGACCCTCCCTTGTACTAAAATTAGAAAGGCATGACCCTCCCCTATTTTCCTCCAGGGACCCCCTTCTGTAAATTTCGACTGGTCCCTTAGGTGTCATCTTGGAAAGCAATCTATCATGGACAAGGCATAGATTCAGTGATGATTGCAAAGATGGGGAGGAACATATCAGTGTTTTTACCACCGCAACTGACCAAACAAGTCATTGAGACACTAAAAACAGTCAAAACAGCAGCTCGGCTTGCCCTTCAGCGTACATCAATGTCATATGTAAAGAAGATGCATGTCAAGCTCTCCAGGACGATAGTCACAGAGAGGCTGACAGTATCACTCCATGTCTTTTTTAAGAAATATCAATGCGTTAAAATATCCTACCTGTTTATACAATCAGCTAACATTATGTTCTAACACACATGCATATCAGACGAGACATGCCACAAGAGGTCGCTATCTAGTCCCTAAAGCCAGAGAAATTGGGCCGCTTTTTACTTCCTTCACAGGTGTTACCAATGATACTAATGAAGGCTCTGTTCCATTCTGGTCAAACAGAGTCAGGGTGCTGATATTGTGCACGTTGGCTCACTGGAAACACTCTGCTACACCAGTGGGTCTCAAAGTGTGGGTCCAGGGACCCTCATGGTTCCTTGAGGGGGTTATAAATGGCCCCTTACGGGTGTGTAACTCTGAGAGAGTACAAATGGAACCTTGAAATTAAAAGGTTTGAGAAGCACTGTGCTACACTAAATGGAACAGAGCCTTCATTAGAATCATTGGTAACACCTGTGAAGGAAGTAAGGAAGAGGCCCAGCTTCTTTCCAATATGGCTGCTGAGTTTGACGTCAGATCTCTAGAACGTCCTATGATCACTGTTGCTAGATCTCGCGAGAGTGTGCGCTGACAGACATGTCTCGAACAAAGAAAATGTATTCCTGATTTGTCTGTCTGAAAAATAATTTAGTTAAGAATGGGCCTAATATTAACTTTTTTCACTTCTCCCATTGGATTGAATAGGCTCATGATAACCTACAGTACTTTATGGTCTCCGAAAATGGGCGGGCAGGACCGGGCAACTACGTTACACAGATATAGAACGTCTAGTGAAGGTCGGGAGCCTTGCGTTTTATTGATTTGTGTTTTAGTTGTTGTGTTTAAACCAGCCTAGCCCTTTAGATGATTTTTTACCTTTTTAGATGGCACGATGAAAGCTAACAAAATTTCCTAGGATTTAACTCCATTTTAATCCTCTAGCGTCTGGCATTTTGTTTTATAATGCTATTTTGGGGTATAACTATTCTTTTCTTCTGCATAGTCATTCAGAAAAGGCATTCAGAAGGCCTCCTCCACTACTCCTCTGGCTGTCCATCCCACGGTCTCCTTCAATAGAGGCGCGTCCCACTCGCCTGCCCCTTCTTCTCAAGGTGGTTCCCCTCATCGCTTCACCCAGCTAAGCCCGTCTGCATCGGTCAGCAGTGCATCGGTTGCGTCGTCTCCTTCTCCTCCCCCCTACGGCTCCCCCTCTCCGTCTCCAAGCGTACGGGGCTCCGTGTCCAGGTCTAGGCATCTTCCCCTCTCCCTCTCCTTGGTCTCAGGACACAGTGAGGTGCAATCTCTGGAAGAGCTCTTCCTCGTGGCTCCCGGTTCAGATGATACTCAAAGTGAGAGGAGCGGTGCTTCCTCTGAAGGTGATAGCATTTATGCATTTAGGATGTTAAAGGGATAGTTCGCCCCCAAAATGACTTGTTTTCTATTGATTACTCACCCCATGGAGCCTTGAATTCATAGAGATTTTTTGGTTTTTGTCGCATTCCTGAGACAATAATTTGATGACGAGCGGAGTCTCTGGTAGGAGACTCAAATTGAGTCTCCATTGAGTCTCCTCTGCCGGTTATCAAATTATTGGCTTACGAATGCGACAAAAACAAAAGAACTCCATGAATTCAAGGCTCCATGGGGTGTGTAATTGATAGAAAATAAGCAAGTCTTTGGGTGAACTATCCCTTTGAAGGAATGCCTTACTATGCATCAAAAGCACCATGTCAAGTGTTGATAACATGGACAAATTCCACTGACTTGTTAGTATTGTGACCCTGAGATATGTTGTTATTGCAGACTTCAAGATGAACATCATGACATTAGATGACCTTGGACCTCTTGACCTCGGAGTTACCAAGGAAATGAAAAAACAGGTGGGAATGATGGCTTACAAATCTATACTCTTAACATGATAAAATAGTAATACAATAATGTATTTAACATGATGAAAATATGAATTATAGTACTATAGAGTTGTAGTGATATACATTAGTTGATATACTGTACAGAACATAGCATAGCACTACCTTGTTTGTGTGTTATTTTAACTCTGAAAGTGTAGAAATGGACCCATAAAGGTCCTTACACACCGGGACGATGAAGTACTGCTAATGGGGATTTGGTTAAAAGCAGCAACTATGCAGCGAGTGTACTTAACCCATTTAGACCGGGAAAGTATCAGTGTCATTTTAGATTTCTTTGGGCTATCTTGGGCGTCTTTTTTTTGTATTATGTTTCTATAATCAGTGGTTCTCAAACGTTTTCATGTCAAGGACCCCCAAAATGATATGTATTTGGCCGCGGACCTCCCAAAGATTTTAGTTAGAAATGGTCGCTTAAAAAAATCTATATATTCAAAGACTTTCACAAATTTTCACGATAAAAAAAAAATAGCAGATCTATAAGCTCATACTCGGTGCCGCTCTATGAGCTTGTATATCTGCTATTTGTGAATAGCCAAAATATAATATAATGGTTAAAGTGGTTACACAGTATGCGTTCCCGGTCTTAAAGGGTTAAACAACAAGGCATGACATTAGACTGATGCGTTTGCTTGTCGTTTAGCCTAAACGGAAGGAAACCAAAACATCTCAACGCAAAGGCGGTGGTCCTGGAAAATCGACCGCAGATCAGCAGCAGACAGGAGATGAGGAGGAATTAAAAGTAGAACATCAGGAGGAGGAGGAGGAGGAGGAGGTGGGAGAAGAAGAGGGTCTGGAGGACTACCTGAGTGACTTTGAGAGTGAGAGCGGGACCGAGACGGAGCGCAGCGCGATCTCAGAGCGCCTGGGAGGAGACGGAGAGGAGGAGGAGGAAGTGTCGGAGGTGAGAGAGGAGGAGATGTCTGAATCGGGCGGATCCCGCGGGAGGAGAGAAGAGGATTATTCTAGCTGTTTCTCCAGCGTCACACGTACCTCGGGTCGCAGCAAAGCGTCTAAGTCGCCTACGAGGAGGAGAGATTCGTACAGCAGATCACATTCTGACTGGTCCTCGTCGTCTGACACGGTGACATCGCCGCCTCACAGGGCTGTGAGAGAGGCCGCCGTGCAGACCCAGCCTGATGTTCTGGCTTACACCTGGTCAGCAGGTGAGCTCGGCATTTCATTGGAACGACATGTGTAATATTTATATAAGGGGAGTGTAATATTTGGAGAAATAATGATAAAAGAAAACAAAATAAAATCTGCCCATAGTACCATTCCTACCCTACCAAACAACACTTTGGTGGAGGTTTGGGTTGCCATGTTGTATCTCCAAATACTGGTTGAGGTTTCAATAGGTGCTCTGTTTATAAAAAAAAATATGATGCAAAAAATATTCTCTGCAACGGGTTTTGATGTCACTATTTTAGAATACAAACGAACACAGACAAAGCTGATTCTCAAACGAACACAGACAAAGCTGATTCTGACAATATATAAGTATAACATTACAAAAATTACGGTTTGATTCCTCGCATCTTTCGGCTTTGTGTCGGACAAAAGAAAGGGTACTATAGAAATGCAAACTATTTACAAATACAAACTAGTTAGTATTTATGCAGCACGCAGAGAAACCTCATTCCAAGTTTTATCTCCATCTCATGAGGAGACAAAACCTGGAAAATAACTACTACCGAAAGTGTCTAACCGCAAGTACAGGAATGACATGGCTATACATTGTCCAGCCTACCGGAGCTTCCTGTAGCTCTTAAGCCGGTGTACTCCCTGTACTTTCAAGATTCAAGATGTTTATTGTCACAAGGATGTACAAGTATATGTACTGTGAAAAATGTAAGTTGGGCGTGCTCCATAATACACAGATACTGTATTTAAAAAAAAACTGTACATAAATTACAATACTAAACTTATCTAAAAGGTTAAAAACTGTTTTAAAAACGAAGGTCCAGACTGTTATGGGGGTGTGTGGGGTCCTTGATGACCCTCAGGGACTTCATGAGGCAGCGTTAGGTGTACAGCTCCTCCAAACTGGGCAGCTGACATCCAGCGATGCGCTCGGCTGTGCCCTTCTAAGAGCCTTATGGTCCCTGTCTGTGCAGCTCCCATACCAGCTGGTGAAGCTGCTTGTCGATCGCCCCTGGGTAGAAGGCCTTGATGATTTGTGGACTCAGGCCGAGCTTCTTGAGGCGTCTGAGTCCATATAGACGCTGTTGTGCATTTGTGACCTCTCCACCGCAGAGATATTTGCATACACTTGGAAGATCACAGGAAAGTAAGATGTTTGACTACTATGTTTATGCTGTATTAATCATCATCCTCTCGTTGACATTCTTTAGGTATGGCTGCGATGGGCCCTGCAGTGGGCATGGCCTATGTGGACCCAACCCCTGTGGCCAGTCACACTGTCAGTGCAGAGGCTGTGGAGGGTGAGACCACCTCAACAATCCCCATTCTTATCACCTACGCAGTTTTTCCTTTTTTATTTTGAGTCAATGTTTTGCCGTGCTCAGAAGAATTTTACAGATACTGGTTTCAGTGGAATGTTTGAGTGCCAGTGGTCTGTTTTACAGGCCGTTCCAACATGTTTTGGTGCTTGCATGCACAAAACGTATTTGTAGTGTATATGCCAAGTTTCTATGTACTGTATATGACTGTCCACGGAAGTATAAAGCAAGCAGCGAAGCAATAGATGATCATATCTGTGTGTGTGTGTGTGTGTGTGTGTGTGTGTGTGTGTGTGTGTGTGTGTAGCCCTTAGTACCTACAGTCCAGCTGTGTTTGCCCTGAATGACATGCTGAGACAGCAGCTGACCATGACCCGACATTTCATCCACACAAGCAGCCATCTGCACTCCTGTTTAGTGCAGAGCCTGGGACCAGCAGACTACTCATACACTACACTGGAGGATACCAAGGAGGTGGGCGTTCTCCCTTCTGACACACGCACACACACGCACACACACACACACACAGGATTTTGTTGAAATTACACACAAACGTGTGAATCTAAGAATATATAATTTAAAATAATACAATGTTTCTGTTTGCAGTTCATCCGCAAAAACAAGCCTCCCACACTGACAGTGGAACAAGCCCTGGAGGAGGTATTGCAGGAGATGAGGGACTACCATTATATCTGACTACAACCTCGACCATTATACCTTACCTAACCATGCCAGTCACCACTCACCACCAACTTCATGATGTGGGGTCAAAGTTGGAAAAAGTCCCATCTGCTAATGGAACTACTTTGTGCCAACTATTATAGCAGACATTTGGTGTCGTCAAATTTTTTTCTCAGAGACTATTTTTCTATGTATGAGAATACGTTATATCATGTTTTATTAAGCATTGAAAGTGGCCAAAAGTGTAAAAGTGGTGCTTGTATAAATGTATCTTATGTCACGATCATCATCGTACCTTTTCAGACACAGAATCATTTCACACATTTTCTGCGTAGCCGGTGTGGGCCACTTTGCTGTATGACTGTTATATATATCATTGATTGATTTTCTGCTATTGAAGAGATATTTAAAAAGGCTATTTTATAATAAAACAATTTAGAAAGGAATTTATTAGTTGTGAAAACTATGGATTATTCTTTGCAATCAAGTTACTTAAAGGAGTAGTTCACCCACAAAATTACTTATTTTCTATCAATTACACACCCCATGAAGCCTTGAATTCATGGAGATTCTTTTGTTTGTCACATGTCTAAACCAATAATTTGATGACCTGCGGAGTCTCCCCCGGTCATCAAATTATTGGCTTAGGAATGAGAAAAACAAATATTTTACTCTATCAAGTAATTGATAGAGTAAAAAATATATAAATGTTTTCCTTTAATTCTTGGTCCATGTTTATTTTGGTTTCCCCATTAGCTGTCGCTGGAACTACGGCTAGTCTCTCTGTCTTCCTCACCACAACATTTTGGAGGATTAAACCGTGGCATTTCACATAGTCATGCTATCTATTGATTGAACAGCATGAAAACCAGTTTTTGTAAATTGTTAACATTTTTATTCACAGTGCTATAGGAGTTCACAAATGGGTCCGGTGGTCAAATAATAAAGCACTTGCATGGGAAGTAACAAAAAAGTTTATTAAAAAATAACAGTATGTGTACAATCATACCATATTTTGAATGTTTCATAACAAATGGTAATCTGAAATGTCTTACGATAAGTGCAGGATTTGACATAACCCAATTAAGACCATTTCAAATGTTTGGGCCCAGGGCCATAGTGAATAACAAGGGGATGTGATCACGATGGAGGTGTTCCAAGGCACAGAAGCAGACAACAGTGGGACTCATCAGTATGGGTCATTGAAGGGGTAGTGTGGATGTCCAGCATCCCTGGGTACCTGCTTTCCTTCCACCTAAAATGATCAAATCAAAGGCTGTTAATATTTCCACTGTTGGGCAATGCATCTATTTATATACAGTATATATTTGTGGAATGCCATGATGTTTTCCATTTTAGTCTCATGACACCGACAGTTAATTGGAAAACAGCTCGTTTTAGCCTTTCTCAATGAAAATAATGGGCACTGCAGTGCTAGCACCAAATTGCAGTATTGAGCTGGGTTTCAGCATCTATCGGTAATTTGAAAGAGGGCCCCTAACAACATCAATAAGTAGTCTTTTTCATTTAGTAAAAGCATCCATGTAAAAGGGTTTGCTCTACTTTATAGGAAGTAGAGCAAATTTGGGGATTTGGGTTTGTGGATTTTCTTATTAAATATAGTGATTTATTTTTAAACGCAACATATTGGATAATCATTGCTAATTTGATACGGTATGTTGAACAAATACAGTAGTCAGTAGTATGGTGGAATGCACTGAGAGATCACTTACTTGGATCATTGGTACAATGTAACGCCAGCCTTTATTCAACTCTGTTATACTTTTCATCTCCTCGACTTCAAGGGTGAAGTCAAACACCTGATAACAAACAAATGCCAACATCTCAGTATGTCAGTGCCTTCCTTGTGATTTAGAAATTTAGAAATGATTTAGAAAAAAGTGATCAATATTGTGAATTTTCTTTTTAAATATTGACCGTCAGCATAAATATATCAACATATAATTGATGGTCCCAAGCTACCTGTAAATTCTCTTTGATACGGGACTCTGTTACACTTTTTGGGATTGTCACTACTCCTCGCTGTGTCTGCCACCTAGAAATGGAAGACAAACAATTAGCATGGACAGAAAATAATTCAACAAAGGCAAAAGAAAATTGTAAAACTGCTTGTACCTGAGAATGATATACACGTCCAAATATTGTCAATCATGTTTATCTGTTGCTTCTGTGTGCCATGAACAAGAAACCGGGTCTCAAAAATCACACTTTTACCACCATATTCTGTCAATATATAAGAAATTGGTCCTGGTAATTTGTGGAAAGTGAAATGGCTTATATTACCCTTGACAGAAGTTCTCTCACGCAACAAAAATGTACTTGTTATTTTATGTATTGGCAGAATCTGATTTGTTTGTGTTCGTTTATGTGCTAAAAGAGTGATTCCGAGACTCCTTTCCCTTTAAATGTGAATGAATGGAATTGCTTCATCCGGTTCCTCGATCAGAGTACATAAAAACAGATAACGGTGATAGACAATCTTTGTATATCATGCCCATGTAGCTATACAACATAATATATTCAACATTGTTTAAGATAATGGTGATACACAACAGTTTTAGGTATCAATAGTGATTTTACTTTATCTTTGCAGTGTGATGTGTCATTGAAACTAATTTCATAACATTATTGGCCTAACATCATTCTAGTGTTTTCTCTGGAAGAAAGAATATGTCAAAGTCACCTCAGGATAATCTGAGCAGGTGACTTGCTGTATTTCTTTGCCAGGGTGGCTAGAACTGGCTCATCAAGCAGGACAGGCTCATCTGGATGTTTCCATGCTCTGTCCGGAGAGCCCAGTGGGCTGTATGCCGTCATTACCAAGCCCCTGTCCCGACAATGAGCCTGCAGCTCTACCTGGGCCAAGTATGGATGAGACTCTACCTGCCAATGACAACATGCACACCCATGCACACAGATGGAGACAACCACACACAGTCAGACGCAGCACAGCCTTATGCATGTCTAATATACATTTTTGAAATAAGTTCTCATTTTGGAAATAAACCCAGAGGGGTTCTTGTACCCCTGGTTGGCAACCGCTGGATGGGTGACATAATTGTAGACCGTATACGCACAAATTTGAGAGAAAAATTATATACTAAATGTCTCACATTCCTTGAAGGACTGGGGTTAACAAAGTGACCTATGCTGCTGAACGAAACCAGACAGTACGGTTACAGTATATGTGAAGGAATCATGCACTGGCTATGTCTGTTTATATAAATTAGATCAGCAGAGCAAAATATGACACTATTGCAGCTTTTTACAAGAACAATAATTCATTCATACGCAGCTAGTGGACCTGAGGTTGTGAGTTCCCATCTATGCTAACTCTGCCTTCTGCATGTACATAATGTTTTTATGTAATATATGGCTGTTTGCATTATAACCAAGCGCAGTTAACGGTTATAATTTTTCCACCTTTTGTACCATAGGTGTGACATTTTCTGCCCCACCCACCTGTAGGACAGTAGGTTTGATGTTGGCAACAGAGAGAACGTCATCTATCTGCCGACTGTTGAAGTTTGACAGGCCAATGGCTCGGACAAGACCCTTCCCCACCAGTTTCTCCATGGCCGCCCAGGTCAAATTGTAGTCGATGTCATCATACAGCATTGTGCCAGATTCTGATTTGGGGAAAGGGGCCTCTCCACGTCTATGTTTACAAAAAGGAGAAAGTTTGATAGATTGAAAACAACCAAGAAAATACTGAACATGGAAAGATATTTGGTACCACCCTACTAAAACAGATATTTGGTACCACCCTACTAAAACAGATATTTGGTACCACCCTACTAAAACAGATATTTGGTACCACCCTACTAAAACAGATATTTGGTACCACCCTACTAAAACAGATATTTGGTACCACCCTACTAAAACAGATATTTGGTACCACCCTACTAAAACAGATATTTGGTACCACCCTACTAAAACAGATATTTGGTACCACCCTACTAAAACAGATATTTGGTACCACCCTACTAAAACAGATATTTGGTACCACCCTACTAAAACAGATATTTTGTACCACCCTACTAAAACAACAATTAAATGTAGATGCCAAATCTAAAACCAATAAAGCTTTAATTTAACATTTTAAAATGTAATTGTTATGTGCCAGCTAAAGCTGATGTCTCAGTTTTCATTCATTGATAGGCATTCTAACTCAATTCCTTAGGCGTGACCAAGGCTTGATAGATAAGATAAGATAAGACATTGTTAATATAAAGACATCGATATAAAGACATCGGTTGCACAATGTGTTTGTGTTGTGGGCCTGGATGTGATGGACGGACGGTTTGCTCACTGGAAGGCGTAGGGCCAGTGGATGAGGTACAGGTCCAGGTATTCCAGCTTCAGATCCTTCAGGGTCTTCAGGAGTGATGGCTCCACATCTTCTGGATGATGTCGGGTGTTCCACAGCTTGGACGTGATGAACACGTCCTCTCGTCTCAGGGCCTGATGCACATGGACAGAACACCAATCCAGACCCACAACAAACACAGGACAAACATATTATATTAGTTTACACATACGTTTGTATTACAGCGGACTCTCTAGTTTGTCCTTTATTAACCCATTAAGACCTGAAGCCGATTCTAGAAGTGTCTTCTAAATCCCAACAGTATTCTGAAAAACGTATGTTTCTATATCAGTGGTTCTCAAACTTTTTCATGTCAAGGAGGATGTATTTAACCGCGGATCCCCATCTCAAAATATTTTGTTCCAGGGAACCCCAGAAGCAAAGATTTGAGTTAAAAATGTTCGCTTTAAAAATATATATAGTCAAAGATTTGCACAAATTTTCACGATTTTTCAAAAATAGCAGATCTACAAGCTCGTAGCGCGGCACTCGGTGCCGCGCTATGAGCTTGTATATCTGCTATTTTTGAATAGCCCAAAGTGTAAAATAAAGCTTTTTAGCTCAAATCTAAAAATGACACAGTTCCAGGTCTTAATGGGTTAAAACGGCTGGAGCCACTAACACGAACGAGCGAAAACGGTTTCGACCAATGGGCTTGCGCAACGGGGCTGCGCACCGAGGCGACGCAAAACGTGTCACAGAAGCCCCGAATAGGCCTCCCCCATCACATTTCACAACCCGGAAGAAGAGGTGATTTCGGCCCATGCACTGGGTGAGCAACTCAATGCAAGTAGATGGGCCAGGATTTCCAGTGCCCTCTCTATTATTTTTTAACTCTATGGGTAAAGGTCACTGTAAGCTAGCAGCCCTATTTTATTAACTAAAACTAAAGCGAGAAATGCATAAAGATATATAACCAGGTGGAGCCACTGGCCTAGTGGTTAAAGGAGAATTCCAGTCATTTTAGATGTTTGCTTTGATGTGTCACTAATCACTCACCAACATATAAAGGGCCGTTGAATTTCTCCAGAGAAGCCCCTGTTGTCCATTGTGGAGACCCCACATGAAGCTAGTCCTTGGTGTTGCCAGATTCTGTGAGAGAAACAAGCAACCAGCTCCATGTCGTTCTGCATGAACGGCAGCTCATAAGGGACATTCAGTGCATGTTTGAGTGTCAGTACACTGCATAATGAGGATTAGTGGAAAAAAAACGAACTTTGGAGCTGCTAAAATAGACGATTTTTGTTTATCCGCATTACTCCATTATGCCAGTGGAAGGGGTCTCCACAATGGACAACAGGGGCTTCTCTGGAAAAATTCAACGGCCCTTTGTATGTTGGTGAGTGATTAGCGACACATCAAAGCAAACATCTAAAATGACTGGAATTCTCCTTTAAGGCAAATATAGGCTCTAATGCCGAACCCAATGACCTTTGCTGCGTGTCACTCCCCGTTTCCTGTCTCGCTCTACTGTATACTATCAATAAAAAAATATCTTTAAAAATATATATAAATACTGTATATATATATATAACCGAACTAGACCTATTGGGTCCAGTTTGGTTAATGAATAAACGTTCTGTAAAGATTTAAGGAAATGCTGTTTGCTGAGCTTCATGTTAGTTTACCTTGCCAGGGCCAAGCATGTCCTCTAGCGCTTCTCCAATCTCAACCTCATTGCCGTAGATGGCAGCACAATCAATGTGACGATACCCAGTTTGCAATGCCCAGGTAACGGCTTCTTTCACCTGCAATCCAAGAATGTGGGGTGGAAGAAAATGTTATGGGTCACTCTAAAATGCCTATTAATACTATATAAATTCTTACTTATTTATTCTGTCTGTATCTTTATTGTTTTACATGCACACGTGGAAACAAAAAAAAAAAATATATATATATTGGTCAGAAATGTAAAACAGCATATTGTACAGTAAGACATTAAAGCTAAATGGATAAACACAGAAAATCTCACAAGTACAGCGGTTTGTGAGATTTGCTCCGGACACACACACAGGCGGCTAGACTCCTGCAGAGTGATGCTGTAAAAATCTAACCAAAAAACAACACTAAAAATGGTCAGATGATCAAACAATGACCATAAAAGTGAAGGAGCTACCTTTCCTGGCTCACTCTTCCATGTTCCAAGTCCAATGAGGGGCATTTTCCGCCCCGTGTTGAGAACTGCAAAGTCATTCATGGCTCTTAGAACCACCTTAATAAAAGACAAGGGAAAAAAACATGTCAACCTGATACTAGAGGACAGGGTTGCATGCAAACAGATAGATTGATATATCCTTACACAAATATCAGCTTTTTAACACAATTTTGTTTAGGTTTCAGAGACGCTCTAGTATAGTTTAGTTATTATTTTCATTCTCAATGGTCTTACTTTGAATTCCTCAATCCTGTCAAGACATAATGTCCTCCCCCGAGAAATGGTGTGTGCACACTTAGGCGGAGTTATGTAAAAGGTAAAGCTACATGGTTATGGATGCTTTTAGTCTTATCAAGCATACCTAGTATGTTCCCACAGCCCTATGTTCTGTCAAAACCAACACTAAGCCTAACTGTGCTCACATGAATGTTTTTTGACTGGTTATTGGAATGATGATGTCTACTTTTGTTTCACAAGTTAATGTATTGGGTCTGCTTTTGATGATGTTCATTATTACTATTAATATAATTTATCTTTGTACTTGATTGGGTTTTTAGATTAGTGTTATTCTATTTTAGAAAAGCTTCCTGTTGAAAATTAGCACTCTTTAAGCAATGCATCTGGATCGTCCAATGTGATTGTGATGTCCATGTCAAATAAATAAACATAAAATAAACCCCAAACTGAAGGAACATAGGTCTGAGGGAACACAGGCATGACTAACTAAAAGTTAGTGCTGACTGAGCAGAAAAAACTGATGGAAATGTCCTGTTTGTCCAGTGAGTCACGCGCACGTCAGCTGATTTCCTGACAAATTCCACAAAATAAATGTTGACCAGTCACCACACCTGAATCTATAGTGTCAGGATTCCATCTTTTTTTGGAATAAGCTTCTCCAA
The DNA here is from genome assembly GCF_963280865.1 of Gymnoscopelus braueri. Classification (NCBI taxonomy): domain Eukaryota; kingdom Metazoa; phylum Chordata; class Actinopteri; order Myctophiformes; family Myctophidae; genus Gymnoscopelus; species Gymnoscopelus braueri. The sequence goes on along the minus strand of NC_137607.1, from coordinate 18,681,478 downwards.
TAAACCACATTCTCCTGGCTGGATAACCCGTCGTAGTGAATTCAACACAAAGGTTCTTGTCAGGAATGGTAGACACTGACTGTACGTGTGGCAAGTGGTCTTCAAGTTGCTGCATAACAGCCAGTCATGGCTGAACTTTAACCTGGTGCACTTTCTCCATTTACGGCCCGTGCATCTACATAAAAGTTCACATTTCAAATATAAAGTGCTTACCTCATGGCCACGGATGTTAAAATCGTGTACGGGCCCTCAGAAGTACCCGTATGTTCCGTATTGTTCAATAAAAAAGCATTTTAATCCAATCCGTGGCCATTTTCTCATAGAGTTATAACGTATCAAGAGTGCAATACACCTCCCAACCGGTAGGGTCGCGTAGTTGAAAGCTTATGGAGAAAATACGGAGAAATGGCCACCAATCGGATCCAAATGCTTTTTATTGAACAAAACGGAAGATACGGGTACTTTTGAGGCCCCGTACAGTATTTTAACATCCGTGGCCATGAGGTAAGCACTTTATATTTGAAATATGAATGTTTATGTAGATGTAGGAAACAAAAAATGGAGAAAGTGCAAACACCAGGTTGAAGTTCATGATATGACAGTCAATGTATCAGGGCTACCCACAGACATACCCTACTAAAATGAACAGAAATCCCGTGCTGTGAGTAAGGCAGTGCTTTTCATTCGTTATTAAACCCTATTATCTACCAACTCAGAAACATGCCATCGACGTTACGGTACTCACCAGCTTAAATGTACTCTCACGATATAAATGATGAAACATGTGTGTGAATTTAAATAATGACTGCATGGCTGCTGTTAAAAGTGCTCACTTACAGTGTCAGTGTTTATATGTGGAAATCCAAGTGTCCTGTTGTCTCTGAGCTCCTGCGAGGTAAAGAACACCGTTGACTGCCAGCCAGAGGTTCAATAATAACAATTCTTTGTAAAAAAAATGTACAGACCTTTCCCTTTCCGGGATGTAGTTTTATTCATTTCCGGTTTCCGTGAGGTGAGCATTGGTGGTTTGCAGCTCCATCTGCTGGGCAACAGCTGTAATTTGGATAATTAATTAAGGTCATGACTGGATAAACCAAATTCAGATTTTAAAATCAGAATATAATTGTTGTCAGTCTGTCATGTTAAAAAAAAAGGGTCTAATAGTGTTGTGGATTAAATGTGGCTCTCTGATTCAAGATGTTTTTATTGCTCATAAGAGAAAAAATATTTTTCTCTGGGTTTCACAGACATTGTAGCATCAATTGCAGCAGCAATATGAAAACATAAACAAGGAAAGGACATTACATCATATTGATGCTGTCAGTCTTGCTCAAATATGAAGCTAGGGCAGGACAGTGGATCTCAGGTTATGAATTCCAAAACATAAGGAAAAGATTCACACAAAACAAATTCACAATATGTGAATAATATTCAGGGATTTACTTTCTTGGCTTACTGGCAGTATGCACAAGAAATTGTGCATACAAGAATTGACACACACAGACGGCATTGACATTATGAACTTGCTGGGAAAGTTGCTTATGTACACAGGCAGCATTCCATGTTTGACAATAGTGGTGTTGTGAATACAGCATTAGGGCCTGTTTTGGAAGTTAACCAAGAGGCAGGCTACTACTAAAGTTGTTTGATGCTACCTGTGACTGAAAGTGGGATTACCGTACTGAATATCTTGAGCTCCTTCACCCTGTGAATGAGTTGCTCGACATGGACTCTGTCTTGCAATAGACCGAGAGTCCTTCCTGACCTTGGGCACAGACAGTTGACAGTTCTTAGACAAGAAGTCAGGTATATAGATGTTACAGGGTACACAGTCCTCCACAAGGAAACCCTTGTCTACCATGATGGCCATTGTTGGTTTTCACAGATGGAGCCTGCATACAGAGCTGACACAAAGGTTATTGCACCATGAGGAGCCATACCAATCAACCATTTAAAAGGTGCAGTAGGAGAACTCATCACTCTGAAGAAGAAGAGAGTTTGTTGTTTGGCAACGGGAGGAGGCTTCACATCCGCTTTATATTTTAATACTTTCATACTTGCACTGATCACGTCCAAACCAGATTTGGCACAAACAAGGGGTCGTTCTCCTGCTATGCAACAAAAATGTGGAATGCCCTACCAAAAGTAGTGAAGGAGTTACCATACTCTCCTTCAAAACTGTCCTGGCTAAAAGAGTACCTTCAAGTGGCTGCAATTCGAAACTGGCCCCTGTAAAATGACTTCATTGTCATCTGGGGGTCCCCAGATGACAATGAAGTGACAATTTAAGGACTTTTAAGACCTTTTTAATTAAAAAACATAAAAAGACCATTACTGCATCAAAGGTCAGTCAGCACTCTACAGGTGTAACGAATGCATTCAGCAAATTTCATGGCAAGCTGCTCAATGCACATTACCTTTTGCTATATCTTGTATGCAAGTGTAAATTCTGGGCTTTCCTCTAGCAAGGCACCAGAGGAAATGGCACTAGAGAAAAAGGGTCACCAAAATCAGTAAGGGTCATCCTCTAGTCTAGGAAGCATGAAGGTGCACATCAAATTCCAAGGCTATGCAGCCAACAGGTAATCGAGATATCTTGTTATGGGCCGTGTGTGTGTGTGTGTGTGTGTGTGTGTGTGTGTGTGTGTGTGTGTGTGTGTGTGTGTGTGTGTGTGTGTGTGTGTGTGTGTGTGTGTGTGTGTGTGTGTGTGTGTGTGTGTGTGTGTGTGTGTGTGTGTGTGTGTGTGTGTGTGTGCATGAGGATGCACACACTCTCATTAACTCTCATTATCTCTACTGTCTTTGCTGACTTCATTACATCCACAACTGATAGCTTTGTTGTGTTGTGTTTGAGTCAAGAACCCCACAACAGAAAATAAATCCTGCAACAGAGGTTGCGATTTGTGTTGACAGTTTCACAAGCCCATTAAGACTTAAGTGTTTGGTTGACTGTGTGAAAAGTAGTTGTAGAGAGGAACACGTGTTCCGAACACATGTTTGGGCCGTTGGTCTCTAGGGAAAACTGACTGAATACAAATACCTTCAAAGTCCTCATGTTGCCAAGCAACAAAGTGACTCTTTTGTACTGTTAAGTGGCACATGGTTTCCTGAGAAAGGAGCGAAAAAACGTCTTAATGTCACCATTTGATAACTACTTAGATGATATTTTCAATGTGAAGAAAATACAAAATGATCCAGGTGTAAGTAAAGCTTGTGTGCTGCCTCACCTGACAACTTAACTCTCTGGTCCACCCATCAAAAATAATGTTATTGTACCACCGTGTTTTCAGACTGTTACCACAGTCATGATTTATATTTTGTAAATCAATTACTTTTTACTTTTTTGAGGCATATTGAGTTTATATTGTAGGAAATGTGTTGTTTAAATGTATTTTCTATTTCATGTTCATGTTTTTTGTTCCTTTCTAATGCTCACCTCCCCTTGTGGTGACTGCACATACAGTAGTATCTACAATCCATTCACTTCTGTGTATGTTCTTATGACAATTATACTGTAATGTTAACTTTGTAAGAGGTTTGGCAATTATAACATTTTTTAAATGTAAGTCTTTGTGTCACACTGCCATAATTAATTCAGCTCAAGAGTCTCATGCTGTACGTATATGTGCATCTCTGCAGAGAAGTGTGTGTGTGGGCCAATATAGTACATGTGGTACATGAATGGCACACATAAGCATTTAATGGATACATAAGCAGAGCCTCCATTCCACCTGTGGTGTGTGTGTGTGTGTGTGTGTGTGTGTGTTTGTGTGTGTGTGTGTGTGTGTGTGTGTGTGTGTGTGTGTGTGTGTGTGTGTGTGTGTGTGTGTGTGTGTGTGTGTGTGTGTGTGTGTGTGTGTGTGTGTGTGTGTGTGCGTGCGTGCGTGCGTGCGTGCGTGCGTGCGTGCGTGCGTGCGTGCGTGCGTGCGTGCGTGCGTGCGTGCGTGCGTGCGTGCGTGCGTGCGTGCGTGCGTGCGTGCGTGCGTGTGTGTGTGTGCGTGTGAGCGCGTGCGGGTATGGGGCTCCATAGTGTTAAAGACTGCATCTGACACACTGACCTTATACTAGGTGAACACTGAACACCACATGGTGTTTCTCTGGAAAGTTGACCTTTCCATAGAAAAGACAGATGAGACAGATGAGATATAATGTAGCAGTTTACCATTGGTCAGTCCCATCAGCCTGTGTCATTTCAATATCATGATTCATGAGCAATATAGGACCCTCTTCCATCGAGTCTATCTTCATTTTGATGGATATTACCGTCAAATCTGTCTCATATTTTATTAATATTACTGTAATTACTTTAATGTGTGTGTACTGTATGTTATGTATTAAGGAGGTCCCTTGGGGAAATGTGTCCACAAAATTTGACCCAACTCCTAGCTATACGGTATATATAGGGCAATGGCAGGAGTATTTACCTACTACATCATTTTGTGGTTTTCAGAAATAAAAGGGGGAGGGGGGACAGAGAGAGGGAGAGCAAGAAGGAACATGTCAAAAAGAACAAAATCAATTATGTACATAATATATAACATAGCATTAAAAAACAGCAGGTATGTGCATGAGGTCAACATAACGTGCAAAAAGTGGCAACAAATCGGCACTTTCTAATTACATACGTGTGTGTGTGTGTGTGTGGGAGTTAGTGTGCCCCCCCCCCCAAGATGTAGTGCCTGAACCACAAAACTTAACATAGCTCAAAACGTTCACTCCTTTTTTTGTGAGAAAGGGAAAAAATATTTGATCATAACCCATTGTAATTAGCTAGATTTGATCATGTCACAAATGTCAAGCTTTGCTCCAGAATAATTCATACAGTATGTGTAGTGTTTGTTGTTAGCTTGAGTGTAACCATGCACTGGTGTCCACAATCCGCTTAATGTAGGGATCATAAAGGTTCTTCTCTATCTCTTTTAGGAAGCTATTGGAACACAATAGCCTCCTGAAATTCCACAACATTTCTGCTTGAATGTGAGCCTCTATAGGAAACCATTAGCAACAGTAATTTATATCTTCCAAATGAAATGTTGAGTTGAGAATGGGAATTACTGCTGCCCTATTTCTCCTTTCCTTGTTTCCTTAGGAAAGCTTGAGGGGAGAATCGCATCTTTACTTTCTAGTTGACGCAGATGGGGTGTATTATGCAACAGAACAACTACATTATATATGTGTATGAACATAAGCAATGGTATGTAGGCTTACCACGTCTTAAATTGTCCTCCACAAACTCCACTACAATTATTTTAAAACTATAGTTACTAGTTACTTTGTAGATTTTTATTATTATTACAAAACATACATTAACCACTTCAGCCCTATTTACATTTCGGCCATTTGAAAATAGCAGATCTACAACCTCACAATGCGTCGCATCGCGACACATTGTGAGCTTGTAGATCTGCTATTTTCAAAAGATTTTTATACATTTAAAACCTTGAAATGGGAGATTCTGCATAATGACTACTTTTACTTTTGGCACCTTAAAGGGGAAATCCACCCATTTTCAATATTTAACTATGTCATTAATATAGCATAAAGGAGTTGTGTGGAAATAAGAAAAAATTAAAAAAAAAATTAACATTGCAAAAAAAATTAACATTGCAAAAAAATTAACATTGCAAATTACACTGTGATGACTCATCATGGTGTAATTTGCAATGTTAATTTTTTTGCAATGTTAAATTTTTTTGCAATGTTAAATATTTTTTTATTTTTTTCTTATTTCCACACAACTCCTTTATGCTATATTAATGACATAGTTAAATATTGAAAATGGGTGGATTTCCCCTTTAAGTACATTTTAACACATTGACTGCCAATCACGTAGATCTACGCGAACCGCTTTAAAGCCGCCACGTGCCAATCGCGTAGATCTACGTGAAGTTAAAAAAAAAAAAAAAAAAGAATATTTTGTTTTTTAATGTTTTTTTTTTCCAATTTCACCCAAAGACCAAGGAGATATGATTAGTTGAAGATCTAGACTCCTATCCACTTCCTTGTTAACTTAAAACTTAAAAATGCTGTATTTCGGCTCCTGAGTACTTTTTTTTTTCCAATGAAAAACTCTGGCACTGGCTAAAAAATTATGAAATAATTCTGGCAGTCAATCTTAATGCCAATACTTTTATAGTTTTACTCAAGTACATTTTGAATTCCGGACTTTTACTTGGAGTATTTCTATGTTGCAGTATTGATACTTTTACTTAAGTAAAAATTGTGAGTAGCCTACTTTTCCCACCACTGCAGAGAACACACAGTGGCGAAATGCAAAGTACCTGAGCACTGTGACTGATCCGAAACGATGGGCATCCTTGACGACTATGTACCAGACCACTGAGACCAGACTCATTGAACAGGAGAAGACAGAGGGTGCGCTCACTGCACACAACATGAGGTGGAAACTGACTGAGCTGCACTTTCTAACTACTGTCTACCTGCCAACTGTACCAGGACATCAGAGACACATACCTCCCACAGATTACAAACACCCAGAGAGAGCTGGAAAACTTGACCAATAACAAAATATAATAATTCTTTGGTTTGTATTTTAAAGTTGTCTACTGCATATTTCTCTGAGAGAGAGAGAGAGAAGAGAGAGAGAGAGAGAGAGAGAGAGAGAGAGAGAGAGAGAGAGAGAGAGAGAGAGAGAGAGAGAGAGAGAGAGAGAGAGAGAGAGAGAGAGAGAGAGAGAGAGAAGAGAAAGCAGATGGTGGATGTGGCCGCTAGTCGGCAGCATTGCCCTTTGTTTGCCCCTGTCTCGATCACAGAAATGGTTTTACATGTGTTTGTCTGTTTACCCAAACCCTGCTACACTTCTGTTTTAACCAAACAAAGATATATTTCTCTGAAGTGAGATACTTTCAATGGAATTTATACACTCATAATGAATTGTCTTCAGCGCGTGGTTGACAGTTCACGGCTTACCAGCAGTGGTGTAAAGTAACAAAGTACATTTACTCAAGTACTGTACTTAAGTAAGATTTTGAGGTATTTTTTACTCTACTTGAGTATTTTTTTAGTTGAGTACAATTGTTTTTATACTTTCACTTCTACTCACACACACACACACACACACACACACACACACAAACACACACACACACACACACACACACACACACACACACACACACACACACACACGCACGCACGCACGCACGCACGCACACACACACACACACACACACACACACACACACACACACACACACACACACACACACACACACACACACACACACACACACACACACACACACACACACACACACACACACACACACTCTCTGAGTCTCTCACTTTTGGTAGGCCTACTTTAAGTATATTTTGATACCAATACTTTTACCCAAGTCAATGATTGAATACCAAACTTTTACTTGTTGTAACAGAGTATTTTTACATCGTGGTATTGATACTTTTATTTACCACCACTGCTTACCGTGGGGGGGGGGCTGGTACCAAACAGATTTCCCCCCTCCTACAAACGTATGATGCGACTCAGTGTTCCAATGAAAACAGGTGGAATCCCCAGGTTTCCTCCAATCACACACTGTGTTCCCGTGGAGCCCTGTGTGGAGGGAGAGAGAGGAGGCTGGACACATAACAATGCTGGAGGGAAGTTCACCACGGAGGGGAAAGTAGGAAAACAGCGTTTATTCCTGCGCGGATCGGCCCCGCGGACCCCCTTCAAGCACGCACACACACACACACACACACACACACACACACCACTCTTTGGAGTTCTTCTACGGGGACCTCTCTGGGTTGTTAATGTAGACAGACGGCAGGTTGCAGTGGGTCGTTGCTGCTTGGAGATCAGCTGAAACAAAGTGTGCACACAGATACTAAGTTGCCACTTTGTCCGCTTTAAGACTGTTACATTGTGGTTACATTGTAGCGATCCTCCACCCGGGATACATTGTAGCCTCTCTCTCTCTCTCTGTGATGGATGACTAGCAGCAGCACTACCGAGCCATCTGGGACTGCTCTGGATCTCTTTATGTAACGGATTTTAGTTTTTGTCCATTTCCCCGACATTCTTCTTTTTTCCCCTTCATTTCCTCTTGAAGAAGGATTATTATTGTTGTTGCCACCATGCCTGGAAAAACCAAGTACAACCTGGTGGATGATGGTCATGATTTAAGGATTCCTCTGCACAACGAGGAAGCATTCCAGCATGGGATCAACTTCGAAGCCAAGGTGAATTCATTCATGTCAGCTGTGTGTGTGTGTGTGTGTGTGTGTATACTGTGTAGCAGCAAGGGACTCCCTCATTGGGGTTTCGCTTTGATTGCGTCCAAACACTAACATTTAACTTGACTAAAACTATGCCAAAACCTAACCCTAACCTCACAGAAATGATGCCTAAACCTAACCTCAAAACCCTGTCTGTCTGTCTGGGCCAAACACCGGGGAAAGAGACTCTGTCGTCCGTGTGTTGCACCGACAGACTCATTATGAAGTCAAAGTTGACTTTAGTTTTTCTCTTCGCCTGCTGTTCAGTGGTATAAAGTAACTAAGTACATTTACTCAAGTACTGTACTCAAGTACAATTTGTAGGTATGTTTTAGCTTTACTTGAGTATTTCCAATTACCCCACTACATCATCTCAGAGGCAAATATTGAGATATTTTACTCCACTACAATTACTTGAAAACTTTAGTTACTAGTTACTTTGTAGATTTAGATTATTATTACAAAACATGTATTAACCACTTCATTTTGGCCATATTTTGGATTGCGACACAATACGTTGCGCATTGTGAGCTTAATTGTAGATCTGCTATTTTCATGAGATTTTTTATACATTAGAAAACTTGAAATGGGACATTCTGCATAATGAGTACTTTTACTTTTGGTACTTTAAGTACATGTTGATGACAATACTTTTACTCAAGTGCATTTTGAATTCCGGACGTTTACTTGCAAAAGGGTATTTCTATATTACAGTATTGATACTTTTACTTAGTACATTTGAGTACTTTTTCCCCCACTGCTGCTGTTTTAGCTGACCAAAAATATGTGGCTTATATACAAGTTAGAGTAGCTACTATTTAACTCTCAGTGTGTCTGTCATTAACCGTCCACAGTGACACAAGTGTTAGTCTAAATACGACAATTTTGTGCCCGAAGAGTTTTTATTTTTTATTTTTTTTAAACTGAGACTTGACTTTGGCCGACCTTTGGCCGATGTTGAATCCATGTTTAATGAATGGTGTGTTCACTGTGTTGTGTTTTATCCATGTTTAATGAATGGTGTGTTCACTGTGTTGTGTTTTTTCCAGTACATCGGCAGCCTGGATGTGACCCGACCAAACAGCAGAGTGGAGATAGTGGCTGCTATGAGGAGGATACGGGTGAGTGGATCTATATCTGAGGCTTGTTTTTGTATCTGGATACAATTTAAGAATATCTGGATACAAGTATCTGGTTACAATTAAGAGGAGAATCCGGGTGAGTTGGTCTGGAACTGTTTGAGGCTTGTTATTGTGTCTGGTATATCTGGTCATGTTCAGAATTATATCACATCAGCATCACTGGTGGAAAGTAACTAAGTACATGTACTCAAGTACTGTACTTAAGGAACATTTTGAGGTATTTTTTACTTTGTTCAGTATTTACTATTTTCAATACTTTCACTTCTACCCCACTACATATCAGAAGAAAATATTGTACTTTTTAGAATTACTAATTATATGAAAACCTTAGTTACTAGTTACTTTGTACATTTGGATGAATACAAAACATACATTAACCACTTCAGCCCTATATACATTTTGGCCATTTGAAAATAGCAGATCTACAAGCTCACAATGCGTCGCATCTTTAATACATTTTGAACTTGTGAAATGGGACATTGTGCACAATGAGTCTGTTTACTTTTAGTCCTTTTAAGTATATTTTGATGCCGATACTTTTGTACTTTTACTCAAGTGCATTTTGAATTAGGGACTTCTACTTGTAACAGAGTATATATCTACATTGCAGTATTGATACTTTTACTGAAGTAAAAAATGTTCCATCACTGCACATCATTTAGTTGTATTGACTGACTGCACACAGTGCTGCTGGTTGCTTCAACTATTGGGTGGTCCTGCCTTAAGAGTGTTGCATACAGTATTATAAGAGAGAGAAACAAGAATGAATGTAGACTAATAGCTGTCATTTTAGACCTACAACATAGTGTTTCAATGTGTATAGCCTTAGGAGACATTCATAAGGTCTCCCTCCCATGTGCTCCTTTAGAGATGTGGCTGGTCTTTTGAAGCAGTGCACTGGACTGGAAGACATGCAGGATTTTGGCGCTTTCTTTCTCTCCCTCTCCCAATTGGTTCCCCAAAATAAAAAAAATGTCCTCCTCTTTCTGGAATAGCCCCTAAGCCACTTCTTACTTCTAACTGAAGGCTTACCTAATGTTAAAAATTAGTGTACGCCCAAAATTTTACCCAAAATTGCAAATAAGACTGCCATTAAGAATATGTGCAAGAGTTGACTTTTTGGCAACTTGACCCAGATTATGTTCCTGACACAACACACACGTAACAGACCGCATCATTTTTGATCGATATTTCTATTGTAATCGTATATGCATAATGCGACTTCTCTCAGATAACTTTAAACTTCGTAACACAAACATTTTGTGAATAGCGTATTTCCAATTTTCAATACTTTTACTTCTACTCCAATACATCTCAGAGGCAAGTATTGTACTTTTACTCCACTACAATTTATATGAAAACTTATGTTACTAGTTACTTTTTAGATTTTGATTATTTTTACAAAACATACATTATCCACTTCATCCCTATATACATGTTGACCATTTGAAAATGGCAGATCTACAAGCTCACAATGCATCGCGATGCGACACATTGTTAGCTTTGAAAACTTGTAAAATGGGACATTCTGCATAATGAGTGCTTTCTACTTTTGGTACTTTAAGTACATTTTAATACCTGTACTTTTACTCACGTACATTCTTAATTCCAGACTTTTACTTGCAACAGAGTATTTTGTGAGTACTTTTCCCACCACTGGGCTACAGCCATGCATAGATGCACACACATAGATGGGTGACAGATACTAGTCAAAGCAAAAGCTGCGCAATTATCCTATTAACCTTTTATAGAGACAGAACCCCCTGCTATAAAGCGGACCTCCCAGTGTGCTGCTATGGCAGCTGTTGTTGGCAGGAAAACTAGCTTTGGTTTGGCTCCTTTTTAGTGAGAAAACGGCCCAAAAACACAGTCTTGATTCTCTCTCAGCCACAGGTAGCCTATCGCTGTAACTGACAAGTGTCACGTTCTGATTTTAGACAGCTGTTGAACGTGATATGTATTACTTAAAAAAGCTAAAAGATTCATGATTTAAATTGAACATATTGTTATTCTTTATCATTTAGTCAAAAAGGCAGTGATAAACATATGTGAAGAGTACTATTGTTGTAGTTTCATCTGAATGAAGTTAATCAAAGAGCTACTTTGTCCAGACTAGTATATTCCTTTAGGACTTCACAGATATGTAAATACCTACTGCAGCCTTATGCCTCTAATAATAAGATATACTACCCCTGGCAGTGTTTTCTGATGCATTACGGTAGCCATTTGAAATTAGCCGATCTACAAGCTCACAATGCGCGAGCTTGTAGATCTGCTATTTTCAAACGATTTTTATACAGTTTGAAAACTTGAAATGGGACCTACTGCTTAATGAGTACTTTTACTTTTGGTACTTTAAGTATATTTTGATGCCAATACTTTTGTACTTCTACTCAAGTAAATTCTGAATACCAGACTTTTACTTGTAACAGAGTATTTATACATTGCAGTACTGCTACTTTTACTGAAGTAAAAAGTTGTGAGTACTTTTTCTACCACTGATACTGGGTATATCGTCCTCTCTCATCCTACACTCTCTAGTGTTACTCTGATCCCCTCTGGAGTGTTGTGGAGCGGGGGTTAAGGAATGCAATGCTTCCCACTGGGCCTGCTCTTTTCCAAGTTTCTCTCTCCGCCTCCCTCTTGTCTGTAGAGTCGGTTGGAGTCATGTGGGTTGCTAGGCAACTTGTTGATGAGAGAAGTATCATTGTTCATTGTGTGCTTGGAGTCACCTTTTTGTGAGCCAAGACCTGGTAAAAAAACCAATCGCATGTTAAAAAGCAGGAAAAGGCCACTAGGAGCTAAATGCAGTTCGCAGTTAACGGACAAGGTGGTTCTTTCTCTTTGTGTCTCAGTCTCTGTAACATGTTTCTCATATGCACACTTGCACAGTAGCCTGGAATCCAGACTGATTGCTACTATACGTTTAACGTTTTTTTTTTTTCTCACTTCGCTTCTCAAAGTGAGAAAAAAATAACGTAGCGAATCTGAATCAGCCTGAATTAGTGGCTTCCAGGCTACTTGCACAACTTCCCATTTTTGCAGCGTTACTGCAGAATAATGAATATTGACCCCAAAATGTTAACCCATTCAAACCGGTAAAGCATCTGCGTCATTTTAGATTTTTGCGTGGGCTATTCAAAAATAGCAGATCTACAAGCCGCGCTGCGAGCTTGTAAATCTGCTATTTTTGAACATTTTTGATAAATCTTGAAAGAACTACTGGTTTAGAAGGCATTTGTAGAACCGGCCTCAGGTCTTAATGGGATCTTTTTACAAGATGCGCTCAGTGGAGTGCAAATCTCCACCGGGAGGCATGACCTAACTCCCTCCATCTTTCAGTCTGTCTAGACTAGGGCAGTGGTTCTTAAAGGGGTCCCCAGGACATTTGTAATATACTGTAGCTTCAAAATCAGTTTAACCCTACGTCGGCTATTTGCAAATGGCCGATCCCCAAGCTGGCAACAACGCCTTGTGAAACTTGTAGATCAGCTATTTTCAAAAACCACGGGTCTAGGGAATGGGATGACAATTTTTGTTGGGTTCGCGTGTGTATGAAAATGCACAAGCCAGGTAATGGGGCTAAGGAATATTAAGGACCGTCATTACATCATTACGGTGCAACCAGAATTACAGGCTTTACGGAGACAAATCCTTAGGACACCATCGAAAGTAGTGTGGCATGCAGCTATCTGATTTATTTTCCCCTTCGGTTCTGTCTCTAAATATTGGATATGAAAGACATGGATTCCTGGGTATTCCCTGGGATTTAACTGGAGAGGAGTTTCTGAAAGAGAAAATATTTCCTAATGGAAATGACTCTCTGCTCACCCGAAACTCACCAATCACATACAGTGTAGAGTCTGCTGAGATGAGGCTCTGTAATGAAAATGGCGTTATAAATTAAATGAGCAATTATGGAAGTAGCCTACAGTAGTAGCTTATCTGCTTAACAGGAGAGGAGACCTTTACCCTGAATTAAAGGTATTATTTTCTCATTTATCTGCCTTTGCTGGGTTAATTGACTGTGGGAGGATAATGTGGTACGGGAGAGCCAAAGGAAAGGGTATCATTGCATCAGAGGAAGATCCCAGCTAGTATAATCTAGCCAGTGAAGATCAGGACTTTTAACCGTAGCTGGGCCCATTGGGCAACAGTTTTCCAGTGATAAACACATTCTCATGAGAAGTACTGACCATTTCCATTGACTTTTGGTACTGCTGTGGGACTGTTCACAATCTGTTAGATTTGCAGTACAATGATTTTTTTTTAAATTGACATTTATTGTCTGAAAACTGATGGATGGCACACATTAAGTAAAAAGCATGCACTAAATGTCTGTAATAAAAATGTCATAGTAACATCACATGGTAGCCCCCTTTTGTCTTAAGTGCAGCTGGACTAACTTGATATTTTATATTTGCTTGAATACTTTATTAACAGTTTGCAAAAAGTACAGATGTACAGTTATTCAATAATGTGAGAATGATAGAGTTTGAGGAAAGCATTGCACTTCTAGTGCAACAGTTACTCACGGAAGGACTAACTTGATTTAAATATCCTCCACTTGCTCAGCAGAACATTTAAGCAAGTGCTCATTTGACAGTTAATGGTATTTTCTATACTGTTAATAAAAAACAAACACAATTTACTTACAATCTGTCTCTTATTGTATATTTAATAGGATTTCTTATTTTTATAAGCATACAACATAGGCGTTTTCACCTTGTAGATCTTTATAATATGGTGCTGTTTTGTGATTTTTTTTTTCAAGCTCTTTTTTTTTTAACAGTGAATGTGTTTGGATCGCTGTGTTGAGGTGATGTTTCAGTTATTACATAAGAGCCACAGCTTTGTTGACATTGGATGACTAGCTGGATTAATTGGCCTACATGGATATGTGTTTCACTCTTCAAAGGTCCTCTGACATGCACACACACACACACACACACACACACACACACACACACACACACACAAACACAAACACAAACACAAACACAAACACGCATGCAAGCATGGATGCATGCATGCATGCAGTGGCTGTGTTTTCTCCTGTTTGCCCCTCATTCTCTTCTCTCCTGCTGCTTTTAATTAGTGCCAGCTAGGGTTTACTTGTGCACCAATTTGATTAACACTAATGGGGTATAGAGGCTTGGCGCCTGTCCAATTAATCCATCCTTGTTTAATAAATAGCTTCCTCACCCAAGACTCTTTGTGTTAAGTCCGATAGTGCAGGATGCACACACAGAAAGCGCTTTAAGCACTTGGTTTTGTCGGCTAGCTAGACTGCTGTTGAAGAGCAAAACAAATGGCCCCTAGGTTGTGAAATGAGGTTTAAAGGTTCTATGACATTCATTTTCTCTTTCTTTTTTTGGGGGGTTTTATGACCTCAATTACACCCAAAAAATCTGAACTTTTAACATTCAGTGGATTTTCTGTGGTCTGGGGTTTTCTGAATAATTAGGCTGAAAAGTAATCTGAGCTTGGCCCTTCGGCAGTGAGGTCACAGCCGATTAATCCCGCCCACTCTCCTCCTCGCCCCTCCCCTCACCTATCCTTTCCTTTGGGGGGGGCGGAGCAGAGGCGATGATTGACAGGCAAAATCCCTCACCAGCGACACCCGCAGGCAAAGATTTCTTTTTTCATTGCAGTTGAAAAGGCTTTAGAAATGTGAGAGAAAAACACCTGCCATGGATCAATGGAGTGGATTTTTTGTTAAAACTTTCTATACACGTTTGAAGGACCATGACAAAGACTTTTAATGTGTGGTAAAACTGAACGTCATGAAACCTTTAAGGCTTACCTGAGGACTGGGACCTATTTCACAAGCATGCAGCTGCATCATTACTATGGAGCCTCATCTACTCTGTAATTTCTCACGATAGTTACTGCTTCTTGACACAATGCATCTGCTTTCTTCAATTTACTTAACTTTGGTGAAATACCAGTGCAAGTTGGACTCGGGGACCCAAATTGGATCACACCCACACACCCAATCCCAGTCTGTCAGCACCTTGGTGAACACGTCTGACTTAAATTCCGTTTAGAACTGTTTTCTCACCACAGAAACTCTGTGGCCTCAGGGAAATGGCAGCACCGTCCGTTGAAGGGAAATTCACTCAGACAAGTCAAAAGTACTCTCACAGGAACAATAATCCAGGCTTCACATACAGAGACAGGAAGAGACAGTAATGGAGGCTCGATCCTGTCTCTTTCAACTGTACACTATGACAGTCTGTCTGGCTCGTTGTGTATCCCCAACACACACGCACACACACTAGCATGCGCGCGAGCACACGCGTTGAAAAAGATTTACCTACATATTCAAGCTTGCTGAGAAACATTTGCTATTTAACACACAGGGCTACTTTCAAGAACATTAATAATTTTTTTCTGATCTTGATTAATGTAATTCTCCTTCTCCAATTCAGTGTCAAGTGGATGGTACCTTTAGTGAAGGTCCCTTCCAATTAGAGCGGGAGAGTGGCTTTGCATTTCCCTCCCTGATTGAATTCCTGTTCACTGACCCTTACTGCCGGCAGTTGTAGTTCATTTGTCAATGGGTGCCAACTGCCAAAATCATTAATAATTGATAACAGCTGATTCTACCTTGAACTGAAATCTTTACTGGCAACAGTCAGGAGGGCTTTCTTGTTGGCAACATCACTTCGGCTTTTTGTCCTTTTCTGCAATATACAACTGAAGCAAGATCCATGCTTCTTGTGTTGCCATGTTTTATTCATGAATTTGCATGTCGTACGATTCCGGTACTAGAGGGGCCACACTCAGTGTTCACTTTTTATTCAACAACAAAACATATGGCTATCATTACTTCACTAATGTAAGTTTCAGTTTTAGGTTTCACAATTATATAATTATGAGACTTGCCAATTAATCCAAACATTTTATTCTGTTGGCAAGGTGCAGCTGCTGCACCTTGCCTTCGTCTCGTCTCCTCACATTATACAAGGATTAACAACCAGAACACTAACCCATCTCTCCACTAGCCATCAGGCTCATAGAGGAACAATACAATCACAGACATTTATGTACTATTTGACCAAAGATAGGACACTGACAAGCACCAGGTCGGGGCGGTTGGCGTAACCGTCTGGGCACCTAGACTGGTAATCTGGTGTCGCGGGTTCAACTCCCAATCCCGACGACCTTTGCCGCGTCTCTCTCCCCATTTCCTGTCAGTCTACTGTTCCTATCAATAAAGGCAGCCTATCAATAAAGGCAGAAAAAGCCCCCAAAATATATTTTAAAAAACTATATAATTTCCACCAAAGGTCATCTTTGTGATTATGTGTAATTGTGATTGCAATTAAATAATCAGGTTTATAATTTTAGAGCCCTACTAAAATGTGTTGCTAATTCCACAATACAAATGAAGCTTTCATAGATGAGAATGTTAGGCGTGCAGTGGAGGGGGGAAAAAAAGGCAAGTTACAAGAAAAGAGGATCCAACAGGCAGAAATAAGTGGAATTTTATAAGTGGTTCCCTTAACTAATACATGATGAGTCAGTGATGTCAGGATTGTACAAGACACAGAAGAGAGAGATGGGTTCACGCTCTCCTTTCAGGAGGAATATTGACTCAGTCTCTCTTCATAGCTTCTCAGTTGGGTTTCTTTAACAGCTTCCCTGCTATGTAGAGAATGATTGATTTCTAAAAGCTTTTCTTTCAAAACCTTTTGGATGGCCTTCTCAAACATCACTTTGCGCTCTGGCAAACCCTTTCTGTTTTTGTTGAGCTCGGGTAGTTGGGGATGGTGCGCTGTTCAGAAGCCTTTCTTAAGTGACAGGCTTAGAGCAGTGGTTCTCAATCTTTTTAATTTCAAGGACCGTGTACACTCTCAGAGTATACAGACCTTTTTTAAGGGTCCATTTTAATCCCCTCAAGGGAACCCTGAGTGTCCCTGGACCCTACTTTGAGAACCACTGGCTTGGAGTTTAAAAAGGTCAGATCGCAAGCTATTCTGCAGTAATGATTGCCTCCACTCAAACCGATCTCCCTCTACTTTGTCCTTGTAAAGAGTATGATAACTATTGGGAAAGCTCAAGTTACTGTAGTTTAATTTAAAAGTAATTGCTTATGCAGTTAAGTCGTGTTTATCTATTGATGTGTACTGATTACACTCTGCCCCTCTCTCTATCTGCTATTGACCAGAGATCATTGATGTAGCTGTGTGGCCAGGACGTAATTCTCATTGGAACGGTATCTTTATCTTTACACACTGGTTAATGGTTAACTAGCTTTGTCATTCTCCAGCTGCTGAGCGGATTTAAGCATGTGGGCCATTAAGACACATGGCATGTGCATGGAATGATAGAGAAATATTAGTAGTAAGAAACCAACAGAAAAACAACTGACCTGGATTTGTGTAACAGTGTCATACCTTAGCAGGGTTCCAGACTGCAATCAAAATGGTCACACATGCAACCTTTGTTTTGAGTGTGCAAGTTAACCACTAGGGTTAAGTGTAGAGCCCGACCGATACATCGGTCATTTTGGACCCCGATGCTGACATCGGACATCGGTCATTATTTCCCCCGATGTTCCGATGTATTTTTTTTTTTTTTTCATTTTTTTCGTTTTTTTTTTTCACTTACATTTTATTAAGTTTTCAAAAACAAAACGCATAAAACAAAAAAACAAACAATAGACATCACATATGTTGCCAAACATCATCTTATATAATAATAAAATAAAATAGAAGGAGGGGCACAGGTGCTGTTCAATGTTAATAAATGATAGTATATGAAAACTGTAATCTTTTTGTTTAAAAGGTTTTAGCTCGTTCAATTCTTACAACAATCATTCCGATGTTTTTGTCAATATTTTCACTGATTGTGCAATTGCTGCGCAGCTGCGGTAAAGGTGTTTATATTTATTTATGTGAAATCCACAAAGATTGCTAGTTTTTCTCAACAATCTCTCAATACTGAGAGAGATGATAATAATGATAATAATAATGAATTGCATTTATATGGCGCTTTTCTAAGTACTCAAACTTACTCAAAGCGCTTTACGACTTATCTACCACTATGCCTTCTAGAGAGACCAAGCTCAATTAATTAATAAATGATATGAATGACTCGACGCGAGGCTCGTTAATTTATGGATCATGATGCAACTGTTAGGTATATATTTTTATGGGCAATTGGGCATAGGCTACTACAATCTTCTAAGCTACTTGTATATCGCTAAAGAAATATATATTAACGTCTGTCTGAGTGAGACGTTAATTTAACATCTCCGCGCTGTTTCTGAGCGGAGGAGTGCGGCTTGGCAGACGCACGGTGAATACCAAAACTCTCGCCCCAAAACACAGTCGCCCTAAAACACAATCGCCCCGGGGAAAATCCCGCGGTATTCACAAACGTAACTTCAGTAAACTATGCCTAAACCTACCTAACCTTATTTCTAAACGTAACCACAGTAAAACTATGTTCTAACCTTATCATCAAACAAATGCAAGAACCGTCGGTCCGCGAAAAAGAATGGGGGTGAGCGTGATTTGGGGCGAGTTTCATTTACTTTCACTTTTCATCAGACACGGACAAGATGGTCAGTCAGATGAAGCCTAGGGATTCCTCTTACAACTTTGTAAAGCATTACCCTTACCTTGGGCCGTTCATTTTGCTCTCAGCAAGACTTTGTTTATAACTAAAATACAAGGACACAGTTTTGTTGTGCTCAAAGCCTCAAGCCTGTGTGACTCGACGCAAGTTGTACAATCCCATAGTTTAGAATGGATCCTATAGTCCGAAGGGACAGTTGTGGGTTTTATTGGTTGTTGTTGGTTGTCAGGGCGATTTCACAACCAATCGATGGACGGGCTCTGCATGAGCACGTCTGTTGCAGGATGCGGTGACAGCGTCATGTCAATGTAATATGAAAACTAAATCAATTGACCAAAACCAAATCCTAAATTTAGAAGTGCACTCCTTTATATCATTATGTATGAAAATGTTTTGAAAATAGTAGATCTACAAGCTCACAAAGCACTGCATAGCAACATGTTGTGACTTGTGAGCTTGTAGATCTGCTATTTTCAAATAGCCAGTGGTGGAAAAAGTACTAAAATGTTTTACTTAAGTAAAAGTATCAATACTGCAATATAGAAATACTCTGTTACGAGTAAAAGTCTGAAATTCAAAATGTACTTGAGTAAAAGTATTGGCATCAAATTTCAATCAATTTCAAGTTCTCAAATGTATAAAAATCTTTTGAAAATAGCAGATCTACAAGCTTGCAGATCAGCTAATTTCAAATGGCCCTATATAGGGCTGAAGTGGTTAATGTATGTTTTGTAATAATAATCAAAATATTCAAAGTAACTAATAACTAGTTTTCAAATACTTGTAGTGGAGTAAAAGTATAATATTTGCCTCTGAGATGTAGTGGAGTAGAAGTAAAAGTATTGGAAATTGGAAATACTCAAGTGAAATACAAATACCTCAAAATTGTACTGTAATTAAGTACAGTAATTTAGTAAATGTACTTAGTTACTTTCCACCACTGCAAATAGCCGAAGTTTAAAAAGGGCTGAAGACTTGTGGTTAATGCATGTTTAGTAATAATATTAATAATTCAAATCTACAAAGTGACTAGTAACTAAAGTTTTCAAATAATTGTATTCATGTTTATTTGTTATAATGTGATTGCATTTTATTTAAATGTTCTCAATCTTGTAGTCTTAACTTTAATGAAAAAATTAAGTTTATACGTTTTTGAAAATTATTTTTTATCTTTTTATTTAATTACAAAATATCGGTCAAAAACATCGGCAATCGGTGGTCCAGGACTCTCAAAATCGGTATCGGCATCGGACCCAAAAATCTGGCATCGGTCGGGCTCTAGTTAAGTGGTTGACTTGTTTGGTTCTCGTCGCTGAAAATAGCTGATCTACAAGATCACACTGTGTCGTGTATTGTGAGCTTGTAGATCTGCAATCTTTTGCCAAATGTTCGCCCCCACTATTGGGACACTGTGGTTCATGTGGTTAAACTTTCACACGGTCACACGAGGATCATTATGCTGTTTTGGTGCTCCTCCAGCATATACTGCGGTAGCCATTGTGAAAGTAGTACTTTTCTCTTCTTCGCTGGCTCAGTCGGTCTCTCCCTGCCTGCACTTTCATCATCAGTGTGCTGTGCTTGTATGTAGCACCGCTGAAGATGAAACGCGCCAAACAATCCTTCTATTCTTCAAAGCGCCCCCGCCGTCGGCAGTACTCAGACTGGAAGCACAATTAGTTCTAATCTAGAAGTGCTTGGTTATAATAAAGGACACGCTCTGTTTTTTTCTACCCACAAGTGAGGCAACGCCAGGCTTTAGGGCTCGTGTAGGCTCGCTGCGTTCAAGTACTGATGTCAAGTCAATTGCACTACGTACAATGCCAGGGTTTAGAGCTTATGTAGACTCTGTCTGACTACACAGTACAGAGATGGTTGGCAAGTACTGATGTCAAGTCAATTGCACTACATACAATGCCAGGGTTTAGAGCTCATGTAGGCTCTCTCTGACTCTATATAGTACACAGAGATGGTTGGCTTGTCCAACTCGCTGTCATGTCATACAACTCAATTTGTCTACTGAGGGGCAGTAAAAACACACAAGACAATTAAATATAGCCTGATAAAAAGTAAAAACAGAGTTCAAGTAAGTGCATTGCTTTTATTTGATAATTGTTTTTGTTTTAAAGTTTTGTTATGTTTTCTTTTACAATTATATAACAGCAGATGACCTACTTTGTCAGCCACTACTCATGGAATGTTCAGATTAATGTATTTTGCAAATATCAAGTCACTATCAATCTTTACATCAATGCAAAACTAGTGTAGTGAGGGTAAGACAACTGACCATCTACATGCAAGGTAATTAATATCTTGCTGTACCAAACGACAATGACCCATGTGACCAAACGTGATTGTGTGACCTAACAATCCGAGTAGGTTAGTAGCACCAGTGCTACCATTGGGAAAGTTAGTGTGGAGCCCATGAACTAGCTTGTTTGTAATGTGGTACTGAGAGGTGCTCTACTGTCTCAAATGTTGTATCTTATAGAACTCAAACAACCTTGTTGAAGTGGTTGATAATACAGTCAAGGACCAAGTAAAGAATGATTGATGATGATGATGATGATTTGAATGATGTATGAGCACTCTGCTTAATACAAATTACACATGATCCGCGCAATGAAAGTTGACCCAGTTTGTTTCTATTCTGTAATATAGCCTAATTGAATAAGCACAATAGAACTCTGCAGCCTACCAAAGGTAATGGTGCAGTTTCTGAAATAATTTTGCCACTGAAATCACAATATGCGACACTTAAAGGAACTACAACAACAAAACTGTATTGACCACGGTCCCCTCTTTTTTCTCCTCCCACACCAAATCTCTTTGCCAAAAATAGCCGATCTACAATCTCACCACGTGGCGTGTTATGACACGTTGTGATTGTAGATGGGCTATTTTCACACAATGTTTGCCTGTAAGGTTCATGTGGTAAAATTAGCAATTTAATAAAACCAGTGTTAGGTTGCTCTTTGGTATCCTTTTGAGAAGGTGCTGCAGCAACAGAGCAAACCAAACACCGCATAGTGTGACTCTTTGTTTATAACTAAAATACAAGGACACAGTTTTGTTGTGCTCAAAGCCTCAAGCCTGTGTGACTCGACGCAAGTTGTACAATCCCATAGTTTAGAATGGATCCTATAGTCCGAAGGGACAGTTGTGGGTTTTATTGGTTGTTGTTGGTTGTCAGGGCGATTTCACAACCAATCGATGGACGGGCTCTGCATGAGCACGTCTGTTGCAGGATGCGGTGACAGCGTCATGTCAATGTAATATGAAAACTAAATCAATTGACCAAAACCAAATCCTAAATTTAGAAGTGCACTCCTTTATATCATTATGTATGAAAATGTTTTGAAAATAGTAGATCTACAAGCTCACAAAGCACTGCATAGCAACATGTTGTGACTTGTGAGCTTGTAGATCTGCTATTTTCAAATAGCCAGTGGTGGAAAAAGTACTAAAATGTTTTACTTAAGTAAAAGTATCAATACTGCAATATAGAAATACTCTGTTACGAGTAAAAGTCTGAAATTCAAAATGTACTTGAGTAAAAGTATTGGCATCAAATTTCAATCAATTTCAAGTTCTCAAATGTATAAAAATCTTTTGAAAATAGCAGATCTACAAGCTTGCAGATCAGCTAATTTCAAATGGCCCTATATAGGGCTGAAGTGGTTAATGTATGTTTTGTAATAATAATCAAAATATTCAAAGTAACTAATAACTAGTTTTCAAATACTTGTAGTGGAGTAAAAGTATAATATTTGCCTCTGAGATGTAGTGGAGTAGAAGTAAAAGTATTGGAAATTGGAAATACTCAAGTGAAATACAAATACCTCAAAATTGTACTGTAATTAAGTACAGTAATTTAGTAAATGTACTTAGTTACTTTCCACCACTGCAAATAGCCGAAGTTTAAAAAGGGCTGAAGACTTGTGGTTAATGCATGTTTAGTAATAATATTAATAATTCAAATCTACAAAGTGACTAGTAACTAAAGTTTTCAAATAATTGTATTCATGTTTATTTGTTATAATGTGATTGCATTTTATTTAAATGTTCTCAATCTTGTAGTCTTAACTTTAATGAAAAAATTAAGTTTATACGTTTTTGAAAATTATTTTTTATCTTTTTATTTAATTACAAAATATCGGTCAAAAACATCGGCAATCGGTGGTCCAGGACTCTCAAAATCGGTATCGGCATCGGACCCAAAAATCTGGCATCGGTCGGGCTCTAGTTAAGTGGTTGACTTGTTTGGTTCTCGTCGCTGAAAATAGCTGATCTACAAGATCACACTGTGTCGTGTATTGTGAGCTTGTAGATCTGCAATCTTTTGCCAAATGTTCGCCCCCACTATTGGGACACTGTGGTTCATGTGGTTAAACTTTCACACGGTCACACGAGGATCATTATGCTGTTTTGGTGCTCCTCCAGCATATACTGCGGTAGCCATTGTGAAAGTAGTACTTTTCTCTTCTTCGCTGGCTCAGTCGGTCTCTCCCTGCCTGCACTTTCATCATCAGTGTGCTGTGCTTGTATGTAGCACCGCTGAAGATGAAACGCGCCAAACAATCCTTCTATTCTTCAAAGCGCCCCCGCCGTCGGCAGTACTCAGACTGGAAGCACAATTAGTTCTAATCTAGAAGTGCTTGGTTATAATAAAGGACACGCTCTGTTTTTTTCTACCCACAAGTGAGGCAACGCCAGGCTTTAGGGCTCGTGTAGGCTCGCTGCGTTCAAGTACTGATGTCAAGTCAATTGCACTACGTACAATGCCAGGGTTTAGAGCTTATGTAGACTCTGTCTGACTACACAGTACAGAGATGGTTGGCAAGTACTGATGTCAAGTCAATTGCACTACATACAATGCCAGGGTTTAGAGCTCATGTAGGCTCTCTCTGACTCTATATAGTACACAGAGATGGTTGGCTTGTCCAACTCGCTGTCATGTCATACAACTCAATTTGTCTACTGAGGGGCAGTAAAAACACACAAGACAATTAAATATAGCCTGATAAAAAGTAAAAACAGAGTTCAAGTAAGTGCATTGCTTTTATTTGATAATTGTTTTTGTTTTAAAGTTTTGTTATGTTTTCTTTTACAATTATATAACAGCAGATGACCTACTTTGTCAGCCACTACTCATGGAATGTTCAGATTAATGTATTTTGCAAATATCAAGTCACTATCAATCTTTACATCAATGCAAAACTAGTGTAGTGAGGGTAAGACAACTGACCATCTACATGCAAGGTAATTAATATCTTGCTGTACCAAACGACAATGACCCATGTGACCAAACGTGATTGTGTGACCTAACAATCCGAGTAGGTTAGTAGCACCAGTGCTACCATTGGGAAAGTTAGTGTGGAGCCCATGAACTAGCTTGTTTGTAATGTGGTACTGAGAGGTGCTCTACTGTCTCAAATGTTGTATCTTATAGAACTCAAACAACCTTGTTGAAGTGGTTGATAATACAGTCAAGGACCAAGTAAAGAATGATTGATGATGATGATGATGATTTGAATGATGTATGAGCACTCTGCTTAATACAAATTACACATGATCCGCGCAATGAAAGTTGACCCAGTTTGTTTCTATTCTGTAATATAGCCTAATTGAATAAGCACAATAGAACTCTGCAGCCTACCAAAGGTAATGGTGCAGTTTCTGAAATAATTTTGCCACTGAAATCACAATATGCGACACTTAAAGGAACTACAACAACAAAACTGTATTGACCACGGTCCCCTCTTTTTTCTCCTCCCACACCAAATCTCTTTGCCAAAAATAGCCGATCTACAATCTCACCACGTGGCGTGTTATGACACGTTGTGATTGTAGATGGGCTATTTTCACACAATGTTTGCCTGTAAGGTTCATGTGGTAAAATTAGCAATTTAATAAAACCAGTGTTAGGTTGCTCTTTGGTATCCTTTTGAGAAGGTGCTGCAGCAACAGAGCAAACCAAACACCGCATAGTGTGACTCCTTCACTTTTGCTGTCGTGGGACACACATAACTCCCTCATCCTTGTGACCCTCACCCATTCTTTAATTCACCATTACTTTCCGAGAGAGTGCTTTGAAAAAAAATGCCTCTTGAACTTACAGGGAAGGAAAGAAGGGCTATTTGGCTGTCGGCTCGATATCATTTCAATGACCATCATTCCCACTTTGGCTGGTGGGTGTCAATTTCCTGTTATGAAAATGACTTGCTCTTGGCTAGCCAGCACCGCTATGGGTGTGTGCGTGCGTGCGTGCGTGCGTGCGTGCGTGCGTGCGTGCGTGCGTGCGTGCGTGCGTGCGTGCGTGCGTGCGTGCGTGCGTGCGTGCGTGCGTGCGTGCGTGCGTGCGTGCGTGCGTGCGTGCGCGCAGCGGCCGCGGCGGCGCGTGCACGTGCATGAATTCCTGCATGCTAGCACTCTTATTTGAAGCCCTCTACTTGTGGCAGACTCAGGCCAACAGCTTTCATGTCAGAGTGCCCTCTCTCTCATCAAAGAGCTGTTTGTGTATCTGACTTGACTGCAGCTCTGTGCATCACTGACACAGAGACACCCCCCCCCCCCCCCCACACCCACACCACGCTGCCCCACCTCAACTGCATACTTGACTGGTTTCCACAATACAACTCGGTTCTTCTTCCATCTCTTTTTGTCTCCACCAGGCCAAAAGGCCTGTCCTAGTCCGTTTTTTTTCACCCCTCTCCGTCCGTCTTTGTGTGCGTGTGTGTGTGTGCGTGTGCGTGTGTGTGTGTGTGTGTGTGTATGTATCCGTCCGTCCGTCTGTGAACAGCTAATCTCCGGCACCGTTGGACCGATCGGCGTGAAAACTGCACTCACACTCCCTGGAGGCCAGAGCAGAACCATGCCCCACATTTTCGGCCTTATAAGTGGTTAACTCTGCAGCTCTTGCTCCTTCTCCTGCTGGGAGACCCTTCCCAATGGAAGACCCTTCCCAATTTTTGTCATTAATGTACTCATACTTTCGTCCATCTTCTTCGTGGCCTCCTCTCACTTGCCAGCCTGTCTTTTCTTTTCCCCTGCTATCCTCTCTCTCTCAGCATTCTGTCCAGCCAGTCACTTTGTCCTCCCTTTCATCAAGCGCTGGAGTGAAACTTTGGGTGATTCACTGCTTCTTTTCTCAGAAACGGGAGGAGGGGGGGGGGGGGCTTTGTTAGCCCCAGCTGTAATTAATGGAGACGCAGTCTTAATTTGACCACCCCCACCTCCTTTTAATTAACGTCTGCCGTGCCATGGATATATAACTCATTCCACTGAGTTTCTATTAACATTTTAATCTCAGAAACGTTAAGTAACCCAGAGATAAATATCCAGGAACCACACCCTCTCGGTTGCTCCTGGGGGGTTGGGCAGGGGAAGGGGGTTGATAGTAATACCCATGTAGCCAAGAAGTCACTTAACCCATTAAGACCGGGAACGCATCTCTGTGTCAATTTTGGATATCTTTGGCTATTAAAAATTTTAAATAAAATAGCAGATCTACAAGCTCATAGCGCGGCACAGAGTGCCGTGCTATGAGCTTGTAGATCTGCAATTTCTTTGTGAAAAATCGTGAAAATGTGTCCAAATACATTTTTAACTCAAATCTTTGCTTCTGGGGAATTCTACAAATGTCTTCTAAATCCTAACAGTTTTTTTTTTTTAAACGTATGTTGCTATAATCAGTGGTTCTCAAACTTTTTCATTTCAAGGACCACCCAAAATGATATGTATTTGGCCGCAGACCCCCATCTCAAAATATTTTGTCCCAGGGACCCCCAGAAGCAAAGATCTGAGTTAAAAATGTAAATATATATTACATAATATTCTAAGACTTTTTTCACAATTTTTTTTCAAAGGAAATAGCAGTTCTACAAGCTCATAGCGCGGCACTGCCGCACTATGAGCTCGTAGATCTGCTATTTTATGCTACCCAAAGAAATCTGAAAATGACACAGATGAGTTCCCGGTCTTAATGGGTTAATTCATTAAAAAAGGGGGTTAGACATTTTCGTTTTATTCCCCGACCCCATGAGGATGTATGGCCGGGTATAAATGACTATAAATCTCCCAACCGTTTCTTTTTTTGTGCTAACGCTTGCTTTTCATCTCTGCTATGGCAGTGAGCGGAGGAGTGAACGTGATGAGCACACACGTGCATAGATAGATACACCTGCTGTCTGTGCATTAGGCCTGATTTAAAGCCCTATTCGCACGGGACTAGTATTACATCCGTTTTTTTAATCACCATGTCTGTTATTTGTAAAGTAGTTATTACAGGCCAAATTACCTACCATATTTCAGCAAACACGGTGGTCCTATGATAATAGTAGTCCAGTCCGGTTCTTTTCTAACAAGCAATCTATCAGTCGGTAAATAACGCACAAAACATTCACATTCAAAACATATGCTCCATTCTCTTTTGTCATTTTTATTCCTTTTATATCGCAACCAAGGGTGCACACGTTTGTTAAAGCTTGTAGATCTGCTATTAATATGCAACTTGTCTTCATCCCATGATCTGGGAGAACGATGTGATGCGTTGCCTGTCGTTCTGGGAGTCTCCAACGCCTCTGGTACGTTGATCATTAGTTTAATTGGCTCGTTGGGACTCTCAATCAGAATCAGAATGATTTCAATCAGAGTGAATAAATACTGTAATATTAAATAAATGTAATACTGTGTCCGTAATTTCAAGTAAAATACAGACTTTCGCTTATCCAGTGCTCACAGCAAAAAACAACAACACAGACGTCAGGGGGTAATTTGATTTCTAAATGACCAGAGGTCCCCACATAATACTAGGGTTTTAGTTGCACGCGAGGTCGCACACCTGAAATAGCCAATCTACAAGCTCAAGCTGTGAGCTTGTAGCTTGTGGTGCGCGACACGATGCGCAATTAAGTATAAATCAGGCTTTAGGTGGGTGTGGGGGGGTCCCGATCCGGTGATCTTTACTGTTTGTGTATAATAAAGACGTATAATAAAGATATCCTCCCATTTCGGGAGAGTGGATATAGCAGCCCCCCCCCACCGCCTTGAAGGGACTTGTCAGCAGACCAGAATGAAGTGTGTTCACATTCTGCCCCTATACCTCCTCCTTTAGTTTGCTGGCTGGTACGCTGACTCAGGCTGTGATGTGCTTTTAGCTAAGAGAATCAGATAGGAATGGCAGGAGGTTGAGTGCTGTGTAGATGGCTGCCGCACAGCGATACCATGGAAACCTCATGGGAGATCATGTTGAGAGACATGACCCATTCTACTAATATTACACTTTTCAGTCTCTTGTGTTCTCCTCCCACTAGACTGTTAATACATTCGTTCTGTTGAATCTGTACTTCTTTACTGTGCTGTTTTTTTCCTTCTCATATAACGTCTGTCTCTTTCTTTTTCCCTATGTGTCTCTTTATCGCTATCTATCTTCTCGCTATCGACAGACAGACAGATCCATCATGAGCTCGCTGAATCTCTGCCATTTTTATTTATTAAAAAGGTTTTGTAGACAAGGATTCTTCTGACACTTGGAACTTGTGCTTTTGTCCAATGGTTATAGTTGTTTAACCCATTAAGACCAGGAACGCATCTGTGTGTCATTTTTAGATTTATTTGGGCTATTAAAAAATAGCAGATTTACAAGCTCATACCGCAGCACTGAGTGCCGTGCTACGAGCTTGTAGATCTGCTATTTTAATCGTGCACATTTGTGCAAATCTTTGAATATATATATTTTTAAGCGAACATTTGTAAAATATTTTGTTCCAGGGACCCCCAGAAACAAAGATTTGAGTTACAAATATTCGCTTTAAAAATATATATATTCAAAGATTTGCACACATTTTCACAATTTTTCAAAAATAGTAGATATACAAGCTCATAGCGCGGCACTCTGTGCCGCGCTATGAGCTTGTATATCTACTATTTTTTAATAGCCAAAGAAATGTAAAAATGACACGAATGCGTTCCCGGTCTTAATGGGTTAAAAGAGAAGCCACTGTCATGGTCTCAGCTTTGCCACCCGTGTCTTACAAGGTGCTTAAGGTCGAGATACATTGATGCTTGTGCCTGGATCTGCCCCGGGGCCGTGTGGCCGACAATGGTGCTCTCTGATGGTCTGTTTTGTCTGTCTACCAGCCAGTGTGGTCTGACTCTGTGGCTTTACCATGTTTTAAGTGCTTTTGTGCCTTTTCTAGGGATCAGTCTTATGTCGTCGTCCCCCTGAGGCGCAACCGTGAAGACGGCTGAGATTTTGTAGTTGTTTTGTCCCTAGAAGCTGCTGTTATCCAATGACTGACTGCACTTTGGGACCATTCTTTTACACAATTCCTTTCACACTCAAAAGATGACCCTTTGTGTGTGTGTGTGTGTGTGTGTGTGAGTGGGGGGGGGGGGGGGCATAAGAGAGACAGTGGGAACGAAAGATGCTGAGAGTGAACAAGAAAACATCAGGAAAATTTACGCTGACACACACGTTGCACGCAGGGAGCTGGCACCTCTAGCTCACTGTCATTAGAGGATTACAGCCAGCTCACAGACCACACACACAATGCCTTTGACAGCCAGCGTTCCACTCTGCCAAGCAGCACTGTCTGGGCCTCAGCAGTCCTCACAGGACTGCCACCTCTCTTCCTTCTTTAGCCCTCAGTTTATAAAGTGGACGTGTTCTTATGAAGACCTACAGGGGTCTTTTTGGGGAACCAACACGTTACAGAAACCAACTGAACCGCTTCGGCTCTCTCTCTCTCTTCCTTCTCATCCTTCTTTTCTGTGCCTATATTCCCTCCAAGCCCCCAGGACGAGGAGAGCTTTTTGAAGCAAAAAAGGTGGCCAACTCTGGCTCTGCAAAGCTTGGGCCCAAAACATGAACAAGCAAAATGGGCTTGACCAATGGGCTCGACTCACAGGCTTGCGTATGGAGGTAGTTTGTGACGTAAGCGCATAAAGGACACTAATGTGCATCATGCTTAATGGGCCCATCATGTCATCAAACCCACCGGCCCAAACCCGGAAGGATCGGTACTTCCGGGGAGTATGCGCCGGGTGAGCAAGTTTCATTGAAATGAGTAGGTGGGGATTTTCTGTGCACTTTCTAGATAATATGTAGCTCTATGATTCCCTTAATAATAATAATACTAATATCTCAAATTTATATAGCACTTTTCTATAGAAAACATTATTAGGAAAAACACTAAGAAAAGGCTTAGACTAAGGAATCATTGAAACAGCGGTGTGTGTGTGCAATTGGCTGGGGAAAGCCATATTGAAGAGGTGGGTTTGGAGAGCGGTTTCGAAGGATTGGAAGGTGGTGGCTTCTCTGATATTAATGGGGAGTGCATTCCACAGTTGGGTTAGGGTTAGGACAGCAAAAGTAATGTGGTCATGGGGACCTCCAGGACGTTGGCGGTACCAGACCTGAGGGAGCGGGAAGGGTCGAGAATGATGCCAAGGTCGTGGACGTGGGTGGAGGTTTGTGACAGTGGTGCCCTTGTCTTGTTCGTTCCATAGTACTCGCGTCTACTCCTTTTCCGCCTCGTCCTCTTCTCTGCTCCGTCTCCTTCCTTTCTCTGTTCTTCCTCCTCCGTGCCTTTCTCCTCCCATCTCTTTATATCCTCCTTCCTTCTATACCCACTTCCCCTTCCTCCCTGCCGCCCTCCTCCTCCTCCCTCCATCTTCATCTCCTTCGTATCGACCTCCTTCACCTGTTGTGTCATGCTCCTCTACACAGTGTTAATTTGAGTGTAAAATGCGGGTCCATTTGGACACAGTGTTAATTTATCCATTTAGTAACTGAATAGAGTGCATTTTTACACCACTGATATTATGTTTAAAAACATATGTTTTAAAAAAAAAACTGTTAGGATTTAGAAGACATTTGTAGAATCAGAAGCAAATATTTGTGTTAAAAATGTCTACATATACTGTATATATTCAAAGATTTTCAAACATTTTCAAGATTTTTCAACAAAACAAAAAGCAGATCTACAAGCTCGTAGCGCGGCACTCGGTGCCGTGCTATGAGCTTGTAGATCTGCTTTTTTTGAATAGCCCAAAGTATAAAATAATGGTTATAGCAAAACAATTCTAAAACGACACAATATGCGTTCCCGGATTGAAGGGGTTAAATGAACACGTGATCAGTGTTGCTGATAACGCCGGTGACTCACAGAGGTCACATTCTCCACATACTGGCTCAGCATGCTCTGCATACCTGTAGGTGCCATACCTGTAGCTCTGCTCCTCCTGGGAGTGTCTGCTTCCATCAGCGCTGGGTTTCATTTCTTTCCATGTCAACTGA
Source organism: Gymnoscopelus braueri (assembly GCF_963280865.1). Lineage (NCBI taxonomy): Eukaryota > Metazoa > Chordata > Actinopteri > Myctophiformes > Myctophidae > Gymnoscopelus > Gymnoscopelus braueri. Next base: position 18,650,206 of record NC_137607.1, on the reverse strand, counting down.
GGGCTGACTGACAAAATCTAATCTCCGCTACTAATATGTTTGGACCAAATACCTCCTCGATATCGATATTGTGACAATATTATGCGGATGGCTTTTGGTGCTTTCACAAAATATTTACTTGACTAAAGGCCGATGCACACCGAATATACAGGCGTGTAAAAGAGAGCGATCCTGCACGCTATCATGAAATTGCAAAACGTACTTAATTAAAGAACAACGTGTCGTTCAGGACAAACACCTGATGAAGTACATGCACAGACATGGTCTGAGGTATTAATACACGCTTTCACATACTACAAAAAAGCACAATGAGACACTGATAAACACACACACACACACACACACACACACACACACACACACACACACACACACACACACACTCTCTCTGACAGTCTTGAGTGATAATTTTAATACAGTCATCTGCTGCTGCTCCTGTTGTGCCCTTGGAGATACCCTCATCCATCAGTTGTGGGACTTGGCTTCATCACAGTCTTCTCTTCACTGAGCTCCAGAACAGCCCTGCTGCTGTTTCCTCTCTGTCCTCAGTCTCAATAGGACAGGGTGCAGGGAAACCTTCCTGTTCTCACCACCTTTCCTCTGCTGTGTCTTAATCCATTCGATCCGGGAACGCATCTGTGTCATTTTCGATTTTAGCCATATTTTATAAATTGGCTATTCAAAAATAGCAGATCTACAAGCTCATATGAGCTTGTAGATCTGCAATTTTTGAATAGCCAATGTATAACATAATGGTTATAGCAAAAAATCTAAATCCGTTCCTGGGTTGAATGGGTTAATGCTGCAAAATGCCTTGCCCGACCTATCCAGGGTTCCAGCAGGGGGTCCCCAACTAAATGATTGATATAGTTATGAACCACATGGACCCTTAACTCTGATGCTGTACAAAATGGACCGTTCCATTTGGTTCCATGATTCGGGGATTTCACAGTGTAGTTTGGGGACTCAGAGATAGTTAAAAAAAAGAAGAAAATCTTGTCAAATGGGGGTCGTGGTCAAAATGCATATCAAACTGGGGATTCTTTGTAATTAAAAAGGTTGAGAATCACTGATCTAAATAGCCCTCCTCCTCCTTCTCCTCCTCCTCCAGGCTGTCTTTCATGACAATTTATCAATTCCCCTCCCTCTCAGCACTCCCAAGATGCTTGGCTTCAGTTCACTTATTGAACAGACTGTCGGGGGCACTCATCCCCTCCATTATGAAGTTAGAATAGCTGTTAAATCTACCAAATAAAGATCAGATACCCTATATAATTCCCATTAAAGTGTTCAAATCTTTACCGTGTCACTGGGCCATCCCCCTGCAGCATTGCGGTTCAGGTCATAATAACAATGCATTTGCCAATAATGGTGTTTGAGAACATTATTACCTTAATGTTAGTAGTTAAATGGGAGCGTCCTCTCGTATTCATTACTCATTAGGGTTTTACGATGCCAGTGCTCACTGGTATCCTGCATGAAACGCCATACAAGCTTTAGAAGTCTTATTGGGGGCCTCTATACCCTTTTTGAGTCGCTTCAAATAATTCACTTGCCTTTTGGATCAGTAATATTAACCCATTAACACATTGATTGCCAAGATATTAAACATAGTTTTCTATCCCCGTGCCGGCGTATAATTACCTCAATCCGATGATATTTGAAACGCCGTGGAACCGACATTGTGTAAAAAAAACACACGGAAAAAGTTTCCTGTGAGTAGACGGAAGGATCTGTGTATCCATGGGAACGACAAGTTTCCAACCGCAATCCGCCATTTTGGAGCTTTGGTCCGCTGAAAACGGGTGGTTTTCAATGGAAAAAAAAGAAACTGAGTTACAGCCGTTTTTCTGAAAATCCCATCATTGGGGCGGATGGAAGTGACGTTTTTTGGAATGATGTCACATCCACATTTTTCTTCTCTGAGAGACGATCGATCATTCCAAAGCTGTGTTAGGTCGCCCCTTGTGGAATTTTCCCCCAAAAATGTAAAAACGAGTTAACTCGATCTAGGCAATCAAGCGATAGATTCTAAAAACGAGTTAACTCGATCTAGGCAATCAATGTGTTAAGACCGGGAACGCATCTGTGTCATTTTAAGACTTCTTTGGCTATTCAAAAATAGCAGATCTACAAGCTCATAGGGCGGCACCGAGTGCCGCGCTATGGCTTGTACTGTATATTTGCTATTTTTGAACTAGCCAAAGAAATCTAAAATGACACCGATGCGTTCCCGGATTGAATGGGTTAAATTGAGAGCGTTCGATTGACAGGAGTATTGTGGTGTGTGTGTGTGATGAAAATGAAATTGCGTTCGCTGATGTCACACTCCAATAGGGTTCTAATGAAACGTTCTCCTCCTCGCAGACACTTTCATTAGAGCAGCAGTCTGCTGCTGTCAGCCTTGCTTTTAGGCATAGGCTCCTTGTTTTTCGGATTAACACATTCAATCCGGGAACGCAATAGCCTACATCATACGCATAATTTTAGATTTTTAGCCATAACCATTATTTTATACTTTATATTTTATATTTATTCCAAAATAGCAGATCTACAAGCTCATGGCGTGGCTATGAGCTTGTAGATCTGCTATTTCTTTTGAAAAATTGTGAAAATTTGTGCACATCTTTCCAATCTATATATTTTTTAGAGCGAATATTTTTTAACTCAAATCTTTGCTTGTCTTCTAAATCCTAACAGTTTTTTGTATTTGTTCTTATGTTGCTATAATATCAGTGGTTCTTAAACTTTTTTCATGTCAAGAACCCCCAAAATGATGTATTTGTCCCCGGACCTCCCCCCCCCGTACCAGGGACCCCCAGAAGCAAATATTTGAGTTAAAAATGTATAGGCTACAATTATATTCAAAGATTTGCACACATTTTCACGATAAAAAAAAAAAGAAAAAGCAGATCTACAAGCTCATAGCGCAGCACTCTTGTGCCACGCTATGAGCTTCTATATCAAATATGAGTGTTCATATCAAAGAAATCTAAGTGACACAGATGCGTTCCCGGATTGAATGGGTTAACCACTTCCACTGACCTCTCCAAGTCCCATTGTCGCTCCTCCAATCGCTTTTTGTAATCTTAGCCTCAATTCTACTTCTCTGCTGTTTCTTTTGGGTTCTCTCACCGATCTACGCCCCTGTCACTACTCAACCACCATCTGTCAATTACTTTCATTAATTTCCCTCTCTTTCCCTCTCTCTAGTCACTTTAACACATGCACTGCATTATGGAAGTTTTCCAGACTTCAAACGGAGGGGTTGGATGTATGAATTGCAACATTCTGTCCCAGTGGGATCGGACATGCAACAGACTTTATGCTGGCAGGATCCTTGAGTTGAGTCCGGGTAATGTCCGATTTGGCTCAAACCGTTCTATGTGTGAATGGACACAGTGATTGTCCGGTGAATGTACATTTAGCAAGTGAACGTGTTGATGACGCTTATATTGTCGAGGAGAGAAGCGCCTCCCCTCCTCCCGAGGTGTTTGGAGAGAGAGAAACCTATAGTCAGTGGTGTTTTGGTCGCTACATGGGATACCTGGTAAATTTTCACCCCCCTAGATTCACGAGCCAAGTACCCAAATGGCTACTTTGCATAACAGGTTTACCGGTGGCGGTGTGCATGTGACGTCATTAAAATACCGTTCCCCTGGAAAGAAAATCACCATTACACCACTGCCCATAGTTACTTGAAAAAATGTTTATTCATTCTGCTTTTTATTAGCGTTTGTGTTGGAAATATTCACTGATCGAACTTCCATGGTCAATAGACCATATTCACACGGCGGCCATGTTTCTATGAAGTCAATGAAAGTAGCCACCCCGGGTGGCGGCACTTTCAATGTTAAATTCCAATATGGCCGCCGTGTGAATATGGTCTATGGCTCATAAGCAAAACAAAACACAAATGGCTCTTTAGTAATTACAGACAACGAGCTACATCTGTGCTTCCCTGTGCAGTGTGCAGTCTGTACAGAGACCAATGTTATTTTTCCAGCTCGAAGGACAGCTCGTTCAAATGAAAAGTCGGTTGTAGCTCGTGGTCTACAGGCCTACTATGGTAGGAAAGATGTTTTGTGTGTTTTTCACGGGTGCATCAAGGGGAGACCGCATGTCAAGCAATTCAATTTATCTGTCATGTTCCTCCTTCTGTGGAAGGAAATAAGAAAGATTGCATTTGATCCTTGCATCTCTCTCAGGCTGTGCCTGTGTTATATTTAAGTGGTAGTAGCTAATGTGTGCGTATACTACCCAGACTCCGCACCTCACCTTATCAAACAGGCTATTTACCTTCATGTGTGAAACGCAGCTGAAACGGACGTTCTCCTGTTACATGCTACATGTGTGAAACACCGGACAATGTACCGACTTTTTTGTAAAAGAAAGAAAATGTGAACAAGGAAATATAACATACACACATCAACAGAACATTAATTTATTTAATGTCTTGAGCCCTATTCAAAAATGGCTGATCTACAAGCTTGTGGAGCTACAGTATGAGCTTGTAGCCAGCTAGTTGCAACTTGCTAAAAATCGTGTCTTAAAAAAAGTCTAATAATGACAGACGTATCGGCCAGACGCATATATCGGTCAGGCTCTAGTTTTTACTGTGGCTGACATGACGGTCATTCACTCTGCCGTGCAAGTTGCAACGGCGTCAGACTCAGAATAGTGATGCGGCAGATTATATAGCTGGCTGATAGCTCCATTTTCACAGCAGGAGAAATCGCACCACTTAATTGGTTCAGGTTTAGTCGGGACACTGGAGATCACTGCCCTTGCTATCATTGTCATCCATCACACTGCTGCTAGCGAGAGGTTGATTGGAGCACAATTTCATGCATGTCCACGTACGCCCCGACAGTGACTGATGTGTGCGTTCTGTGGCCGTCTCTCTCTCACCCCCCAACTTTCTTCCATTCCATCCATATCACTGTCTTTTTCATTTAATTCAATTAATTCAAATATTTGCAGGTGTTCCAGCCTGATGCTTGACACGAGTGAGCCCTGGGCAGCAGCCTATGGATTTGTGTCAGCCCCATGTCTTGATGCCAAATTATGTGTTAGAAATATATACATCGAGAGTTCATTCAGAGTTAGTCAAGTTCACTTGAAGCCAATTTCTTGACTGACCTGTGTCTGTCGAGGTGAGGATGTCAATTGCACAGGCCTTCACAATGCTGCCGTATGCTTGGCACACAGCTCTAACTGAACAGAGCCTAGACATAGACTAGGTTTTGTACTGCACTGTAAGACCTGGATTCCACCGGGTGTGGATCTATGACGTTGAGTCTGCAACGTGGTTTTGTTCCGTCATCTGTACATTTAAACCCCACCGAGAGCATTTCGGAAGCGGAGCATCTGTGGCGTGGAACAGCGGGCCTATACAGGGAATATCTTTCTACATTGAGTTTGCCTTTGATAATGATCATTAATCATATGGTTCATTTGATGTCATTTCTATTTAGAGATAAAACTGTTCTGATTCCGATGCGTGTCTTGTCAGCTGCAGTTACATGAGCCAATCTCAATGAAATTAATCCAAATGATGATTCATTTAGATGAGCACTGAATAAAATAGATGGGACGCTGAACAGTGTATTCACTCATCGTGGCTCCTTGACAACAGTTTCACTGAATAGTTCAGCTAAACATTTGCTTCAATTATTCGCCTGGCAGCTAACTCGGACAATATGTTACATTAGTCAAATTATTGACTATTATTATATAAAAAAATATATATTGGTGACCATTTAAAACTTTGAACACAATTGAACAGTGACAACAGTTCTCGGAACCAGTTCCCTCATGACTAAGAATCTAGAGGAAATACTACAATAGCAAGTTTACATTTGTATATACTTTGACCGTTGGCAGAAGAAGGTACACAGTAAAATTCAGAATAATTTATTTCCGAAAGTGTACAAACAAACTCGTAAATGTAAAATGTTACACTTAGTTAAATTAACAGTAGTTGTAGGAGTAGTAGGAGTTGCTCATAAATTGAGTTTGGAGAGAAAAACGTGTCATTCAGCAACTGCCAAGTCCCATGATGATGAAGTTTGTGAAGGAGTTTTGGCAGATGCGATGGCCGGCTCATACGAGTCCATGTGTTACACATGGACTCGTGGTACACATGCATTGTGCACCACCAGATGCATCCGTATTGGAACAAGCGAAAGTGTTACATCACAATTTCTCACAGCTTTTTTATTTACTTGCTTGTATGAGGGATAGGCTCTATGCACAGCAGCCATATTGGAAAGAAATTGGGCCTCTTCTTACTTCCTTCACAGGTGTTACCATTTACCAATGATACTAATTAAGGCTCTGTTCCATTCAGGTCAAACAGAGTCTGTGCTGACATTGTGCATGTTGGCTCACTGGAAACAGAGGGGGGTTCCAAATGGCCCCTTGCGGGTGTGTAACTCTGAGAGTGTACGGGTCCATTTGGTTCCATTTGTACACTCTCAGAGTTATGGGGGTCCTAGAAATTAAAAGGTTTGAGGAGCACTGTGCTACACGAAATGGACCAGAGCCTTCATTAGTATCATTGGTAACACCTGTGAAGGAAGTAAGGTAGAGGCCCAATTTCCATCCAATATGGTTGCTGTGCATAGAGCCTATTAGGAGGCTTTGTCAGTTGGCATTTACTGACAGATGTGTTGATTTTTTTCTCCTCCCATCTGAAGATATTTTCATTGATTGTTTCAAATATGACATCACACAAGTTGCCCCTGGGTATAATTTTTGGTGGACAGGATTCTTTTGTCCTGGTATCGTACTGACCCAAAACTGCATATTTTCAGACTCCGGTTACACTCGGCTACCCACATCCAAAGTTCCCACAAGTCAGTCCTACGAACACTATTGTGCAGTGGAATCTTGATTCATTACTGGCATGTGGCCTTGTTGATGCAGCATGAAAGTAGACCTTGCAGCCTCGAGGAATTCACACAAGGCACTAACAAGATCAATCACTTAGCAGCTGGTTAACTGGCATGTTTGTTTACTTGTCACCTTCAGGTGAAATGTGCCGTTTTGAATCTAAAATAGGTAACCTACGTGATTTGTGCAGCTCAAATGGGTGGGGGTGGATGGGGGTGAGAGTCTATTCAAAGGAAAAGAGTGCTGCTTCTTTGATTGTGCGTGAATCGACTCTCAACAAAGGGCAACATGCCCCTGAAGAGGTGGATCCAATCAATCAAGTGTGTCACAGTATACAGCTTGAGCCCTGAAAGACTGGACACAGAGACGGTCTGTGACCTGCATGAACGCATTGTTAACTGGAAAGAGTGCTGCTCGGAGCACAGGTTGCCATCAGGTCAGGTAGGTCATTGTGGGCCAGCAGTGTTCGAAATTTCCCAATCAGGATGGAATATGAAAAATCTGACAGATCCGTTTTGATCACATGACCACAGAGATAATGTGTACCGATTTTGCGTGATGTTTGGACAAAATCTGTAGGAGTAATATCAAGAAATGGGTTTTGCAAAAATCGGCCTCCTGGTGGCGCTATAAAAGGCAGATGTGAAAAGTCTGGGGCAGATGTTCTGCTCTGGCATCCAGGGAGTGTGTGTGCACAGTTTCACATCGACTGGAGATTAGCTGCTCACGGACGGACGGTCTGACAGGGTGCAAAAACATAGTCTCGGCCATGCCTTCGGCCTGGCGGAGACAATTATGCACTGGTAGTAAAGCAGGTGGATGCAGGGATTTAGTGTTGCTGGTGATGACTGAAATTAGAGATCAACATTTTAGGTTAAATGGACAAGACCATTGAGGGATCTAATAGAGGGGTCATGCAAGGTGCATTCTCTACCATAAAGAAATAAACTATGCAAACAAGGGCAGCCATGCTTTACTTGCACACCGCAAAACAACATGCACAGGAAGAAAGGCCATGATGTCATAATGACACAGTGTAGCCAGTAGCCTTCTACTCAGCGGGACAGGATAGACCCCCCTAGAGACAGGACATACCCCCGGACCCCCACAGAGACAGGATATACCCCCAGATCCCCCGAGAAATGGCATACCACTGGACCACCGTAGAGACAGCAAAAAAAACACAACAAACAAACAAACAAAAGTTTCCCTTGTTGGCTGGTCTCATTTAGTGTGTCGGTGTAGTGTTTTTGTCTCCGCCAGGCGAGACTATGTTTTGCACCCTGTCCGTCCGTCCGTCAGTGTGTCCGTCTGTCCATCTGTCTGTGAGCAGCTAATCTCCGGCACTGTTGGCCCGGTCGCTGCGAAATTTGCCCCACATTTTTGACATTTCCGCACATTCCCACTAGGCCAATAGGCCGAGGAAGAAATGCCACCATTTTCACATTGGCCTGTTATAGCGCCACCAGCAGGTCTAATTTAGCAAAACACATTTTTGGAACAACATGCCTCAAATCATGAATGCAGTGTCAAATTGCCGTGAAAGGCCTAAGAAGAAATGGCACCCTTTTTCACATTGGCCTATTATAGTGCCACCAGGAGGCCACAATAACCTACCTGACCTGGCGGAGACTTGTGCTCCGAGGAGCACTTCTATTTTTTTTTTATTGGCTGATTGTGTAGGAGTCAGATTGAGATCAGCTCACGACTCCATGTTTACTACTGAGGAAGAATGAAGTACAGAGAAAAGAATGACAAAACAAATAACAAATCAACGTAGATTCTAGGATAGGGGTGGAAGTTGTCCGTAGGTGCGGACTCGCAATAAACAAACAACAAAATGTAACTGGTATAAATCCACAGACTGGCTGGTAAAATCTGATAGAGGGAGGAAGTGAATCACAAGTAATGCGTTGCCCTCCCTGAACATGTTGCAGTGCCTTGGAGCAGGGATTTGTAACCCTGCAAAATAGCTAGCAGTTAGATAACTAACAGGGTCTTACTGAAATAACATTGTGCTCTGCTCAGGCAACAAATAATATCATCTTTGGCATGTAGTATTGGTGTAAATATATTGAAAAGAAAACTCATATAGGAGAACATCTAGCCACACATACTGTAATAGTCTTTTGGTAATTATGTGTGTGTGCAAGCAACTGTGTATGCAAGTGGTGTGTGCAGGATTATTGCTGCTTTTTGTCTTTTAAGAAGAGCTATTTCATGCTCAGGATGTGTGTAAAGTCAACATTTCCACTGACCTGCCCCTCTCAGCTGGAATCTGGAATGAGCGCTTTATCATTGGCAAGTGGGTTGTATCCAGGGGAGTGTGTGTTGGTTTCAGGAAGGGGGTTTCATAGAGGGGAAATGGGAGAACAATACATTTGGCCTGGGCTTAGCTGGGCCTGGTTCAGTATGGCTTTGAACAATGTACCTTCACTGCAAAAATTATGAGCATAATTTGTTTTCATGAATGTTTGACTGTACGTGTAACTACAGTTTCATGGTCATTGTAGTGTGCTGCTTGTAGTGAGTTTTTTACAAGCTAAAAGTCTTGAAATAATTGTATCCAAATATTTCCTTCAAACTGGCTGATTTAGCTGCCAGTGCTATAATAAAATGTTACTGGATATCTTGAAATAAGCTTTTGATTGAATACTTTATTAAAAGTTTGCAAAGACGAGCACAGGGCAGTACAGTTCAATACAAGGTCTGTTAAGAGGATTTTAAGCCCAAGAAAGCACTATGGCTTGTTTCCATTGGAGTCCTTTGTACATGACAAATACACAATACTATGCAAAAACATCAAATAAACAAGTAGAAATCGAAAATATGTACTGTAAACAAAGCTTGATAAGTTAATACAATACAAAGCCTCTTCTTAAGCTAATAATTGTTTACAGTGACTCAGTGATTTGGTGATGGAAGCCCAGATGTTTGAACTAAAGGAAGGAACTCAACACAACACACAACCACTAACAGACCTTGAAGGAGGAAAAAAAAGAGAGGGAGGAGAGGAAGTTGGCGAAGAGCATTGTGACGTCATGTTCTAAACATAGATGAGATACTGACAAAGATAGCTGGGCCACACGTAATGGGCCTAATGCTGTCTGTAATGGAATCTGATTTCTGAATGGGGTTGAGAGTGACTTTTAGTTTTTGTATCCCAAGTATGCTCTGCCTGCCGTGCTTCAAATTGGCTACTAATCCTCTAGAACGTCTCTTTAACCCATTAAGACCGGGAACGCATCTGTCATCTTAGATTTTAACCACGTTAACCATTATATGAGCTTGTAGAGCTGCAATTCTTTGAAAAATCATGAAAAGTTTTGCAAATCTTTGAATGTATATTTTTTTAAGCAAACATTTGTAACTTAAATCTTTGCTTCTGGGGGTTCCACAGATGTCTTCTAAATCCTAACAGTTTAAAATATATATATGTTGCTATAATCAGTGGCTTTTCATGTCAAGGGTCCCCCAAATATGTTGTTCCAGGGACCGGGAGGGATTGAGTTAAAAATGTTTGCTTAATTTTTTTTTATATATTCAAAGACTTGCACAAATATTCAAAAAAAAAATTAAATAGCAGATATACAAGCCCATAGCGTGACACTCGGTGCCCTGCTATGAGCTTGTATATATTTTTTAATAGCCAAATAAATCTTAAAATTACACACATGTTCCCGGTCTTAATGGATTAAACCCATCACTGTAGAGACGTCTTGTAGAACTAAGCTGCTGGAATGCAACGTATGGTACAGTATGTGTCTGATCTCCTTGGAAATGGAATAATTTCAGAAGGGGACTCAAGATAATTAGTCCCAATGAGGGGACTACCTTTCCGGCCACTACACATTCATGTCAACCAGTGGCTGCTTCATGTGGCCTCAATCCTTGTTATGAAGTGACTGGCACTGAACCTTGGAGATTTAGCTGGATATCTGGCTAGATAATGACTGTATTAGGACATTTAGGACGCTAGCAGTTTTTTCATTGGAAAATCTCCCAACAAAGCTTTGATCATAAGAAATGGAATTCGGGCCAGCCCAATGTTTAGTCAGCATTTTGATTATGCAATATAAAGATAAAAGATAAAAACAGATCAAATGTTCTATCCCATTCTGAACACGGGATAGATGGAACAAACCAATGCTGATCAGGATTATAATTTCCCGAAGACATAAAAAAGAGTCCTCTATAGACTGAATCGCCTCCCAAAAGGAACCGATTTAAAAGCTATCATTGTGTCACAATGCAATGTGTTGATTCCTTGTGGATCTGTTCTTTTTGTCAAGCAAGCAACATCGTTGCACGATGGAGTATAAATTAAACTTGACGTTTGATGAAACCTAATCACTTGATTGGAATGTGCAAGGAAACTTCTGTGAAATAAAGACTTGGAAGTTCCATCTTAATAATGATCTTAGCATACAAAAAGAAGCCTCTGTTTTGCCATGACTCCGCGACACCGGTCAATCTCAAAGACACCTGACTTTGAGGTAGGTAGTGGTATTGTATATTTTGAGAAATATTCAACACCACTGCTACAACTGCATCCTAGGGGAAACACTGTACTGCAGTACAAGAATAAAAAATCCTCAGTAAAAGGCAGCAGCAAACAGAAAAGTCAATACCTTTTATTTAAAACAATTGAGAGTTGTAGCAGGTTTTCTGGGAGCGTAGGTGTAAGGCTAGCTGCTGTGTAGTTGAAGGCTAGATCATCCACAATGAAAGCCCAAACCACCTCAGGACTCATGTTTGTAGTTAGATAACTGGGAGTAGGAACATTTTATCAATATAATTTTAATACACTGTCACAGTAGATTTGGCTGTAGTGCGGTAATGAAGAGCACCAGGCTGCAGCTTTTTAAAGTTTTATATCACCATGCTGACACTGTAACCGAATCTGTGAAATATTTATAAACCCTACAATCGGAGTGGTTTGAAGTATGGCAGCACCTGTGGTTTGAAATATGGCAGCACCTGTGGCATATTCTTTGGTGTATAAATGGATACTATTTAAAGTCACTTTTAATTGCTGAATCCATAACTGGAGGTAAAACGGAGTGAATTTTCCTCGCCGGCCTCATTGACGAAGAGCCAGGGGCTACTTTCATTTGTCTAGTCCAAGACTGAGATGAACAACCTCAGGCTGGTCTTAAATTCTCAAGTATGCCTTTTGATGGGCTGTCTTTTGCAGAAACTTTGGAATACTGCAACTTTGAGACTAGAGACATAAAGGTTGATTTTACATGTTTAAAGTGAGAATTGCAAAAATTCAAATTCTTGGACGATACATGGTTTCTTTACCCAGTGGATTGTATGGGGATACATTTCTTTCCTCCATTGCCTACACACACATTTGCATGCTCCAGCGTTCCATCCTCCAAGGGTTTGTCCAGACTATGGTTTGTCCACCAGCAGCATAATTGCCTTCTTTCATAACAGGAAAAGACCTGAGCAAACTGTATAAAACAATGGTGTGAAACTGGTACACACTCTAAAATGTTCAATGTCAAAATCCTCATACAGTTATGATCGCCGAGCATACATAGTGTACACAGATGCTGTATTCCTTTGTTCATGCATCAGTAGCCACTGGCTTCAACTATATGCATGGCTAATGGGTATTAAATTCTAGTATTAGGGTAGTGTAGTGCGCAATTTCAGTGGAAGATTTATCTCAGGGTTAAGGCTTTTCAACTCCACTTTACTATACTTATTATGTGGCTCCACTGTGAAACAGTGATGGTGTGGTAATGAGTAGAGGAGGGTTGGGTTCTGGTCCAGCAGCTTTGTCGGACCCTGGCATAATGATAAATGTTCTCATTCTGATACAATGGTTTATTTATATAACTATTTGCCATCATTAACCAGCGTCCTTTTGCAGTAATGATGCCCAAATGTTGAAACCACAGCATACGGCTTGGACTGCGGCTAAAATATTAGAGGTGGAAAAAGGACATTCAAAGTCATGCTGCGCAGGAAGATCCTAAGTGTTCATTTGAGAGTGTAAAATGAGGGTGTAAAAAATTGGTTTAGCGATTACACTCTCGTTAAATGAACACATGTTTTGCTTTATTAGATAGTAGAGTGAAGAGAGACAGGAAATCAAGTTCAGAGAGAAGAGCGACATGCAAAACATGATGGGAGTCAGATTCGAACTTGAACCCTCTCGAATCGCCACCAGGCACCCCTTTGTTGAGTACTGTTAAGAGTACTGTGTGTGTGTGTGTGTGTGTGTGTGTGTGTGTGTGTGTGTGTGTGTGTGTGTGTGTGTGTGCGCGCACACAATGTTTTGTGTCGGAAATCTCCCTCATGGCCAGAAGCAAGTCACCATGATTTATTTTAGAATTATCATGGACTCCAGTCCACTCAAGTCACCTCAGCTATGGACTGTTCACTCTGTTAGCATCTGGCAAACAGTACCAGCATCAGGTCCCAATGCAGCAGGCTCAGTGACAGTGCTGTCCCCAAGCCATAAGCCTTCAACTCAAAACACTAAACAAAGTTTATGTGGACTCGCATAAACTGTTGCACATATCTAGCACACCATGTGCCCATCCACAGTATTCACTATTATATTGCACTGTACAGCCACTTATGTGAGTGAGATATATATATTTATAAATGCATGTCTGTTTCGCAAAGCAATATATGGTATTTGCACTGCTTTTCTTTTTCTTTTTGACCACACTGCTGAGGAGGCATTAAATACAATATAGCTGTAACAACATCGCAGACAGTGAAGTTCTTGTAAGTGCATGATGTGGCAAATACAAACATTCTCTGTTGATACAGTAGGTATGGCTTTGTGGAATGGAGACTGACTGGGAATGATGTTGGTGCTACATAGTGCTGTCATATCTTCACAGTTACTCCTTGGTTCCATGGCAAAAAACATCTGAGAAACCCTGCTGCGACAATAACACAAAACTAATAGAGACTGTCAACACAAAACTAATAGAAAATGTCAGCCTTTCAGCTGTCTGATTGGACTGCAGAGATACAGAAAATATCCTCCAGCTATGTGTGTACAAGAGACTCCCTCCCTTAGATACACAGTAAAAATCCTCAGTGTTAATTCATGAATTTGTAACTGTGTATAAATGTAACAAAATGGACCCTTCTGTGTCCCATTTGATTATATTTTGTACATTCTCAGAGTTAAAGTAATGCAGAGGATTTTACCTTATAGAGATGGCATATCACTCTGTGTCTGTTGTCCAGTCTGAAAATGGACAATCTACAAGCTCACAACGCGTCTTGATACGTTTCGAACTATCCCAAAATAGTGACGCCAGAGTTAGTGTGGTTAATAGTTAACTATTTCAGATCCAACAGTGCTGTTGAAACTAGTGACTGACTGGTGGGTATATGGACAAGTAAGCCTACTCTCGTCTCTTTATTAGAATTAGCACGTCATAACATTGGACATTTATCTTGTCAAATACTAATTGATTCTAGGAGTTTGAGAACCCACTAGATGGATGGGGAAATGAAAGCCTAGAGGGAAGCTGTCTTTCTCCTCACAATCCACTATTTATAAAGTATATGCTTGTAAAATTGGACCTTGTTCAAAATATGTTTCTCCACTGTCTTATTTCTCAATAAGATTGTTGACTGACATGGATGGACGGTTTTCAGGTCCAGGATAGGGCTTCTCAGTAGCGATGCACGAAATAAATCGCTGTCACTCGATAATTATCTGTATTGGACAGATCAGTAGGCCTAATACATCAGATCATAACAAAGTATTGTTTTTAGTTTTTTGAAATGTGCACCCAGCATCACGGTTACATTATAATAGTTGTATGGCAAGCCCTACTGGTTGAAACCGATATTGCAATATCGATATATCGTCGATATGTCCATGAAAATAATCGGATATCAGCCAAAATGTCAATATTGATATTGGTGGATGTCACCATGAAAATAATCGGTTATTGGATATAAGTAAACCTAATTTTCAATATTGTGCATCCCTAGTCCTCGTCATTATTTAGGTCGAGTCTAGTAAGGTCTCTTTACATCCATCTTTGTGGTTCGTATTATTGCAAAGGCTTTTAATGTTATTGCTTGTTTGTCTGAATGGGGCCAATGATCATTGAATGACCCTGCAATTTGCACTCATATTGATATGCAAGCTAATCATAGTTTTCACATTCAGCCGTTTTAACATCTGGGATAGGTGAAACAGTCATGCTATATTTACCATGGATTATGTGGCTGTCAACGTGATAATAGAGACCATTTAAAAGTGATTTTGATTATTTATATTTTATGCATCTAGTGCACCTGTTGCACATTTGGGCCTTTCTGTCTCCCTGTAATTGTATACACAAACGGTGTAAAGCTGATGATTTATACTTAGTTTTGCATCAGTGTTACACACAGAAAATTGGAAATTGATACAAGCTCGACTATTTCCGGTGTGCAACATCATTCTCGAACAAGTATAAATCGGGCATAAGTGAAAGCGGGGGAAATGCAATCCTGATGGAGAAGTAACAATGTTATTCCCACAGTGTTGTACAGATGCTAGTAGTGGCTAGTCACTCGTAAATTGTGGTCACTTGAACGTGGACTGTAGGTGAAAGTGACAATTTTAACACACTGATGACAAAGGTCACTTTAGTTTGTACACTTACTTGATGATATGTATGTCAAAGTTGTTGTCTGGTCAATTGCTGAGTGACAGTGATTTTGAAAAGTGTTTTGCAATAGCAATAATGACTGTAGCAGTAATGTTTGTAATATATACTAATTGTAAACTAGGTGTTAGTATGGAAAGCTGGCTGCACATACTGTAATCATAATCTGACTGTATAGGGCTGCCCAGAGAATGATGAAGCCAGATGTCTGCTCTATCTTTCTTACTCCTTTTGTGATCCCTGCCCCATACATATTTAATGAAAGACAGCAAAATATGAAGCCAAAATTGAATAGTTCTTTTTTGGAGACACACACACACACACACACACACACACACACACACACACACACACACACACACACACACAGAGAAGATTGACATATCCTGCGGGACTGAGCAGTACATTTATCCATTTATAAACTGGAACAAATGTAACCAAAAGAACCCGTGTTACATTAACCCTGAGGATTTTCCTATGTATGCTGGACTGGTCTACACCCTAGGTATGTGTGAGGAGCCCTCTTCCTGGTTCGATGAGAACACCGAGCTATGCTTCTATAGCTACTCATAGAAGAACACCCACTCAGAAAGTGTCAGAGAAACACCAGGAGGAAGATAAAGCCCAATACAATTAATAATTGTCTTTGTTTGCTGAAAATAGCCGATGAACGCGATGTGCTGCATTACACAGAAATTGATTGAATACTTTATTAACAGTTTGCAAAGACTTAAGCACAGGGAAGTTCAGTTCAATAATAATGAATTGAATTGCATTTTTATAGCGCTTTTCCAAGTGCTCAAAGCGCTTTACAATGGTTCATTCATTCATACAAGGTCTGTGAAGAGGATTTCAAACCCAAGAAAGCGCTATGGCTCGTTTCCATTGGGGTCCTTTGTACTCTGGGAAATTCTGTTCATTTTCACCCAGCTGATGGCTGCTTTAGATGATCATGATGAGCGCTCGGGGGGGCGGGGGGGGGGGGGGCTGTTAGGGGTTAAGAGTCTTTCTCAGGGGTTAAGAGTCATGCTCAGGGACACTTCAACATGTGTACTGGGTGGATCAGGAGGGGGGGGGAAACGGTGAGATTCTGATTACCAGACAGTCTCTCTCAGGGTTGCCACTTGCTAGATCTGCTTATTATAATTTCGATGCGTCGCATCGCGACACGTTGTGAGCTTGTAGATCTGTTATTTTCAAATAGCTGATGTATATGTTAAATTGCTCATGTGGCCCATAGTCGCTTCTTTTGGGCTGGTTTTCCTAGACCTGGTTGCTTGTTTCTCTCACAGAATCTGGCAACACTGGTCTCTCTACCTACTACAGTAAGCTGGGCTGTACATGCACAGCACAAATTGTTAGCGTTGCCATCATGTGACTGTTTCTTTGTACCTCTAACCATTTGGCTACCTATCATTTATTTAAAAGTATCTACAGTATCATAAAGAATAAGAACATCTATATTGATATATGATGTTAATAAAACATCAACTGACGCACAAACTTGGACACATCAGTGTTGTTAGCTGGAGTCACTGGGTGTTTCGAGGACCCCGGCCTGTGTCCAAGTGGCATGCCACTGCACCCACTGGGGTTATAGACAGTGCTAATAGGGGTTAGGGTTAGCCTGGCACTAGCCAGACCGACAACGCGGATATTCTTTGGTTAAAATATGTATGGTTGGGGTATAACATCAAACAATGTTAGTCTGTGTGAGTGTGTGTGCATCAATAGCACAAGGAACAACACTCAAAACTGCTCACATTTCATTTTATAGCAAACTATTGCATACAAAGGATTTCCCCCTTTTTTGTGCCTGTAATGAACAACAACAAAAGTGTGTACAGATTGCCGCCTCCTAAAATGTTATTCTGATTATCAGACTGAAGCTTAGTTCACTCAGTGGAGTGGGCGGGGTCTAGGTCTGGAGCCAGGCTACTAAAATGTGACTGTTTTGCAATTGTTTAAAAAAATCTTAAAATAGCAGCAAAATACACATAAGCATGTTTACTTTAGTGCCAGCAATTGCTCTCTAAGAGGAATTGCCAATTTTTTTCACATGAAAGAAACCCGACTGGTTCATTATAGGCGAGTTTCCATAGTTTTGCAGTGGGCAGCGGAGGCGTCATTGTTTGTTCCTCTTTTCCTGTCTACCCAGGGAAGTCAGGTTAACGTGAATGATTAACAACACCTGGAGGCAGGAAGGGAACTTTGTTTTCCTGCCTTTTAGCTCAGCAGGTCTGATTGGCTAGACACTCCATAACCTGGCGTCCCACTTTGAAACGTGTCACAAACACCTTAACGAGCATGCTACACAGTAAAAGAGTCTGTGTTCATTTGATGCCAAAAGTGTGCAAATAAAACCAAATGCAATTTTTACACTCTCAGACTTAGGCCAAAATTAACACTAAAGGATTTCTTTTTTGTGTGTAGTGACATTTCAATCCCTGCCTGGGAGAATTTGACAGTGAATGGATTTTTTCTTTTCAGGATAATTATTTTGTATTCCTGTTGTTATTTTTGTTTAAACATTTGACACCTCTATACTTTTTGTGTAGTTTCCAGTCCAATAATAATCTTATCTACCTCTTCTTCATGGCCCGCACAGCCTGTTCTCAAAACCAATCGGCCTGATTTTAACTCAAGACGGGGGCCTAAATGAAATCCAATCGGAGAAGTGAAATGCAAAGTCCCCTGTGTAGTGTGTACGTTGGCTCTTTCCCTCAGGGGGAGGAGGGCGGGAGTGTTACTTGGAACCGATGAGACCAACAGCCTCCCAAACACATTATTAGGAAAGATTTCTTTAGCCAACACAATGTTGTCGATGGAACGAACCACGGGCGCTGACTCACAGCCCTTCAGGCTATATAGATGTAATGTCTGGCAGAAGACCACGTGTATTATTTGACAGACAGACAGATATGAGAGAAGTGTTCACAGTTAAGTGGTTTGCAAGTGGTCGTAAGCCAGGATATTATAATTATTCAGCAAAGTGTATCTTATCGTCCTCTCTCTCCTCCAGCTCTGAAATAACAATGGCTCTTTCTTACAGTATCTCATTAAATTTCTCATTCTGTCACTTTCTTAACCCATTAAGACGGGGATAGAATCTGTGCCATTTTTAGATTTCTGTGGCTATTCAAAAATAGCAGATCTACAAGCTCATAGCACGAGTGCCGCGCTACGAGCTTGTAGATCTGCTATTTTTTGAAAAATCGTGAAAATGTGTGCAAATCTTTGAATATATACTGTATATATTTTTAAAGCAAACATTTGTAACAACATTTTTTCTTCTGGGGATTCTACAAATGTCTTCTAAAACCTACAGTTAAAAAAAAAGTGTTTCTATATCAGTGGTTCTCATGTTTCATGTCAAGGACCCCCAGAGTTATATGTATTTGGCCATGGACCTCCATCTCAAAATATTTTGTTCCAGAAACCCCCATGAGGAAAAGATTGGCGTTCGCTTAAAAAATGAGCTTGTAGATCTGCTATTTTTTTAATTGCCCAAAAAATCTTAAATGACACAGATGCGTTCCCGCTCTTAATGGATTAATTCTTACGTTGTTTCTCTCCCTTCTCTTTCATGTGTAGAGGGATATAGAGCGATAAGTGAGAAAACTTGGCTCCATTTTATCAGTAGCACACAATTTGCATACTCCCTCTGTTTTTGAGCTTTGGTCTGGTTTCTGATGATGCTAATGGAAGTAGACATCATCACTGATGTTTAAATAAACAAATGGTGTCAATGGTGATTAGATTTTGTTCTTTCTTTCTAATTAAATCCCCCCATCTCTTTTATTTATAGCCTATCGTGCTGTGGGTAATGGATTGAATGAATTCGTGAATCTGTTTGGTTGGCAAATTATATTGATAATAATCAAAAATGCAACTATTTGAGCGAGTGTCCTCAAGCTAAGGCCAACAGCAGAGTAACTGCTATTCTGTGAAGGTGAGTGTAGCTTGCTACTGAGGAAGGCTCATAGCCGAAACGCGTAAGCGTTCAATTTATTGGTGTGCCAATAAAAAAAGTGGAAATGTGAGTAATTTGTCCTCCATTTAATTGAATTTTTTTGGATGTGCTACCTTTTTGGAATTTTTTTAATTCCTTTTTTTATATGTATACTGAGTTTGGGTCTAGCACTCCACTGAGAACCCATTGTTGATGCGCAACCTCTTTTTCTTATTTAGTGAGTGTAGCTTTGTTGCCCGCCTAAAGTGAATGGCAATGTACGCTAACTGGCAAAACACCTCGTCAAGGTTAGAAAGTTCCCAGTTTAAATGCCAAAGTCATTGGGGAAATCGTGTTTGAGAAAGTACTGTGTTAAGAACCCCCTCCATAAATTACGAGACAATGCATTGTTTATTGTCAGCGTTATCTGTTTGAACTCCAGGCGGACTCTGTTTAAACGTAATACAAATGCTGGTACAACTAGAAAAACAAGCTGTGTGTACATGAGGGCGTTGAGACGAGTGTGCGTGTGGGTGTTCCTGTGGTTATATGAGTGTGTAAGCTTTTTATGTACATGGCCTACACAAGAATATAAATGTGTGCTAATAACTTACTGTTGGGCAAGGAGCCAGCTGTACATTATATATTGTACGCTAAAACATAATTCTTCTCCGAGTCCTTTATCCTGACATGGCCCTTTAGTTGACTTAAGATTTTACAGCATCCGTTCTCTTTGATCGATTATGGTTTGCAGTATTGAGTAGTAGAGTAATAAAATAAACCACTAAAGTGTGTTGTCATTTTGTTGCTGAAATAAGAGATTCTGGCTCCAGTCTCAATGAGTATACAAACTACATTTATTGCTAAAACTGACTATTTCACTTCTGATGATTCTGCAATTTCTTTCAGCAAACATTCAGCAAAAAATAGCAGCTCTACAAACTCACAACCCATCGCAATGTGAGGCGTTGTGAGCTTGTAGTTTGAGGGGGGAAAGGGAGTGGGCCAAGGATAGAGCACTCGAGGACCCGGTCAACAAAATATATAGGGTTCAAGTAGTAGTAGTCCAGTAGATAAGTTTTGCAGGCATTTTCTACTATGTCAAGGACCCCCAAAATTATATGTATTTGGCCGCCGACCCCCACCTCAAAATATTTTGTTCCAGGGACCCCCAGAAGCAAAGATTTGAGTTAAAAATGTTCGCTTTAAAACAATATTTGCAGATCTACAAGCTCGTAGCATGGCACTCGGTGCTGCGCTATGAGCTTGTATATCTGCTATTTTTGAATGGCCAAAGTGTAAAATAATGCTTTTTAGCTCAAATCTAAAAATGACACAGATGCGTTCCAGGTCTTAATGGGTTAATATGTTTCGATTTACACTTATTTTATACGTGACCACTTTACTACTTGATGATAATAAGTGGACTGCACTTACACAGTATATAATTGACTGAAAACCATGTCAAATGACTAAGTTATAAATCACTCTGGCTGTGATTATCAATTATCTTCTCACCACTCAAACTGCTTCAACCTTCCAGCTGAAATGGTGGAAATGAACAGATCCAAATCCCCAAGTGAATGCCAATTGAAACCTTCTCAACGCCTATTTATGACTTCATAATTTAAACCTTGGTCCCACTGCAGGGAAGCCCATTTGTCTGGAACTATACATATAATGACAACATTTTTCATGGCTAATTTAGGGCCAAATCCTTGACTGGGCCAGAGTCCATCCATTACAAAAGAGTCCAGACAGTAGTGTATCGGAAGTAATGTGCTGTTAATAATGGAGCAGTTATAATAATTTTTACTGCCCGGAGTATTAACCCTTTAAGACCTGGAACGCATCTGTGTGTCATTTTAAGATTTCTTTGGGCTATTCAAAAATAGCAGATATACAAGCTCATAGCGCGGCACCAAGTGCCGCGCTATGAGCTTGTAGATCTGCTATTTTTGAAAAATCTTTAAATTTGAGCAAATCTTTTTATATATATATTTTTCAAAGCAAACATTTGTTACTCAAATCTTTGCTTCTGGGAAATTCTACAAATGTCTTCTAAATCCTAACAGTTAAAAAAAAAAATATGTTATATCTGTGGTTCTCAAACTGTCAAGGACCCCCAAAATTATATGAATTTTGGCTGCGGACCCCCATCTCAAAATGTTTTGTTCCAGGGACCCCCCAGAAGTTGTAATAGAGTTTAAAATGTTGACTATGGAAAAATAGATATTCAAAGATTTGCACACATTTTCAAGATTTTTCAAAAAAGAAATAGCAGATCTACAAGCTCATAGCGCGGCACGAGCTTGTATATCTGCTAGTTTTGAATAGCCCAAAGAAATCTAAAATGACACAGATGCGTTCCCGGATTCAATGGGTTAACAGAGTCCATATATCATCCAGGACTATACAAACGCCTTTGGCTCGTAGCCTTGGGCAGATGGGACGTCACGCTGCATACAGCAGATAGCTAATGATCAAGATAAGAATGAAAAACGTAAAGGGTAGAGTGTGGAGAGAGTATGAGGGGTTTTCTCCTGTGTGTTAATTAGAGGTCAAACTGTTTAAGCTTGTCTCAGACTTATCCTGTGTTTCTCAGGGCAACTAGGGGTGTGTGTGTGTGTGTGTGTGTGTGTGTGTGTGTGTGTGTGTGTGTGTGTGTGTGTGTGTGTGTGTGTGTGTGTGTGTGTGTGTGTGTGTGTGTGTGTGTGTGTGTGTGTGTGTGTGTGTGTGTGTGTGTGTGTGTGTGTGTGTGTGTGTGTGTGTGTGTGTGTGTGTGTGTGTGTGTGTGCGCGCGCTTTAAATATTGACATATTACTTACCAACACTAGTGAAGTCCAGAGTGTTCATTTAACTCATACCCTGTAGAACAAGGTCCATTTCACACTCTCAGTATTAAGTTATCACTTTGGTTTTCACTATGCAGCTGTTTGGAACAAATTAATTAATTTAGTTCTAGTGACATTAAAACTTGTCACTGAGACCAAGACTAATGGAATTCTTTCAGGCAGGGTGGCAGCTCCTCTCTCCCTTCACAGCACTTTGTAACTCTTGTTTTTAAAGGTGCTTTGTAAATAAAGTTTCCCGTACACACTTGCCCTCCCTGTGTCCCTTCCTTGTGGTTTATTCAGTCATAA
Source organism: Gymnoscopelus braueri (assembly GCF_963280865.1). NCBI lineage: Eukaryota > Metazoa > Chordata > Actinopteri > Myctophiformes > Myctophidae > Gymnoscopelus > Gymnoscopelus braueri. The sequence goes on along the minus strand of NC_137607.1, from coordinate 18,627,563 downwards.
ACCAACACTGAACAAGTGAGCGTTGGCTATTCAGCAACAAGCCCCTGACAAGCATCACTGCTAACAAAAACACAAACTTGAATGCAGGTGTTTTTCTCAAGTGTGTGCGTGTGACTACATGATCACATCACATACAGGGTATTGCACACACACACAGTGACAGAGTGATACTGGCACAGAGCCTTATCCTGGAATGTAGCTGAGCTCTTGGCCTCATACGGTATCTCTGTGGTGACACATGCAGGGGAGAGAGCTGGTTGGGATGGGAAAGTGACTTCACTGTTCATATAGAAGCTCAGTGGCATACACACAGTATTCTCTACGCTTCCCACTCACCACCAGTACTACTACACACAATGCTAACACATGCTGGGTGGAAACGTAATACCTGCAGTCTCAAAGACGGATTTTTATGGAGTGGCAGGACTGATTGGTTTAACCCATTAAGACCTGGAACGCATCTGTGTCATTTTTTGATTTGAGCTAAAAAGCATTATTTTACACTTTGGCAAAAAAAAAATATCTAGAAAATATGTGCAAATCTTTGAATATATATATTTATATACAGTATATATTAAGCGAACATGTGTAACTCAAATCTTTGCTTCTGGGGGTCCCTGGAACAAAATATTTTGAGATGGAGGTCCGTGGCCATACATTTTGGGGTCCTTCACATGAAAAAGTTTGAGAACTACTGATGTAGAAACATATTTATTTTTCAAAAAACTGTTAGGATTTAGAAGACATTTTGTAGAATCGGAACCTCAGGCCTTAATGGGTTAAAAAAAAAAAAAACACACTCACACACTTTGCCCATACAGTACATGTCATAAATAAAGCATGTTTTGTAGCGCACGCGGCGACATTGAAGCTTCCTGCTCGCTCCGTCTCGCGCCCGCCGGAAAAAGAGTGCTCCTTTTTCAATCTGACTGATTTTCCACATGCACGCACGTGCACACATACACACATACAGTATATATACACACACACACAGTCACACAGACAGACAGACAGACAGACACAGACACACACAGAGTACATAATACACTTTTTTAATTCATGTGAGGCTAAACATGGTCAAAGAGAAGTAATATCAAGAGAGCGTTAACTTCCCTCATAAGCGCCCACATGAGTCACGTTGATCTATAGACCAACGTTCAGACGTGCTTCCTCTTCCATTCTTGCAGTCTGTGTGCTCTCTGTCTGTGCATTATGTGTTGAAACTTTCCTGACATCTAATCCTGCCCAGAAGGCTTTTTTCCCCTCTTGGTGGTAGATTGTTTCTCACCCAGAGTGTTGGTATATTTATCCTGTCTTGGTGGCAGACGTTGGCCCTTAAGGGCCAAAGCTCTCCAAACTTCACTCAGAGATACTAGACAGAGGACATGTGTTAACATTGTTGTTCAACCACAAGCACGTCTCTGTTCCGCTCTGCTGGGTGGCGGTTGACACAAGTTTTTCCAATAACATGGCCTCTTGCAGACGTCGGAGCGTGGAGCTGGACGAGGGGACAAATAAAACAGAAGTATCCCAGACGTAATCCTTTTGGGACACACACCTACACACGCACGCACACTATTTTTTTTAAAATAGGGCTTAAAGGGGAAATCCACCCATTTTCAATATTTAACTATGTCATTAATATAGCATAAAGGAGTTGTGTGGAAATAAGAAAAAATTAAAAAAAAAATTAACATTGCAAAAAAATGTAACATTGCAAAAAAATTAACATTGCAAATTACACCATGATGAGTCATCACAGTGTAATTTGCAATGTTAATTTTTTTTCAATGTTACATTTTTTTGCAATGTTAATTTTTTTTTTATTTTTTTCTTATTTCCACACAACTCCTTTATGCTATATTAATGACATAGTTAAATATTGAAAATGGGTGGATTTCCCCTTTAAGTGGTTAAATAAAATAAAGTTAAATGTGTTTATTTTTCATCTATCAAAATTTGTGCTCATTCCTTTATTTGTTTGCTTATAAGTTAAATGCTCTCAAATAGAAACTAATACAACATTCAATTCAAATTCTTTCGAAGATTTTGCACTACGAGGCGTTGTGAGCTTTGTAGATCGGCTATTTTCACAATCTTAAAAGTAATTAAATTTTCACTTTAGAAATGTACAGATACCCTGTATACACTCATACTGTATGTTGGTTGGTTTACTGTCGAGCGAGAAAACAATCTTAAGCCAATCATCTCGGGGACCCCCCCAAAATAATTTGAGGGGTCCCGACTCCCAGTTTGGGAACCACTGATCTAGGATATTGGGGACAAATAAAAAAAGACAAAATCCTTGTCTCACACACACACACACACACACACACACACACACACACACACACACACACACACACACACACACACACACACACACACACCACTTTCTAGACTTGTTATATTTGTTCAATATCTTCTAAATTCTCCTTCCATGCATGGAATCCCTTTCTAAGTGTCAGTGCCATTCTTGAAATTATGCAAATGAGGATCAGATCAGAGATTGGCAGCGGTTCAGGTGTCCTGCATGACGATGAAGGCAACAATGAAAGTGCAGTTGGGTGGCGGGCCGTTACTATGGTTACTTTGAATAGGTGTAGGCTGGATAACGGTTGGAGCTGGTGGAGGAGAGGTGTAATGACCGCGTGAGAGACACACAGAGAGGCATGAACTCAAAGCTGCACGCACACACACACACAGTCTCCTTCAGAGTCCTTAGTAACTAAGAGATTGAAATGACTGTTTAATAATCTAGAGTGTCGGGCGCCGCTGGCCTAGCGGTTAAGGCCCGCATACCACATATATAAGCTCTAATGTAGCCTGACAGCGAGACGTGGATTCGAGTCCCGAGCCCGATGACCTTTGCTGCGTGTTACTCCCGTCACTCTCTCCCAGTTTCCTGCCTATCTCTACTACTTTACAAAATATATATAAATAAATAACCATGTGTTTACCATGCTACGCTGAAGAATATATTAACCTTACCTTATCCTGAAGTAGTCAGCAGGGATAAACTTGCATCGCCATGCAAATGTATTCAGCTGTGAACCCATGTTCTTGCCCTCACACGCACACTCATTAAAACACATTAGCACTCCAGTCATGTAGAGACCCATCAGAAGCAGGCCCGTAATCCATTTCCAGTCCCACTGCCGATTAAGAATCCATTGTAGATGTTAATTGAAAGGTTAATTGGTATCAGTTATGCATGCTTGTAGAGCTGTGTTGTGTGTTCACTCAGAAAGACCTGGCTGTGGGCAGAATACCCTAGTCTTTCAAGATGACTGCATGACTAATCGACCAGATCTAGTTGGATGTGGAAGTTAGACATGTGTTTTTTAGGGATGGGGCAAAAAGTTGAGTTCATTAGGCTTTGATGCAAATTGGAAACATGATGGGTGCAGCAGTTGTGGTGCTTAAAGGAAAGCTCAGTTTGGCTCTCCTCTTAACTGCTGCGCAGCAACAACAAAAAAAAGAAAAGAAATCGATCGACACATCGATAAATGCCCTCGACACATCGACTCGCAAAATATGAGTCATTTCCCATCCCTAGTATTTTTATTCCATCAGACAATGCTCATTTGTATTCTGTTTTGAATGCTTTTATAAATGCATGTCAAAGGACACATTTTACTTTTTGAATGCATTATAAATAAGAGGATAATTTATACAAATGAACTATAATGTTTAACCAGGTGTCATATTTCTTAAGAGGAAGCAATCAGGCTGTATCATTATACTGATAATGTGACCATGAACCACTCATTTCATATAAAATAAACTACACACAATACACAGATGCCACGAAAGTATCAGAATCTGTTTATTGGTCAGGTATGTTCACACACAAGGAAGTTGACTTGACTTTGACTGAAGAAATAACATTACAGCAGATGAGAGGGAAAAAAAGGAAAATGAATGAGAATTACAGTAGGTCAGGGGTGTATGAGCCATATGGACAATGTGAACATTAGGGGTCCTTGGGGGTACCAGGGGGTCCCCAGCAAAATGAGTTAATAAAGCGTCACATCCCCTTTATTCATATTTTGTACTTTGGCTATTCAAAAATTGCAGATAATTCATAGCTCATAGTGCGGCACTCTGTAGATCTGCTATTTTAGAAAAATCTTGAAAATCTGTGCAAATCTTTCAATCTTTTTTTTTTTAAAGGCGAACATTTTTAACACAAATCTTTGCTTCAGGGGGTCCATGGCACAACATATTTTCAGTTGGGGGTCCGCGGCCACAACATATGTATATCAATTTGGGGGTCCTTGGCACGAAGAAGTTTGAGAACCACTGATCTCAGATCAGATCATATAACAGTAATATTGCAGGACTTATTATCTGGCAGGTATGTTACACTTTAAAATGTGAAAACTTTCTTGGGGAGTTGCTCCATCACAAGCAGAGCTGTCTGTCTATCTGTGGAAAGAGAGAGACATCTCCGCTGTCAGCTTTGATTGTGATCTCCTTTGCGAGTTTGAGGCTTTGATAAGCACTCCCAATGACAAGGATTTCTCCGAGCAAAGTTTGTACCATAACATAGTGTCAAGTCGGCCTCTTTCTGTCGGTGTGCGCTGCATGCATGCTGTGCATGTATAGTGTGTGTGTGACGTGTGTGTTTGCGTAACAGTGTGAGTGAGAAAGAGTCCTCGTCCAAGTCTGTCTCCATGCATCATGGTTACTGACACACAAGTAGTGACAGGGACTTCTGCCAAGAGGAGAGGTGTATGGTGAGGACACAATGTTAAAAGAAAGGAGTCACAAAGGCATAATTTCTTTTACTTTTCTGCCAGAAATGAGACGCACCCTCCAGTTCCTTCCAGCTCTTGTTTGTGGCTCGAGGACCTGCATACATATCTGCAACAACAGATGGCTGTTTGAAGCTGCTGTTGACACGCACGCACGCACGCACGCACACACACACAGTGAAACAACTTTAGAGCAAAGTGGTGATGTTGAGTCAGGCTAGGCGACTCAACACTCTGAGTGAGTGGCCTTTGCTCCTCCGAGGAGCCTGGCTATTTTCAACCTTCCCAACCCCCCAAGAACCGCCACAAATATTATGATGAAAGGCCCGGTCTCTCTCTCAATCTCTCTCTCTCTCCCCCGCCCCTCTCTCTCTCCCTTCCCTGCCCTTTTCTCCATGCCTGGTCCCGCCACGGTAATTTACACACCTCCAGCACTACACTTTTGACTGCCTTTAATGTTTTAACCATATGAACCCTAGGGTACCTATTCTGGGTATGTCATAGAGTACAAGTCCTGACGTCACTCGTCCATCCCCTGGGTCGTAAAGTAATTTCCTCTATGGAGGATAACATTGGGTCATCTTAGAATCGCCTCATGGTCCAAAAATAAACAAACTGTCTCTGCGATATTGTCAGCGAGGTGGCTCTGTATTGTTTATGATAGTCAGTCACTCATATTTGAAACAGTCCGTTTCTGGCACAAAAAAAATACTAATTCGGCGGAAGTAACATTAGCGTTTTCTCACCGTCAGTTGATGCTTCATATCCATAAGAGTCAAACCGCCGGGATCATTTCTTTATTTTTGGAACACAGTTCTTATTTGATGCCATATTAAACAAGTCTATGGGAATTCAGAACGGGGGAAAAAATCGCGACCCAGGTATTATGTGTAAATTACGTCAGACTTCGGTACTCTATAATGGGTGAATGTTAGATAGTAGCAGATCTACAAGCTCGCAACACGTTGCAACTGAGCTTGTAGGTCGGCTATTTTCGGTGAATAGATTTGGTGAGGAGTGACAATACAGTGGGGCCTAGTATAGACCACTGGGGGACCTCCTGGTCAACAAAGTATAGGGTATACAGTAAGTGGTCATTGGCCGGCTCCGCGGGGATAGAGTGATGGAGCTGTAATGAAGGAGACTAGTGGGGCGAGCGTGTGTGAGCATCATCGGATATGAGGGAATTAATTTGTGATGAAAAGTGAGCTGGGGGAAGAAAAAGGGATTTAAGCCCCAAACGTAATAGAATAGCAGAAACTTGGATTAATCCACTCCGCTGTGAGAGTTTGAATAGTAATGGAGCTGCGTTGGAGGAATGTTTAATTTGTTCTTTAGCGCTGTGTGACTCTTGTTCTTTTACCAGGGGGACACTTGGAAACATGGAAGTAGGGGAAACATTTACAAAGTAACAATACCTTTCTCTAATTGAAATTCCACCGACTATGAATGTTTGATATTCTTTTGTGAGGTAATGAGAAAAGTGTTTTGCGGAAGATTGCATGAAAGCATCAGTTAATTAATTCATAACTGAATTAAAAATGTTGGAACATCTTTGGCATGCTTTACAAAGGTAAAATCCCCAGTGTTAATGTATCCAATGGCAACTCTCAGAGTGTTGTAACTAAGTGGATCTGTAACATTTGTGCACTCAGAGTTAAACAAACGGTGAGGATTTTACTGTAGCGTTTTCCTTGTAGTCTAGTCTGTGTTTCTCTGGAGGACACATTACACATATCACTGACGCCTTCTCGGTTCCGTATCTAATATTACCTGTTCCATATCTAATATTACCTGTTCCATATCTAATATTACCTGTCACTGGAAAGGAATTGGGAGACGACGGGAAGAAAGGCAGCTGAGGGCACCCATTTTCTGTCTTTTGATCTCTACTTTCTCTCTGTCTCTCTCTGTCTGTCTCCCTCCCTCTCTCTTTCTCCCTCTCCCTCTCTCTCTGTCTGTACTTATGTCACTCCAGTGAGTTATGTCTTTGTTAACTCTGCTCAATTTCATTTCCCACTTCTTTTCCCTCTGCCACCTCGCACCACATCAAACCTGAGGGCACTTTAAAGACAGCAAACTCTCAAGCTCCTAGGTACCACGCCCATCTCCTCAAGCAAAGCTCCTCATCCCCCCTTTTCTATTAGTGTCCTCCTACGGCCCTATTCAGCCATCTCTCCACCGAGTGACGGCCTTTTCATATTCTCTCCTCTGAGAAACAAGACGGTTCATCTTATCTCTTCTTTCTCCATCTCTCTTTCTCCATCGCTTTTTTCTCTCTCGCTTGTGCGCATTTAATCTTGTTTGGTCGAAGGATTCCTTCCCCAGCAATTCCATTTGAATACACCAGTGGGAAATCCAATTTTGTCTGGCAACCTATCGGTTGCCTGAACAAAGAGGCGCGTATGCATGGAGTGCAGGGGAAGTGGTCCGTGGTGGTGTGTGAGATGAGGATGAGAGTGTTCTTGATTGCTGTACCGGTCAGGATATTGAATGGGCCGGGTGGAAATTAAATGAAGCGCTTGCCAGACACCCTATTGGGAAAAAGGTGATAAATAAAACAATAATTGAGTTAAACAGGGATTCACAATGGCGTTTGAAGCTGTGAAGACGTACTAAAAACAAGGCTGTCTCAAAATAATTACCATTCACACAACCACCAAATGTTAAAGTACAGGTGATTTTTTTTTTGTCATAATCTTTTGGTCATTATTTTGGAGTTTCAGTCTGAAACGGTAGCCTGTATGTTTCTGAACCAATCAGAAGGTCCCATCCCCTTGGGCTATGGGAAGACATTAGCCAGAGAAGGCTATGTTTGTAGCTTGCAATGCATTCCTACATCTCACGCAGCCCGAAGGAGAATGAGAGGGACAGTGTGAAGCATGTTTATGTTTACTACGTTGCTTACTTCTCACCTCCAATATTGTCAGATACATATTTTAATCTGCCGTTTGAGTTTAAAACTAGTAATGCACCGCCGTCTGGCCGTCATCTTGAGTTGGATAAAGAACGTAGCAGGCCAATTATGTCTCCCTAATTAAAATCAGGTGCGAGTGGAAGAACGTGAGCTATGGGAATCAAACAGGTGAATGAAATCAACATTCATTTATAATAAGATAGGTCTATCTAGGCCCGGACGGTTGGCGTAACTGTCTGAGCACCTAGGCTGGTAAACCAGCCTGACAGCGTGTCGCGGGTTCGAACTCCCGATCCCGACGGCCTTTGCTGCATGTCACTGCATGCCCCCTTCTCTCTCCCCATTTCCTGTCAGCCTACTGTCCTATTAATAAAGGCTTAAAAGCCAAAAAAAAATATCTTTAAAAAAAAACATTTTGAATTTTAGGGACTTTTGATATAAAAATACAAAATAGTACACAATCTATTCATGGATATGTCCTCATTATGACCGCGGGTATGCTCTAAAAGTGTGAAAAACATATTTATTTTTATTTCGCTACGTCTTTAAGCCAACAAAATAAACGTTTTAAAGAAAAATCACTCCAAAAGGTTGTGCCTTGGTAATTACCTTGAGAATGCCTTGTCGCAGGCCATTGTCAATGGCCCGCGAGTCGTTACTTTTTTGACTCTATAGCGTTCTATATATTTTTCAGAATTATTCAGTCTGAGGGGCTAATAATATACTATCTTTGCTATTCCTTGTGACGGTGAACACCAGTTGAGCGTAAATATTTGGTCGGTCTTCACTATGGGTGACATTTTAAATAACAATGTGTTTCTATCACCTTCAAGATTCATTGAGGGCTATTAAAGTCAAATGTTCCAGTTGGTCCTCCTAGACATGTCGGTGGTATTGACAGTTATGTCTGTATACTATTCAAAGGTTTGTGGAATAGTCATTTCGAGTAGAGAAATTATAGACTGTGTGCTCTGTCTTGTATCTTGTTAGAGTTGCCAGAGTTTGACAGCTAACTTTGCTAGCGGTTTTAGTACGGAATGGAACTTTTGAGTGGGTGCTGAGCCTTTTCTGAAGCTTTCAATGCTCTCCTAAAAGCTGATACCCAGAACGGGCCCTACAGGTCATATTTGAAAGTATTTGCATGAAAAGGAAATGTTCCCGTTTATAGGTTACAGTAATGTCCTGCACTGGCTTCATAAAATGACAGCAGAGGAAAGAGTTGAAGGTAATGCCTCTATTCACTGAATATAGAAACCAATTTAGACTTTAATTCTTATGACGGTCCAAATAAAAGAAGTGCAAGCACAGTGCAAGCAAGCTAAAATATTTCACTTAACTATTAGCAAACTAAGCCCAATATCACCCACACCATGCCTCCACTGTGGGAAGCTGTAATGAACCCAGATCACCTTCATTTTCAATATGGCAATTCTGTGACACTTTTGGCAACCACAGCATGATTTTAGGATTTCATTTAGGTCACTGCCTCAAAACATAATTTGGGATGCATTAGGAAGATTGTTTTTACAACTCTAATATAAATAAATGATCAGCTGACTGCGGATGCAATTTTCACCACTGACTAAAAAGAAAAAGGTATTTTCTTTCTCGCAGAAATCTCAGAATTCACACAATTCTCAAGTTTGTTAGATAGGCAATTGCTTGATAAAACATCAGAATTTGGAGATATGTCACAACTAGGAGAAAAGTATTTCTCTCGCAATCCTTACTTTATATTGCAGAAGGATTCACACAATTCTCACTTGTTAGACAGGCAGTTGCGAAGAAACAGAACAAAAAACCCTGAGATATGTCACCACTAGGAGAAAATAAAACCTCAATTCAGTCCTTTTTATTTTTACTCTGTGGCAGTATGGGCTGTGCTTGATACGGCAATATATCGATACGTAGTAGTCCTTGCTGATGTGCGTATCGATACAGAGGTTACTTCTGTATCGATACGGCAGTAATGCTGTGACGTCTAGGTGCACCACAGAGACTGAATTGGTCAGAGCCTAGACTAAACATCATTAAAATACCACAATGGCATAGTGTAGTTTCATTTTCGAGATAAAACGAAAATGAATGAAACGAAAATGTTTTCCTTAACTGAATTGTGTTCAAGTTTGAACATTGACGTCATTTTAATTCTGACACTGGCATAATTAAAATAACTAATGCGATAGACTAATGATGCATCTGATTGATTTAACCACTTTCAACCCGGCATGTCATTATAGGCAAAGATTTTCACACACAAAAAAAGAAGAAAATAGCAGATCTACAGGCTCATAACACGTTGCAATGTGATGCGTTGTGAGCTTATAGATCAGCTATTTCCATGTGATACTGTCATTAGATGAAGTGGGCCTAAGTGATTAAACAAGAGCCAAGAATAATTTCCCAATGGTGCATAATCCATGTGTGCTACTGACATAAAAGTTACTTTCATTTTTGTTTATTTGGATTGTGGCTGACATTAGGCCTGAGGAATGCCTTAGCTCATCCCTTACTCCCATGTTCAAGTTGATTACTCTTTTCTCCCCTACCGGGAAGCTACTGGTACAGCTGATAAGATTGTAGAACTTTGAGCCCCCAGCCATTGCCTTGCCACGGCTCCAGCAATAATAAACTTTAGAGCCTGTTGCCATTATACCACCAGCATTTAGGCTAAAAGTCTTGTAATGGTCGGCTTTATGGCTTATATGTAGAGTAATCAGATTTCATTAATGGCCTCAAAGAATTCTATTGGTGCTTGCTTACCTACAGTGGTGTAAACAGTACTCATTTTTTTTTAGTAAAAGTATCAATACCACAATGTAGAAATACTCTGTTACAAGTAAAAGTCTGGTATTCAAAATGTACTTGAGTAAAAGTACAAAAGTATTGGTATAAAAATATACCTAAAGTACAAAAGTAAAAGTACTCGTTATGCAGAATGTCCCATTTCACAAGCTTTCAAATGTATCAAATCAATGTATGCTTGTAGATCGGCTATTTTCAAAAGGCCGAAAGGTATATAGGGCTGAAGTGGGTAATGTATGTATTGTAGTAATAATCAAAATCTACAAAGCAACTAGTAACTCAAGTTTTCAAATAGTAAAAGTACAATATTTGCCTCTGAGATGTAGTGGAGTAGAAGTAAAAGTACAGAAAATTGGAAATACACCAGTAAAGTAAAAATACCAAAAATATTTACTTAAGTACAGTACTTGAGTAAATGTACTTAGTAACTTTACACCTCTGCTTACCTAGTTGCGTGTCTGTGTCTGCCTGTGTACTGTACGTTTGTACATGCCTATACACAGTGCATCAGCACAGAGATAGGAGAGACGGTGGGGTGTTTCGCCTCAGGGCCACATATGTTTCCCTCTGAGTATAGTGAGATTGTGGCAGGTGGTCAGCGGTGCCAAGCCAGTAAAATAAAAACGCCATTTCTTTGATTCTTGCAGAGAATGGGAATTGCTGCAGCAGGCCATGATTCTGCTACATTAGTGTTTATGTGTGGCAGAAATACTGACCCCGTGGTGGGATACCGCTGTGTTTATGACTAGTGGATGAAGGGTATGAAAGAAACGGTGCTTTCGCTGGAAAAAAGAAAAGAAATACACAGAATAATAGAAGAAAATCTTTCCTCCCGCGTCATATTATGCATTTAGATGCCCCTTTTTGTTTTTATCCAAAGCACCTTGTAGAAGAGTTCATACATTTCTATAGCGTTTGTGTGGATGGAACTCCTACCCAGTGGTGTAAAGTAACTGAGTACATTTACTCAAGTACTGTACTTAAGTACAATTTTGAGGTACTTTTACTTTACTGGAGTATTTCCAATTGTCTACACTTTTACTTCTACTCCGCTACATCTCAGAGGCAAATATTATACTTTTACTCCACTACAATTATTTGACAGCTTTAGTTACTAGTTACTTTGCAGATATAAATTATTACATTATAAAACATACATTAACCACTGTAGCCCTATTTTATACCTAGACTATTTGAAAATAGCCGATCTACAAGCTCACAACGCGTCGCGGTTGTGAGCTTGTAGATCTGCTATTTTCAAACATTTTAGTACTTTTACTTTTGGTACTTTAAGTACATTTTGATACCAATGCTTTTGTACTTTTACTCAAGTCAATTTTGAATTCCTCTTTTACTTGTAACAGAGTACTTCTACATTGCAGTATTGATACTTTTACTTAAGTAAAACATTTGAGTACTTTTTCCACCACTGCTCCTGCCACTGGCTTTATCATAACCATAATGATTCTCTACCCTCCTAACCCTGGCATTATCATAACCATACTGTAGTCACCACAGGGGAGCAATCAGAGATAATGCCACTAAGCTCCTAGGGGCAGGCTGCAGGCATATACATGACTATAAACTGTATGGAAGACATAAGCAGGCATTTTCACATTTTCTGGAGGTCAGTAATAGTAGGTGTGACATCCAAATTACCCTAACGGCTGTTTTTGAGAGACATGTTTTTTAACGGGACAATTATTGATTTGCCCTGGTTGTTGTTTTTCTTATGTGTTCCAGCCATGGAGTATATGGCTCATGGATGAGTGGTGAGACAAAATTACTGGAGAAAAAAAAAGAGGAACATTGTTTTATACAGAGAAGTTTGTGCTGCAGAAATATGAACAGGAGGAACCACGGCACTTCCTCTATGGGCCACTAAAACGTTTTTCTGCCTGGGACCTAAAATGGGAAATTAATTAGCCATGTCTGGAAGCTGATGTGGCCTATTAGTCATTTGCTAGCGTAGATTTTGCACGTTTTAACCCATTAAGACCGGGAACGCATCCGTGTGTCATTTTTAGATTTCTTTGGCTATTCAAAAATAGCAGATATATAAGCTCATAGCTATGAGCTTATAGATCTGCTATTTTTTTTTTAGCGTGAAACATTGGTGCAAATCTTTGAATATATATGTTTTTTAAAGACATAAAGATTTGTAACTCAAATCTTTGTTTCTGGGAGTCCCTGGAACAAAATATATATTCAAAGATTTAAACAAAACAAAAAAAAAACTTGCAGATCTACAAGCTCATAGCTTGTATATCTGCTATTTTTGAATAGCCAAAGAAATCTTAAAATGACACACATATGCGTTCCCGGTCTAAAAGGGTTAATAATAACATTTAGTTTGAGAAAGTTCAGTGAAGCAAATTCAAATTCAAATTCATCAATTGTGGCGACACATATCGCTAGATTATGAACGACTGCATTGAAACATTAATTTTCTCTGTAGTAAACGGGAGTAGCAGGCAGCTTAGCATACACAGTGGCTTAGTGACATACATACTGTAGTGACTGCTCCATCTGTTCATAAATCAGTGACCCGCCAGAAGTAGGCTCATGAGCCATCCTTACCCTAAGGTCTCCAAGGAGTTGGAATATAGGTGAGAGGCTGTTTATTTAGTTGCCCAGGAAACGCATGCCTCATGGGCTGATGTCCCAGTCTCTGTGTGTGTGTGTGTCTCTGCTGTATCCTGGATGCCCAGAGGAGAAGATATGTGTTGGCAATATATCTGTCCAGATGTTCCAGCCCTGTGTGATGAATGGGAGAGTTGCTGCCTCCAGTGTACTCGGCATACCACTGCTAGCTAGACACTGTGCCTAATGAAAACGGTGAGATCCAAAACACAGCACTCTTAACATTTTGCCTGTGTTTTGAATTAAGATTCAGAGTTTATTTAGTGCCGTCCCGAGTTCCCGATGTCTCCTTAATCTTAAAAAAAAAACGAAGGCCATTTTTAACATTTTGTTTGCAAAACTGTAAGTATGTTATCAGGGTAATAATAAAGTGGTTCGTGTTGGTTTGCTAAAAGATTCGAACATAGAGGTGTGCGTAGTTGAGCTGCATTATACTGTAGCTCATTGCCAGATAACCTCAGTGTCTTAAAAATGGCCTGAGACGAGCTTTCAACTCAAGTGCTGTCATGGTCATCCTTCTATGATGGTAATGTTCAGAAGTTATGTACGACAATGTATTGATCATCACCTTGACCTTTTATGACATCATATTTTATGTATCGAGTTATTGAGAGATCTAGTTTCATCATGGCCTGTTTTTGTGATGTGATAATAGTGTATTGAGTCATTGCGGACAGAGCGGCATACACATACATGCAATATATAGACAGACTGTCACCATAGTTTTGCAGTCGCTTCGTGGCTCAACTAATAACACTATCACAATTTAGAATTTCATTATTTAGCACACGCTCTTCAAGATCAGAGTAAGCATGAACCTTAACAAAATGTTCACTTAACCCATTAAGACCTGAAGCCGATTCTACAATGTCTTCTAAATCCCAACAGATTGCACACATTTTCAAGATTTTTTCAAAAATAGCAGAATCTACAAGCTCGTAGCGCGGCACTCAGTGACACAGATGCGTTCCAGGTCTTAATGGGTTAAATAGAGTGCAAAGAGAACAATGTATTGCCTCAAAGAAACTAGGAGACCAGGTAAACAAATCAAAAAAGTCTGACGTATACCTATTAGGCAGATTCTCTGCTGAAGAATATAAGAACTCTTCGTGTGTGTGTGTGTGTGTGTACTCCTTTGTGACTGCATTTCATTGTGCACTTGTGAGTCTAGCAGACATAACGTATGTGTTACAGCGAATGTGAGAAATCACTGTCAGGTTAGGGATTTTGGATAATCCCTACTAGTGATTTCTCACATTCACTGCGACATATGCATGTGGCTGCATATTTTATTATAGTTTATAAGAACTCTATTCACGTATCATACGTTAGCGTATAATGTGTGTCTCTTTTTCATCGTGCATGTGTTGTGTCCTGCATTACACATGCATGTCTATTGTCAATGCATATTTTGTGTGCAATGCATGCACAATGAAGTGAAGACGGGGGAAGATCTGTGAGATTAATTGCCTCTCGTCTCGGCGCCAGGCTCCAGATTACCAGCAGGAATGCAGTGGAGCGTAAACTCATCTAGAGATTTGCTACCTTTTTAATAAACCGTGCAGATTTGCACATTGTAAATACCATGAACTAGGAAATAAAATATGAAATCTGTTCTGAACATTTGTTTTTGTTTGTTTTTATATGTTAAGTTTTGCTAAGGTTTTTTTGCCAAGAAAGTAGAGTTTCAGCGGATTTCAGAGGTGGAAACTTTCCATGGGAATTAATGGGAATACATGGGTATTAACAGGCGTTAACCGGGAATACAATTGAAATATAGGGATCATCAGAAAGTTGGGAATGAATAATTTGAAAGTCAGCTCAACAGTGTGTCAATCTTTTTTGTCTATTAATATATAATAAACATCTTTTGAATCTTACCTATTGATATTAGAGGGGCTTTCGACATTATGTATTATATGATTTGAATCACATGTTGTGGGGACATTTTTATTCAATTTTTTTCTCCCCATTTCAGGCTTTCAAACTTGTTGCTTTTTAGTGATATTGATGTTTTGGATCCAACATAGGTAATATCTCTCTCCATCTGTGTGTTCAGTGCATGTGCATTTATTGTGTTGATTTTAATCAGACGTGGACGTCAACTGAATGGTGTGCGTGTGGCATGAACAAACAACCCCAGCGGTGAAAATATGATCTCCCGCCTGCCTTCAGCTTGCCGGTGATGATAACGAAAATCGTTGTAAAATGCTAATTACCAGTGTTAAGTCCTGATTTAATATTTCTCGGCAGGTACGTGTTGACATTTGTTTTCACGATTTGAACATGTATTCAACATGTGATACAGATTGAATTGAATGTCAGCTCTGTGTGTGTGTGTGTGTGTGTGTGTGTGTGACCCTGTATGCAGTTGTCACCCCACAACAACCAACCAAACCTAATCCTTCATATGGTCTTGGAACCGGATGCCGTTTAATTGAATACGGAGCGACTTCATTAAAGTGACAATTAAAACGTTAAGACCTGATAATCCTCTGCAGTGTCATCATGGAGAGCTTTATCGCAGCAGACAGAAACCCCTCTGAACCTTTGCTGTAATTTAATTCCAACCAACACACCTTGTCAACAGCGAAGGGTGCTATCTTTAATTGGTTGTCAGGAGACTCCCATTCTGTTTATGTTTGCATTTGCGTGCGTGTGTGTGTGTGTGTGCGCGTGTGTGTTTTTGTAACTTTTTTTTCATTAATGCATTAATGCATAGGGCATTGTTGCATGGAGGCCTGATAAAGTGAGGATCAGGGAGTATTGTTTGTTTGGGAGCATGGCTGTGCATGTGTTAGTGCTTGTGAAGGCGGTACTCTGGTCCATTGAATTTGAGGTGTTTTAAGCCAAAGTTAAGAACACATATTGTGAGTCCCAAGTGAAAAAGGCTTATTAGATTATGAGTGTGTCCTGACCCTCACCCAACTCCATTCAACTCAACTTGATTGTCACATCATAAGTTTACAGGTGTAAAAATAAAATGTCTGAAATGCTTTGTCATGCAAGCTCCATCAACGCAGTGTCAAGAAAGGTGGAAAGAGAAAAAAAAACTGGTCCTATACCAACATGGGGAGGGTAAAATATACATAAGGTGCATAGTTAAAAATAGCAGTGGGATGAGGCAATTAAAGCAGCAGATGTAAAAACAGACATGTACATAACTTCACGGTTTAAAGAAAATATCAACAAGGTGAGGTATTTAAAAAGCAGCAGATAACAGTATAAGAGTATACAGTCATATATAGACAGACAACCGATACTGTGTGGTGACCTGTGTCGTTAGGACCGGCTGTCTGTTTGTTTACAGGCGTTACATAATTTATTTTACATGAATTGTGGTCATTAACCTGGAGATGTTTATGCCACAGTAAAAATCCTCAGTACACTGAGGATTTTACTGCGTTCTGTAAAACGTGGATTTCCCCACACATAAACCGGTTATGTATGGTAAAAAAAAAGTCTTGCTCAGTGGCTAGCCAAGGTTACGTTTATGATAAACGTAACCTTGTCTAGCCACTGAGCATGACCTTTTTTTTACCCGCCATTACACTAGGCTGAGTGCTCAAGAGTGGTTGATTTCATATTACTGCCCTCCCCTCTGCGTTTTTTCTCATTTTAATACTTGACATTCAGACTCGCACCCGGATGCATGCAGACACGCTGTGTACTCGTCAGGCTGTCTAAAGCCATCGTTGTGGAACGGTCCCTGTATTTCTTTCTGAATATATTATACAGCTGCGCTTACTTTGAAAAAAAAAAACAATAAATGCAGAATGCAAGTGGCACAGTGGGTCTCGAGTTGGCCTGCAGGTTTTTTTTTACGATTAACACTCACAGGATCATCATTATGGCCTTTTCACTTTAAATGTTTTATTCAGACTCCATTCTCTCTCTCTCTCGTGCTCTCTTTTTTTGAGAGACTGTTTTGCACCCCTGTCCGTCCGTTAGGCCGTTCGCATTGGCCTATTATAGCACCATTTTAGCAAAACACACTTTTTAAAATATTACTCCCACACATTTTGTCCAAACATCACGCACATTGCTACACATTATGCCTATGGTCATGACTGAATTCCGAACATTGCTGGCCCACAATAACCTACTGTACCTGACCTGGCGGAGGAGACCTGTGCTCCGAGGAGGACTTTTTTCTAGTTTCTCTCACTTTTTCTCTCTGACTTCATATGGCTGTGTGTAGCCACTGTAGACTACAGTGGAGGCTTTTAGCTTTCAGGAGATTGGCTAAGAAATGGCCTACATGCTGAACCAAAATGCCTTAATTAGGTGTCTGGAGAAATGGCAAAAAACAAACCCTGTCCCACGTGACATTTTAAAAGTAGGCTGAACATGTACAAAGAAGGAAAAAGTCCACCCACACTGCAGATAAAGTTCTCTGGATTCCAGTCTGCCTGGTTACACTTGGTAAACACACATGCTAACATGCACGTCGGTTTACACATAGACATGCGCGTATACACATGCACCAGTGTTGATTTCGTCGACTAAAACTATGACGAAAAATTTTCGTCGACTACCTTTTTTCACTGACGAAAACTAAATAAAAACAAAATAAAAACTAAGCGATGATGACTAAAACTAAGACTAAATATATTGACAATTTCGTCCACAAATAAAAACTAGACTAAAATGTTAGACAGGGACTAGTGGAGAAGAGATCCAGTAGAACTAAAAGACAAGTCATTTTATGTTTGGTTGCGCGTGGGTGTTGCGCTCTGAAAATAGCAGATCTACAAGCTCACAACGCGTCGCAGCGCGACGCGTTGTGAGCTTGTAGATCTGCTATTTTCAGGTAGCCATTACGACACCATCAAGGCACCGCCAAAATACATTTTAGTCGACTAAATCAACTGTACATTTAGTCGACTATAATCTTATGATATTTAGTCGACTAAAACCAGACAAAAACTAAAACATTTCAGGTGACTAAAATATGACTAAAACTAAATGGAATTGTATTCAAAAGACTATGACTAAAACTAAATCAAAATTTGCTGTCAAAATCAGCACTGACACTGTACACATGTGCTGCGGAAAGTACTGTACATTCTCACTTAATATGTTTGATTTGCAGGCTCTGACATGGTAATGACCGTCTCTGAAATCTCTGCCCACTAATGCACAAATCTCTGCCCACTAATGCACAAATCTCTGCCCACTAATGCACAAATCTCTGCCCACTAATGCACAAATCTCTGCCCACTAATGCACATATTATCCATACAGATCTACACTGTAAAATCTCTGTATTTAAAAAAAAACTGAAAGTGTACAAATGTTATATAACCGATACATATTTTCTATATAACAAAGATTTAAATGTCTTCATCCAGGGGGGACATTCGTTGTGCAGAGATTTCTCTGTACATAATGTTATGATGTATTACAGAGACACCCTTTCCAATTAGTCCTTCCAATTAGTGCCCTTTGTTCCAGTGAGTGATCTTAATGCTACAGCTAAAATGACATAACAGGCTATTGTGTGCTTCCAATTTCCAACAGTTTTGCAGAGGACCGTTTCAGAAGGACAATCGCTGCATGCCCCCACATTCAGAGATGTTTTTTTTTAAATGAGGGAGGAAGAACTTGATGACCCTGAACTCAACCAAAATCAAACACCATAACGAGATGATTATTATGCCGATCAGTTAGATCCTCTTGGTGGCAGTGGTGTAAAGTAAACTTTTTTTTGTGGTATTTTTACTTTACTGGAGTATTTCCACTTTTCAGTGTTTTACTTCTACTCCACTACATCTCAGAGGCAAATATTGTACGTTTACTCCACTACATGTATTTGAAAACTTTACTTATTAGTTACTTTGTAGATTTGGATTATTATTACAAAACATACATTGACCACTTCAGCCCTATATACATTTCGCCATTTGAAAATAGACGATCTACAAGCTCAATGCGTCGCATCGCGATGCATTGTGAACTTGTAGATCTGCTATTTTCAAAAGATTTTTATACATTTTGTACATTTGAAAACTTGTGAAATGGGACATTCTGCATAATGAGTACTTTCTACTTTTGGTACTTTAAGTACATTTTGATACCAATACCTTCGTACTTTTACTCAATTACATTCTGGAGTATTTCTACATTGCAGTATTGATACTTTTACTTGAGTATCAGCAAAAGCAAGACGCCTGAAAATGAATGCACAATGAATGAAGTGATCTGTCAAAAACCTCCAGTCCCTACATTGGGTTTGGCTGACTATTATAGACTATTCTTATTCTTTGGCAAAAGGAAGGATTGTTTTGTTGACAGATCTCAATAAGAGGAGAGGAAGACCTCCATCAGTCAATTCATCAATGCTCTGCTTAACCCATTCAATCCAGGAAGGCATCTCTGTCATTTTAGATTTATTTGGCTATTAAAAAATAGCAGATATACAAGCTCATAGCGCGACACAGAGAGCTTATAGATCTGCAAATATTTTTAAATAGCAAGGGTCCCTGTTACAAAATATTTTGAGATGGGGGTCCGCGGCCAAATACATATCATTTTGATTTAGAAGACATTTGTTGAAAATATATTCTAAGATTTGCCAAAAAAATACGATTTTAAAATAAATAAATAGCAGATCTACAAGCTTGTATATCTGCAATTTTTTTAATAGCCAAAGACACCTTAAAATGACACAGATGCGTTCCCGGGTTGAATGGGTTAAAAAGAGAATTATAGTAAATGCAGACAGAGACATGGAGACACAGGTGGTGGGTGTTGTTGTTGTTGTTGATAAATGCTTAATTTGTCACTCGACACTTATTCACCAAAGCATGAATTAGGCTTGAGAGAGAGAGAGAGAGAGCGAGAGACTAAAGGAAAGCAGCACCTCCAGACAGATGTCAGCTTGTTACTGTTATTGTGTCTGCCTCCTTTTAGCGAGAAGTAGACAAAGAGCGAGAGAAAAGGTAAGAGAGGTGGAGAGACTATGCTTAACCCATTAAGACCAGGAACGCATCTGTGTCACTTTTTGCTCAGCGCGGCACAGAGTGCCGCACTACGAGCTTGTAGATCTGCTATTTTTGAAAAATCGTGAAAATGTGTGCAAATCTTTGAATATATTGTTTCAAAGCGAACATTTTTAACTCTTTGCTTCTGAGGGGTCCCTGGAACAAACTATTTTGAGATGGGGGTCGGCGGCCAAACACACATAATTTTGGGGGTCCTTGACATGAAAAACTTTGAGAACCACTGATATAGAAACATACGTTTTATTTTCAGAATACTGTTGGGATTTAGAAGACATTTGTAGAATCGGCTTCAGGTCTTAATGGGTTAATTTATACTCCCGTCACACGAGGGTATCCGTTGCCGAAAAACGGCCGATCTACAAGCTCTCAGTCTAAACGCATCGCGAGCGACTAACGCT
The DNA here is from genome assembly GCF_963280865.1 of Gymnoscopelus braueri. Lineage (NCBI taxonomy): Eukaryota > Metazoa > Chordata > Actinopteri > Myctophiformes > Myctophidae > Gymnoscopelus > Gymnoscopelus braueri. The sequence continues at coordinate 18,607,033 of NC_137607.1, read as the reverse complement.
GCCATGCAACGGAGTATAAAGGAGTCTTTGGAGACCGAGAGGTTCAGAGACATGGGGGCTGTTTTAGAGAGCTCAAGGGAGACACTAGAGAAGACAGGTGGAGCACATAAGCAGTACAAAGCCCAGGAGAGACGAGAGACGAGGGGCCAAAAGGAGAACGCAAGAGACTAACGAGGACAGACCCCTGGAGACAGAGAAGAGACCATGCATTTAATGAATCAATGAATCCTATCATCCTGATGGGTTACTACTGGCTTCCACTGCACTGAAACACTATGCAAACCCCTGAGTGTTACTTTAACTCTTGAGGGTGAGCAAATGCAACCAAACATTTTACACTCTCTGAGTTACATACTGAACATAAATGAACACAGAGGATTTTACTTTTGCAGTTAAATCTTCATACCCTTACGGGTCCATTTGTATACTCTCCAAGATAAATGAACACTGAGGATTTTACAGCCTATTTCATAAAGGATCAATGGATGCAACCTAGAGAAATGCATTATCAGTTTATTTTTCCTCCACACTTGTTAACTCTATAAACGCCATTGACTCGAAAACGCGTCAATAACTACTTAATCCACCCACGCCATTGACGCGTTAGACGCGTTGGATTTGCGTTCATTGTTTAATCTCTGATCGCGCTATGCTGCTTAAAATTCAATGTTATTCTCGAGTTCCACTTACTTCACCCATATCTGCATCCGGTTTCATGTCCTGGGTTCCGTTTCCGGTTTTTGATTATTTTCCCCCGGTCATTTCGTCCAAAATAGGTAAACAAACGGTTTTTCACACGGTATGACGGACAAACGGACAGCTTCTCTTCTATAATCTATGGTCTGGGTGACGATCAGTCATCGCCGTCGTGTATCACAACGTAATTCTGACGATCAAAACAATCTGGGAGGACGTCACATCCGTTTTCATGGTTTTCCTTGTCTAATCGCCCAAGAAGGGTAACAGTGACACCAGGAGCTGATCAAGCTATCATGTGCTGCTCTCTGGTGGCGGATTTGTGCGGCGTCTTTAAAAAACAGTCTGAACAATTATTTTCATGAAAATTTTCAAAAAATAAAAAAAACACAAAAATTGCTGGCAATGGGGGAGTACTTTATGAAAATACTCTGGCAGTCAAAGAGTTAAAGAGCAAGATAAGATATAAAAGAAAACCTTGACTATCTATCTATGGTGGTCTCTCGGTGCTCAAACACACAACAAACAGAAAAATAAACAAGGTAACACCACAGCAAAATATCACTTTAATCCGACTTTAAAGTTCTTATATCCTGACAAGCGGAGAGATAATTCAATGACATTTTGGAGGCTAGCATGTGCCTGTGTGTGTCTGTGCATGTGCTTTGGTGTTCATGTTATTATTGTCTCCGCCAGGCCAAAAGGCATGGCGAGAGTATGTTTTACCCCCTGTCCGTCCGTGTGTCCGTCTGTCTGCGACCAGCCAATCTCCGGCACCGTTGGCCCGGTCGCTCCGAAACTGTGCACACACGCTCCCTGGATGCCAATTCGGAACCTCTGCCCCACATTTTTCACATCGGCCTGTTATAGCGCCACCAGGAGGCCGATTTGTGCAAAACCCATTTACCCTTACAGATTTTATCCAAACGTCATGCAAATCAGTACATAGTATCTCTATAGTCGTGTGATCAACACGGATCTGTCCGATTTTCCATATTCCATCCTGATTGGCTAAGGTTGGCTTTGAAAGTTTGCAGGATTGGTCCGTTTTCAACAAAATGCCTCAAATCATGAACGCAGCTTGCGATTTCCGTGAAATTTCACACACACATTCCCACTACGCCGAAGAAGAAATGCCACCCTTTTCACATTGGCCTGTTTCACATTGGCCACCAGGAGGCCACAATAACGTACCTGACCTGGCGGAGACCTGTGCTCCGAGGAGCACTTTTTCTAGTTGTTACTATGGTGCGTTACTAAACTGCTTTTCTTTACATGCTCGTCTCCGCTTTCACACACTGCTGTCTTGTTTTTATTTAGGTCGTTGACGATACTTAAACACTCTGCTTTATGAAAATGAAACGTCCCTATGCAAACAATTTTGCTTGGCATTGAACAGCCGGGGAGCAAGGGAGGAGAAGAGGGAGAACGTTAGAGCAAAGGGAGGCTGAGACAGAAGTGAAAGAGACTGAGGAGAACTGATAAAGCGCGGCTGTGGGAGACGTGTTTGCTCTGTACCAATATGACCATGGAAGAGGGTGTCAAATATGATATGAGAGAGAGGGAGAAGAACGTAAAGATGAAGTGTTATGCTTGAATGCACAAAGGTGAAAGAATAGAAGATTAAGATAAATGCTAGAAAGGAAAGAGGGTAGAGGCTGGTTTGTGGGCATATGAGGCAGGGGAAGAGAAGAAAGTCCTTTTGGGAATTTAAGTTTGAAATAAGCTCAAATATAATCATTCGTTGACGCTGAAGCACTGAACGGATACTGAACATGGTATGTTGCCTTGGTCGAATGGAAACCTTGCATGTCCGGCTTTGACACAATTTGACCCCAATTCAAAGAAATACGTGTTCCCCTTGCAAGGTGAGAAAACAGACACTCAGTGGTTACTTGTAGATTTATTTTAAAGGTCTGAGGATCTGTAGTGTTGCTGTTGATGTCTGAGGATATGTAGTGTTACTGTTGATGTCTGAGGATCTGTAGTGTTGCTGTTGATGTCTGAGGATCTGTAGTGTTACTGTTGATGTCTGAGGATCTGTAGTGTTACTGTTGATGTCTGAGGATCTGTAGTGTTACTGTTGATGTCTGAGGATCTGTAAAGTGTTGATGAGAAACTATTATAAATACAAGGTTTGGACATGAACTTTATTTTTATTTTTATCCCACGATTTTGTAACCGGGTTTTTTCACCCAGTGCCAATTGTCTAAGTAATCCTGGGCGCTACACTCCCTCTGCCAGCCTAGGGAGAGCCGAGCTCATGCCTCCTTCAATGCATGAGAGCTAGCAAGCCGCTTCTTATCACCTGACAGGGGGGAGGTTCCCTGGTTAGACGTAGTGTGTGGTACCGACTATTTCTATCATTCTATGATAACGATTTATCCTGACAGTCTTTAGTGGGCATGTACGTAGGCCCAAGTGGCACTGATCAGTGTAAGGGCAAATGTATACTTATGACAAGTGTCGACATGTGTCATAAAGTATAAATTAGCCTTTTCTTACTTGAAGGTATTTTTTTTAAATAGGAATGCATGATGTATTTCTTCATAGTGATACGAACTTGTAATATGAATATTATACAGGTTCGCAAGGGGCTAATAATGAGGATATCAAATCGTGTAATCTGCTCTCTGCATACAAATGAAATGATCCAATCACATGGGCCCTTGTGTGATGTAAACAGGGCAAAATAACCATGGATAAACAAGACACGACAAAACCCCAAACAAACCGTCAAATGGGTGATGTGAATGTGAAAACAGAAGAGGTTTTGGAGCAACATTTAACTACTACTGTACTGGACCTACAACATACAGTACCGGTGTTGGACGGACTGGCCGACTAAGCCTGATTTGGACTTCGTCTTGCAATGGTGTTGCACACCATCGGCATGGCAACCAATAAGGCTTCAGACTCAGAGCCCCACCACTGCAGTGAATTTAACCCATTCAATCCGGGAACGCATCTGTCATTTAGATTTCTTGTGCTATTCAAAAATTGCAGATCTACAAGCTCATAGCGTGGCACCGAGTGCCGCGCTATGAGCTTGCAGATCTGCTATTTTTGAAAAATGTTGTACAAATCTTTGAATGTATATTTTTTTAAAGCAAACATTTGTCAAATATTTTCTTCCAGGGACCCACCTAGAAGCAAAGATTTGAGTTACAAATGTTCGCTTTAAAATATATATATATTCGAAGATTTGCACACATTTTCAAGATTTTTCAAAAATAGCAGATCTACAAGCTCATAGCACGACACTCAGTGCCGTGCTATGGGGTTCCACCAAATCTGCAGGGGGTCCACCAAAAAAACGGGGAACATTATCAGAAAATAGCAGATCTACAAGCTCGCAACGCATCGCACTGTGAGGCGTTGTGAGCTTGTAGATCGGCTATTTTCCGATAATTTGTAGAGGGGAAAAAGGGCAGACCAAGTACAGAGCCAACGGTCAAATTGACTTAGTATTGAGGGTTTAAAATGTTAACTGTCATAAAATACACATTAACACGAATCCAACATATTAATAGTAAAGATAATGTATGTCAAAACAAGTCAATGAAGCTATCTATGAAATCTATGAAACACACTGCAACACAATTTTATTCAATATGTAGTTGGGGGTCCCTGCTTTATCTCTCTCTGCTAGGGGGTCCTTTGCCTGAAAAATAATATTACGATATTTGATTTTTTTATCCTCTTATCGCACAGACCTACTCAATACCCTGTTATAGTCTGCTATCACACAGGCCTAACATTGGACACTGGTATCTGCTCTTCGCTTTTAGCTGTGGTGACAAAATGATATTTGCGGTGAGTGTCAGCGTGTGTGTGTGTGTATATAACCCTCCATGACCCTGTCAGGTGGTCATTATGTGACTCTATCTCTGTCCCTCGCCTTTCTCTATCAGCCTGTCTACTCCTCACTTTTACGTCCTTGTCACTCTCTCTCTCTTTCAACCTCACACTCCCTTTTCTCTCTCTCTCTCTCCGTCTATCGTTGCCGTTGCCCAGAAACCTCTTATGTCCATTATTTTAATCCATTAAGACCGGGAACGCATCTGTGTCATTTTAGGATTTCTTTGGCTATTCCAAAAAATAGCAGATATACAAGCTCATAGCGTGGCACTCACGCTATGAGCTGCTATTTTTTTTTATCTTGAAAATGTGTGCAAATCTTTGAATATAATGTTTTAAAGCAAACATTTTTTATTTCTTCATGGGGGTCCCTGGAACAAAATATTTTGAGATGGGGGTCCGCGGCCAAATACATATAATTTTGGGGGTCCTTGACATGTAAAAGTTGGAGCTCCACTTATATAGCTACATACTGTTAGGATTTAGAAAACATTTTTAGGTATAAAGAGATCTTTGGTGTACTCCCCCATGAAAGACTGTGTGCAGTACACAGAGGCAATGAAGCCTCGTTTCTGAAGTTGTGGGCCCCACTAATAGACTAATTCCCCGCCGAAATCTCTCGGATCCTTCTAAAAGGTCAATGTACTGTGGGACTGAACCCTCCCCTTAGATAGGACTTTGATGATTATGCCGATGCATCAATGTGACCATGAGCTATATGGAGTGTTGTGACCTGTCTTAAGCGCCTGGCTATGCTTTTTTTGTTTTTCACTGTATACTGATGGTGTTGATGAACAATGGAACTGGAGGATCCCCCCCCCCCCCTACTTGTTTGACCATGTTTGTCTTGTTTTGTTAAGAGTATGTCCATGTCAGTTGCTGTATGTGGAAAATTTTAAAAATTCAATAAAAATATAAAAACTGAGAAAACGTTTTTAGATGTATTTGGCCGCAAACCCCCATCTCAATTAGTTTTGTTCCAGGAGACCCCCAGAAGCAAAGATTTGAGTTACAAATGTTCAATTCAAGCTCAAGCTTTAGCGCTCGATGCCACGCTATGAGCTTGTATATCTGCTATTTTTTTAATATAGCCAAAGAAATCTTAAAATGGCACAGATGCGTTCCCGGTCCTAATGGATTAACTTTGTACGTTTTTTTCATAAATGAATGCCCTACTTCGTCATGCCACAGTGTCACACAAAAGTAGCAAAAATAGCTGATCTACAAGCTCACAATGTGTCGCATTTGAATCATATGAGGTTTCCACCTGACAGCATTGCTATCTCCTCTTTGTAGAGGTGTCACCGCTGTAGATCTGTAGATCTGTGCCTAAGATGGGCGAGCTCACAGAAAAAGCCTGAGTGTTCATTTTAACCCGTTCAATCCAGGAACGTATCTACAAATCCTGACCGTTTTCTGAAAACCGTATGTTCCTATAATATCAGTGGTTCTCAAACTTTTTCATGTCAAGGACCCCCAAAATGTATAGATGGGTTTCCTGTTTGTAAACATGAGAGGATGATGCGCGCGCAGTGGAGGGTTGAGCAGTAGAGGGCGCTATTACCCGCAGCAGCTCTAGTCAAATGTACATTCATAAAAGAAATGGTCTTCACCGGGTTTAATGAAAGTAGATTAAATGATGCAGTTTGTAATATCTTCTTTACTCAATAAAAATGATTTGTCGGAAGTTGGATCTGTTTGTATATAATAGCAGCATTATGCCTATTATGCCTAAAATAGCAGCATTATGCCTATCTAAATCCCGAAAATAACAACAGAGTGAATGGCGCTTCCGGTTCGTTCTACCACCCGCATGCGCAGATTGCGCACTCTGCTCTGTGATGACGTCGCGCGGAAACCCATCTATTTGGCCGCGGACCCCCATCTCAAAATATGTTGTTCCAGGGACGCCCAATATGAAGCACAGATTTGAGTCAAAATGTTCCCTTTAAAAAGGATATATTCTAATATTCGCACAAATGTTCGAGATTTTTCAAAAATAGCAGATCTACAAAATAGCAGATATACAAGCTCATAGCGCGGCACTCGGTGCCGCGCTATGAGCTTGTATATCTGCTATTTTTGAATAGCCAAAGTGTAAAATAACGGTTAAAGTTGTTACCCAGATGCGTTCCGGGTTTGAATGGGTTAACTCCCAAGAGTGTACAAATGTAACCAAATGGACCCATTTGCACACAGGATTTTAATCTGTATAGGCCAAGCAGCCCTAATGGCGTTGGTTAAGATTGATTGCAACTCTCTGTGTGTGTGTGTGTGTGTGTGTGTGTGTGTGTGTGTGTGTGTGTGTGTGTGCGTGTGCACATTTTGTGCATGTTTATGTCTCTGTGTATGTGTGTGTGTGTGCATCTGACCAGGTCAGGAAAGGTCCGGCTGATTTAGCAGGGTCCAGACACGAGGCTGGCAGAGAGACCGTGTTCTCTATAAACAAGATGGAGGGGGAACTCGCACAACGGCAGCACCATAAGGCCTTTAAAACAGCCCTTTTGTCAAAGAGCTAAATAATAGGTTGTGTAATTTCAGGACCTGGCACCTTTTGAAAGGTCTCCCCTGGCTGGCTGCGGTGTCTATACCGGTGTGAATACTATAATTGACTGCCCCTGCTCTCTATGCCATTGTGTTTGTGTGTGTGTGTGTGTGTGTGTGTGTGTGTGTGTTTGGGTGTCTGTGAAGTCTGTAGTATATGTGGCAAAAACGTGAACTTTGCCTCTGAATACGTTCGCAGTCGCAGCCATCATTGGGAAATGCAAAAGCCTTTTCATGTTGGCCTCCTGGCTCTCGGCTGATATTTCTTGTGAGTGAAAATAGCATTTTGTTCGCAGGACACCATTGTGTCGGCGCGTTGCCTTCTTTTGTTGGCAAAATGATGGATTGCAGGAGGCACTGGAGGTAGGGACCTTCAGGAAATAATGACTTGTTTATCAGGAAATAATGGAAATATGGACCGTAAACGTTGGCTGAATGACAAGACAAAGCAACAGTGTTTGCGTGACAGGTTGAGCCTATTTTGGTTTCCACTATTCATCTTCATTGTGTGTTTACACACACACACACACACACACACACACACACACACACACACACACACACACACACACACACACACACATATCCCATCATTACTTGGCAGTCTCAAGTAGTACTTGTGGTGAGTTGGCACATGTGCAGCATAAGTAACATGCTTGTTATGGAAGTTTTGCCGAAGTTCAATATTTTCTTGGTAACGCACAGGATATTCATGCCTGTTATATTCATGCTGTGATGAAATGTACGCATCAAAATGCAACATCCTATCTCAGTTCATAGACATCAAATTAATTAAATGCTTCCACCATAAATTAGCTGTTTATAGCATACTGTAGTTTGTAGTGTTTTGCAAATTTGCAATACACAGTCCTCAGCGTTAATTTAGCCATAAACCTGAGAGTGTACAAATGTAGGGGCGGCAGTGGCTCAGGGGTAGTAGAGTGGCCGGATGGGAACCGTGAGGTTCCCAGTTCGATCCCGGGTTCCCGCAGAGTTTGTGTCGAAGTGTCCTTGAGCAAGACGCTGAACCCCTAATTGCTTCCGATGAGCAGGTTGGTGCCTTGCATGGTTTCCTCCGCCATCGGTGTATGAGTGTGTGTGTGTGAATGGGTGAATGTAATGCACAATCTATGTAAGGCGCTTTGGATAAAAGCGCTATATAAATGCACCATTTACCATTTCATGAAGATGAAGACATTTGCGGCTGCTTCAAATGGTAAACGATAACGGCGATGGAGTTCCATGTCCTCTTAATGGACATCTTGTTGGTTGATGGGGACTGAACGATGTGGTTGGAACACACACACACACACACAGACGAGCCCATGCTATTTTTCACATTACGGCACATTGGAGACGAGCCTGGTTTTGAAATCTATCAAATAGCTGCTTTGGTAAATGGTCTCAGAGGATATCAATCAGTCAGTGTAGCAGACACGTCTTGACACGTTCTCATACTGAATACATCAATGTCTAACGTTGTAGACAGGTGCATTTCTCTGTTCGCACATACTTTAGATGCACAAACACCACTCCGTCTTACTTTGAACTTACTTGCACACTTTTGCAGACTCAGTGCTAACACTCATTGGAGAGCTGTTGTCTGTCTGCCACTCTCTCTCTCTCTCTCTCTCTCTCTCTTTGTCTATCTTCTCATGTATACACAAATCTCTGAAGGAAGGCACATTTCTCTTGGGTTTGCTCATACAGGTTTATTGATGGGTTTCTTGACTGCGGACAGGAGAATACTCTCCAAAGAGCAGCACGTTTTGTTATTGTATTTCTGTCATGTTATACTATTTCCCCCCAGATTTGATTTATTTATCCATTTGATCTATTTGATTTCCCTCATTGTCTCTGTCCTAATTGTCCTGTTATCTTCTTCCGTTAACCCTTTAAGACCGGGAACGCATCTCTGTCATTGTAAGATTTCTTTGGGCTATTGAAAAATAGCAGATATACAAGCTCATAGTGCGGCACCGAGTGCCGCACTATGAGCTTGTAGATCTGCTATTTTTTTTTCTTGAAAATTGGTGCAAAATTTTTTATTCAAATCTTTGCTTCTGGGGGTCCCTGGAACAAACTATTTTGAGATGGGGGTCGTTTGAGCACCACTGATATAGAAACATACGTTTTTCAGAATAATGTTGGGATTTAGAAGACATTTTGTAGAATCGGCTTCAGGTCTTAATGGGTTAAGAACAAAACACAAGTCTTGTTTGTTTTGATCCTGATTTCTGTAAAGCACTTTGTTGTGAAAAGTGCCGTACAAATGAAAGCTTGTGTCTCACAATCAGTAGTACATACAGAATATGAAAAGCTCTACTGATTTATTCTCAAATTGTAATCGTTCATGTCAGCTGAATTGTTTTACTGACTCAAACACACACACACACACACGCACACGCACACGCACACACACACACACAGAGGAGCAGCAGCAGCGAGTATTGTGGTCAGCACATAGTTGTAACCTGGGGTGAAGGAACTGATTGGATTGCTGGCTAACCTCAGCTTCTTTCAGTGTTAATGCGTCCCTCACTCTCTCATGGAGTGATGCTGACTGGGCTCTGACCTCAGCCTTCGTACATGCCACACATGCACAGGGCACACACTCAAAGTAGATATTTACCAAAGCTAGGGCTGGATGTTATAGAGTAGGCAAAACCAAATATCACTATTATTGGGGCAAATACCACAATATCAATATTGTCATAATGTTATATAGTCTCATATCAAAGTATCAATATAATATCTCTGCTGTCCGGCAGGAACCAGCTAACTCCAAAATGTTCATTTTGCAGGAAATGGAAAAAAAGTAGAGTTAGGAGGTTTTGTTCATCATTGCTAAGAACAGCTGAATGGACCTCCAAGCTCACAATGAGGTTGGAGGTCAAAAGGGGGTGGAGCCTGGAGTCAGCAAAACCAGCTAACTCCGGTGGACTTCGCTGGTTTAGCAGAAAGTTGAGGATTTTAATGCTTTTCATTGGTTCAATATTTTTTTTACCAACACACAGACGTAAAGGGTGTTCAATAGCCCTGATTTATGGGAAAAAAAATGCAAAAGCGTCAAAATGGAGTTAGCTGGTTTTTGCCGGACAGCAACGATAGATATATTGGCCATATTACTGACTGTTATAAATTATTTAACTGTTTTCCTATACTGTCATGTAATATGTTTTCATGTAATGCAATTTATTTTTGTGTGGACCCCAGGAAGAGTCTGCTGCTAAGGTATTAACTAAGGGGGATCCAAATAAACAACAGTACAGCTTCACACAATGGCACACAAAAACACTTGCAGAGAAGAGAACACCTTGGAATCTATCTCGCTCAATTTTCTCTATCCCATAATGACTGACTCACAGTTGCTACAGCTGAAAAACATGTACAGTTTAAAACACACACACGCACACGCACACGCACACACACTCCAGAGAGTGTCCGCTTCACCACTCTCCCATGTTTTCCTGTGATATCGACTCAATAAAACATTCACCTTACGGCACTAGTGCAGTGTTGCAGGTAATACGTGTTTTGTAATTGGCCAGCAAGGTATACAGCTTGATTCTAGCATCACCATGTATTCTACTTTAGCCCATTAAGACCTGGAACGCATCTGTGTCACTTTAGATTTCTTTGGGCTATTCAAAAATAGCAGATATACAAGCTCATAGCGCGGCACCGAGTGCCGCGCTATGAGCTTGTAGATCTGCTATTTTTGAAAAATCTTAAACATTTTTTTTGTTTTTTTTCAAAAAACTGTTAGGATTTAGAAAACATTTTTAAGAATGGATTCAGGTCTTAATAGGTTAGATGGAAGCTGTGACATGCATGACAAGTAAGTACTGTGTGTAGGATCATGTACTGTAGCCTATATACCGTATAGTGCAAACCCACTCAACGAGCACATAGTCTGTCTGACAGGCTGTAGCTGACAGACTGTGACAGACACAGACACAGAAATGGGTGCAGTAGGAATACTGATCAGGGCTGCACCATAGATAACTGTATATGAAAATATATATGATGTGTGATTAAGTTGTTGGACATTGCAACGGTGATGTGCAATTCAATATTATAGATCTATATTTAACTACCCTTCAGGCTATCTTCGCTGTGAGAATTCTTAACCTATTATAACCGGGAGCGCATCTGTAATTTTAGATTTATTTTGCTATTCAAAAATAGCAGATCTACAAGCTCATAGCACGGCACTTTGCTATTTTAGAAAAATCGTGAAAATGTGTGAAAATCTTTGAATATATGTATTTTTAAAGCGAACATTTGTAACTCAAATATTTGCTTCTGGAGGTCCCTGGAACAAAATATTTTAGAAAGGTTTGCTTTCAAAAATATATACAAAGATTTGCACACATTTTCATGATTTTTCAAAAATAGAAGATCTACAAGCTTGTATATCTGCTATTTTTCAATAGCCAAAGTATATAAAATAATGGTTATAGCTAAAATCTAAAATGACACACATGCCTTCCCGGATTGAATGGGTTAATATAAGTGTGGTTGTATTCGAGGTGATGATACACAGTAAAATCCTCAAGTGTTGATTTATCCATTTGTAACTCCGTAACTTATTTGGTTACATGTGTACACACTCCCAGAGTTAACTTAACACCCAGGATTTTGACTGTGTGTAGGTTTGTTGTGTTTCCTGTCCTTGTCCTCACCAACTGCTCTGCACAACATCATTTTGCACAATATTGAGATGGGTCATCTCTTTGGGTCATCACGACTTATCCGCTGCCCATTTTCCATACAAAACATCCTCCTGTCATTCAGCTCTGTGTACATCACACGAGGCCCCATCCCATTCTGACCGTTGGAACCGATCTTGACTGAATATGACAGACACTTCTCTGACATTTATAGACAGATGGACCGATATTGGCTTGCTGATTTGCAAACAGAACCGTGTTCTGCCAGACAGATGCTATTTACTGGTAAGCAGACTGACACTACTGTAGCTGAATATCTATATTCTATATCTTGCGGTGGGCAACTTTGATGATGGAGAGGGCCACTATACTGTATTTCCGCACTCACTCCAGAGGGCCACATTGCATATACTGGCAGACATATATTTTTTTCCGTATTTTAACTTTTTTTCGTAAATTAATGTCACACAAAAGTAGCCGATCTACAAGCTCAAAAGCTTGTAGATCTGCTATTTTTGCTATTTTTTTATTGGAATCCTGTTTTTTTTTATTTAATTTTTTTAATTGGAAGCCTGAAAAGAAACATTTTTATTTAACAGCTGAAATGAATAATATATCAGTATTCCGATATTAACCTGCGGGCCGCATTAAGTGAAGGCCGCCAGTTGCCCATGTATGTTTTATATCTATATTCACCAGGCAGGCTATAGCCTGGTGAATAACAGAAAGATGGAAGACAAGATGGACACAGGTTGACCGACTTATTAAATAAAAACAAATAAATTGGCTTGCGTGTCCGTTGTGGCACATGGGGTTAAATAAGTTCCTTCCAACCACTGTGGAGACAGTTTAGAATCCTCCACGGTGCCTCCGGCTTGGCCAGGCGCTCTAACGAACACAATTGGCAGTGTTTTTGCGGGCAGGAAGCTGACAAGAGAAGCTTATCTCTGTCGCTGCACTAGTGTCTCCTACAGGTTTGTCTGCCTGCCTGTTCAGCAGCAGGGAGCAGGAAAAAAATTATTTATTTTTATTGATTGAATACTTTATTAACAGTTTGCAAAAACAAGGCACGGTGGCACGGATTTATACAAAAGAATGCTGGCATTGCATGTTTTCCGCACGCCTTGCGTCCTCACAGTGAAACTCCTCGCTGTCACAGGTGAAAAGAAGCGACTGATTGATTGATTGATTTTGTTTTTGATTGAATACTTTTATTAACAGTTTGCAAAGACAAGCACTGGGAAGTACAGTGCAATACAAGCTCTGTTAAACCCATTAAGACCTGAAGCCGATTCTACAAAATGTCTTCTAAATCCTAACTTTTTTTGAAAAAAAAACAAAACAATGTTGCTGTCAGTGGTTCTCAAACTTTTTCATGTCAAGGACCCCCAAAATTATATGTATTTGGCCGCGGACCCCCATCTCAAAATATTTTGTTCCAGGGACCCCCCAGAAGCAACGATTTGAGTTACAAATGTTCGCTTTAAAAAGGTATATATTCAAAGATTTGCACACATTTTCATGATTTTTCAAAAATAGCAGATCTGCAAGCTCATAGCGCGGCACTCGGTGCCGCGCTATGAGCTTGTATATCTGCTATTTTTGAATAGCCAAAGTGTAAAATAATGATTTTTTTTGCTCAAATAAAAAAATGACACAGATGCGTTCCAGGTCTTAATGGGTTAAACCAAAGAAAGCACTATGGCTTGTTTCCTTGGGGGTCCTTTTTTATGACTCTGTGTGTTCGGAGGAGACTTGGTGGTCCGTACCCTCTCCCAATAACAACAGTACGGGTTGGCAGACAGTGAGTGACAGGGACTAGACACATGGGGGAATTGGCACCGACCAAATTGGCAGGATAATAAGATAAATAAATAAATAAATACATTGCCTGGATTGACAGACGGAGTGACACAGATGGGCAGATACATTCATACACAGAGACAGATACAGCTCATACATAACTTATTTCTTTCCAGACCGTGTGTCTATGTGACCTCCTGTAAAAGTGGCAGGTGTTTCACTAGAATTCAATTTCAACTCGCAACATCTGCACTGGGCAATAGAATAGAGTACGAGGGATCTCTCCCAACTACTGTGTGAAATTGCTCAATCCTCACACACACACACACACACACACACATACACACACACACACACACACACCCACACCCACACCCACACACACTCTGTTTCTCTCTTTCTTTCTTAACGCATTTAGACCGGGAAATAATTTGTCATTTTGACTATTCATAAATAGCAGATATACAAGCTCGTAGCGCAGCCCCGAGTGCCGCGCTACGAGCTTGTATATCTGCCTCTTTTTTTAATCGTGAAAGTTTGTGCAAATCTTTGAATATATACATTTTTAAAGCAAACATTTCTAACTCAAATCTTTGCTTCTGGGGATTCTGCTAAATGTCTTCTAAATCCTACAGTTCTTAGAAAAACGTATGTTTCTATATTGGTGGTTTTTCATGTCAAGGACCACCAAAATGATATGTATTTGGACACGGACCCCCATCTCAAAATATGTTGTAATTAGGGACCCCCAGAAGCAAAGATTTGAGTAAAAATAAATCCATAAAAAAAATATATAATCAAATATTTTCACAAATTTTCAAGATTTTTGAATAGCTAAATAAATCTTAAAAAGACACAGATGCGTTCCCCGGTCTTAATGGATTAATGGGTCAGCATTTTGTTTTAGATGTCTTTATCGTTGCCGCTGAACCGACGTTGAACAATGCTCATGAGTCCCATCAGGGAGAGTGCATGGGACGGAGCTGCAGTCTGATTTATGGTTTTCAAATTGACTGTGACAAAAGGTCTGCTGACCACAGTGTGACTGTGTTCATTCAGCGGGGCTGTTTATCATATTCCTGTGACAAATATGCTCATCATTTTGATCATTAGCGTGAAACATTAAATTAGAAATGGGGTGGATTGACATCTCGGCTCATTATTAAAATTCTGCAGTGCGAATTGTCGGCGAGGGAGGTACCTTTAGCCTGAGGACAATGCTAATCCTCACGGTATCCAATACAAGAACACATGACAACAATGTGGATATTTTTCTAAATATTTAAAGACGTCCAGCATGGTTTGGGTTATGAATTTTTGGTCCTTTTTAGGTCACCTTTCACCTTTTTTTTTTTTAGTGTGAACGGCTTCATATCACATTGCCTGAATAACAAGCCCCAGGGGATCGATGCCCAGCATGGCTAATGCTACTATAAGAGCTGTCCTGTTACCAACGCTCCACACAGTGGCCTTCCACATTCCAATGCAATATTTAGTGTATGTGCAGTCCCTGTTGGATGACTCTATAAATACTCTCAATTTGAGTACCACCTTCCCCCATGTGGTGTGTAGAGTTAGACCAGTGTGTCACTGATACCTGGTTTCAACATGCAGTACCACCACTACACTGGCTTGTTAGCGGTGTATGGATTTTGTCTGCCTGGCAATATGGCAAATATGGCACCGGTCTTCATGCCTGGAGAGTCCTCTGCGCTCGCGCACACAGACACACACACACACACACACACACACGGACACACACGGACACACAGACACACAGACACAAACACACACATATATATTTATACACACACACACACACACACCTGGGAAGACAAGTGCAAGTGCCCACAGCTGTGTCTACAGTACCTGTGCTGTCAGTAACAGTTATTATAACCAATTTCTGTCTCTAGTTCTAGTTTCTAGGGATAGTTCACCCCCAAAATGACTTTCTATCGATTAGTCACCCCATGGATTCCAATCATTTGATGACCGGCAGCGGTTCCGGTAGGAGACACAAAGAGTCTCCTTTGTGTGTCCTACTGGAACCACTGCCTACCGGTCCGCTGGTCATCAAATGATTGGCTTCGGAATGAGACAATCTTTTGAGTCTGAGACAGTCTCCATGCGGCGACTAATCGATTGAAAAAAATGTTTTGGGTGAACTATCCCTTTTTAAACGTGCCCTTTCAGAGTAGGGTCTGGAAAAGTCACCTGCGTTGGGGCGATAACCGAGTGGTTAGGGTGCCCATAGGCTCAAATACCCGGTTAGATTCCCTGCCATTTGCTGAATTTCACTTCTCTACTTTCTCTCTGTGTTTCCCGTCTCTCTCCATTGTAACAAGTTCAACTCCTCACCCCCCCAAAAAAATAAAAATAAAATAAAGGTCACTTGCGTTGATATTGTCAATAATGTAGAACCAGTTCAGAACTGGTTCTTTCACTGAGTGTACCATACAGAAAGGCTGTAACCCTCCTTCATAAGTCGTCCCCTGAGGCCTTTAAGACTGTAAATAATTGCTTGCTGCTCGAGAGGGAACATTTTTGTTGTTGCTGTAAATAAGAATGAGTTGTCAACTTGTCGGTGCACGGTGTGTTAGATATGCTCTGTGGAAGTTCTTGTAAAGTTCACTGTTCTACAAAAGTAATAGACACAGCAAAAAAAGCAAGAATTATAGGACTGTGCAATATATTGTACGTAAGCTGCAACCGTGTGCAGTTATCAACACTATTTGGCTGTTATTCTGTTCCTTACCTTATTTCCTTTATGGTGTTTCATCTATGCAAGAAAGGTTCATTGCCGTAGCAAGTTCTACTGGTGCTTTATTAAAGGACAGCTCAGGACAACCGTTCCAGAGGAAAGCCACATGGTAACTCACATTTCCTTTAGCCACTCTGGCAGGTTCATTTCCAGTTACACAGTTCACGGAAATCTCCTTTCAGAGAGGCTGTCTCTATAAAGCACACAGATAGCCGAATTAACCCATTAAAGGTTTAATGACATTCACTTTTACACCACATTCAAAGTCTTTGTCCTGGTCCTTCAAAAGTGTACAAAAAGTTTTAAGTGAAAATTCCATTCCAGTGATCAATGGCAGGTGTTTTTCTCTCACATTTCTAAAGCCTTTTCAACTGCAATGAAAAAAGAAATCTTTGCCTGCGGGTGTCGCTGGTGAGGGATTTTGCCTGTCAATCATCGCCTCTGCTCCGCCCCCCCCAAAGGAAAGGATAGGGGAGGGGAGGGGCGAGGAGGAGAGTGGGCGGGATTATTCGACAGTGACCTCACTGTCGAAGGGCCAAGCTCAGATTACTTTTCAGCCTAATTATTCAGAAAACCCCAGACCACAGAAAATCCACTGAATGTTTTAAGTTCAGGTTTTTTGGGTGTAATTGAGGTCATAAAACCCCAAATAAAACATTGAAAATAAAAAAAGTGAAAATGAATGTCATGATACCTTTAAGACCGGGAACGCATCTGTGTGTCATTTCAGATTTATTTGGCTATTAAAAAATGTCAGATCTACAAGCTCATGTAGATCTGCTATTTTTTTTATTTTGCTTCAGGGGGATTCTACAAAATGTCTTCTAAATCCTAACAGTTTTTCGTTTTTTTTAAACGTATGTTGCTATAAATAGTGGTTCTCTAACTTTTGTGTTTGGCCATGGACCCCCATCTCAAAATATGTTGTTCCAGGGACCCCCAGAAGCAAAGATTTGAGTTACATATGTTAGCTTTAAAGAATATATTCAAAAATTTGCACAAATGTTCAAGATTTTTCAAAAATAGCAGATCTACAAGCTCATAGCGCGGCACTCGGTGCCGTGCTATGAGCTTGTATATCTGCTATTTTTTATTAGCCAAAGAAGTCTAAAAATGACACACAGATGCGTTCCCGGTCTTAATGGGTTAAACACAGTGGTTGCATTGTTACTACTCTTGCAGTCACTGGTGGAGTGATGGATATTGTATAACATCTGAAGCACAAGTATTGAAAAGTGGATAAGAACCTCCCGTAAGACAAAAAAGGAAAATAAAAATGCCCGGAGGCATGAATTGACCAACCACAGACCTCCTCAGACCAACAACCACAGACATCTTTTACAACCAAGCCAATTTCCTGGACTTTTTGCTGACGATCCTCCATCGTAAGACATTGAGTCTGACGACCATGAGCCAACAACGAGCCGTGTAACCTGCCCCACATTTATACAGTTGTGCGTATACACAACTGAGAGCCTCCCAGTACCAGTGGTGTAAAGTAACTAAGTACATTTACTCAAGTACTGTACTTAAGTAACATTTTGAGGTATTTTTACTTTACTGGAATATTTTCAATTTTCAATACTTTCACTTCTACTCCACTACATCTCTACAAATATTGTACTTTTACTCCACTACAATTATTTGAACACTTTAGTTACTAGTTACTTTGTAGATTTTGATTATTATTCCAAAACATACATTACCCACTTCAGCCCTATATACATTCCGGCCATTTGAAAATAGCAGATCTACAAGCTCACAATGCGTCGCATCTTTGAGCTTGTAGATCTGCTATTTTCAAAATATTTTTAGACATTTTACACATTTGAAATTTGTGAAATGGGACATTCTGCATAATGAGTACTTTTACTATTGGTACTTCAAGTACATTTTGATTCCAATACTTTTGTACTTTTACTCAAGCTCATTTTGAATCCCGGACTTTTACTTGTAACAGAGTATTTTTATTTTGCAGTATTGATACTTTTACTTAAGTAAAACATTTGAGTACTTTTTCCACCACTCTGACCAAGTAGCTCCACTGGGACAATGATTAGGGGCTGATTGCCTTGCTCAAGGACACATTAACTGGTATACATGGGAGTGCTACATGTCCCCTTTATCCACCCATGTTATTCTGCCTCGGCAGAGTAGGATTTTCCACGGAAGTCCCCTTGGGTGTGGCACAACAGTGTAGCAGGAACCTTGATAACATTTTTTGACGGTGCCATTTTAATGGTGACACATTTATAGCACTAGTATTAAATGTATTACTAAAACGCCATGTTACAGCATGCTGACACAGATGTTATGAAAGTGAAAGGGACAGTAAAAGTGGTTATGGAGACATCTCTGTACATATCTTTTTTTTCTTCTGTACAACTGTTACAGTTAGTTGTCTGTCCTTATCTGTCTCTGCTTCCAAGGTTGACTGGTCATACAGAATGTCCTGGAGTCCAGATTACTACTTGGCCCGGGAGCGGACTTGCTCCTTGTCCCCATGACCCTGCTAATCTTAATGGATATCTCTTTTCTCTCTCTCTCTCTCCCCCTCTCTGCAGTATGAGTTCAAAGTGAAAAACATCAAGAAAAAGAAGGTCAACATCGTGGTGTCGGTGGACGGCGTCAAAATCAACCTGAGGAAAAAGAAAAAAGTGAGTGATATGTGTTTTGTATTGTTTGTTTTTATTTAGACAGGACTTTGTAGAGCAGTGGTCCTCAAACTTTTTCATGTCAAGGACCCCCAAATTGACACTTATTAGTTTGCGGACCCCCATTTGAAAAGATATGCCAAGGACCCCCATGAGAGAAGATTTTTACGGCTCTAGCAGTGATTTTCAGCCATTTTAATTTCAAGGACCCCCAGTTTGACATGCATTAGGCTACGGAGTACGGACCCTCATTTAATGGCATTTCTATCTCTGGGACCCCAATTTATGTTGTAAAATCAATGTCAATTTAACTCTTGAGAGTGTACAAATGTAACGGATCCATTTGGTTCCATTTCTACACTCTCAGAGTTACAGACTCATAAGGGTCCATTTGGTTCCTAACTACCTATCATTTACCTGGGGACCCCCTGGAACTCCCTCAAGGACCCCTGGGGGTCACTTTGAGAACCAATGGTGTAGAGAGACATGAAATTGATCGAGGGACACAGACCTCCTGCTAGAATGGAACTGGGGACATGGCAATTCTGTGGTCGACTCACTATCCATTTAGCTACTGCCGCCCCCCCCTCCCTCCCTCTGAGTGAAAATGTTGTCTTCTTCTGTCAGTTCGTCATACTTGGGAGAGAGCTTTGCTCACCGTCTCGCATGTCACCACAATATCATTTCAATACCAAAGCAAGAGCCATAGAGCCAAAATATTCATTGCATCACCATGACAATTCTTGTGGAGCTCAAGGTCAGACAAAATGATACTTAAAAACTGACCTGTACTTTGCATTCCCATCTAAAATACATTACTTTTACAAGTCGGAAGCAAAGCACGATTGTTCTAAAAGATAATCAGGATTGCAGCTGTTTGTTTTCAAGTTTCAGACTAATGACGGGCCATGCGGTGATGTTGAACACTATACACGTCCTGCATCTCTGACACAAGCTAATCCGAAAGGACCTTGTAAACTCACTATGGATCCTATCTTACCCTGATAATGCCACGTTGTGAACAACAAATCCCTGTTCAGATCATAGAAAAAATAAAGATGTAGCTACCAATCAATGTCGCATCCGTGTCATTTTAGATGTCTCTGGCTATTCAGAAATAGCAGATGTACAAGCTCATAGCGCGGCACCAAGCGCAGCGCTATTCAAATCATTGAATATATTTATTTTTTGTAACTCAAACCTTTGCTTCTGAGGGGGTCCCTGGAACAAAATATTTTGAGATGGGGGTCAGCGGCCAAAAACATATATAACTTTGGGGGCCCTTGACATGAAACAGTTTCAGCACCACTGAAATAGCAACATACATTTTTCAGAAACCAGTTTGTAGATGCGTTCCCGGATTGAATAATGGACCAAACTGGGTGAGCAGACGATCTGTGATACACCACTGTCTGTGTAGCCTACAGTACGTAGAGCGTGCGTGCGGCTATGTCAGATTTTCAATCACCATCTAGTTGCTGCTTTCGGTATATGGCTGAAGCTGTGAATAGACAATAACATGGATTGCCCTTATGACAGTTATTTAGTTAAGGGGTGTTAGAGAAATACATTCTGTGACATGCATTAGATTTCACAGATCTCAATTTCACAGAACACCCCCTAGCTACCCCACTCTTTGGGGGGGCGGGTGGTCCCTTATGATGTCCCTTACTGAGTCACAGAGACGTCACAGAGCCCAAACCCCTCACAATATTCTCTTCAGACCCCAAAGCTCTTTTTTTGTGATTACCCTTCTCACTTAAGTCTCCTACACAGCCCTTTTGTAAGCCCTGTCATTTCCTGGTCTTAAGGAACCGGTTACATTTATTTCCTGTGTTCAGTTCACTTTCTGGCTGGCAGTAAGAGGAGGCGATGACGTAATGTAATTAGAGGAGAGGAGTGGAGGAAGATTAGCAGAGGGGAAGGTGATGAAGACGAGAGGAAAGAAATCAGTGGAAGGAATGAAAGTAGAGCCCGACTGACGCCAGATTTTTGGTTCCGATCCCGATTTTGTCCTGGACCTGGACCAGAGGTTACCAATGTTTTGACCGGTATTTTGGCCAATTTAGTCTTTAGTACGTTTTTAAACGTTTTGAAAACGTAATAAAAAAATCTCCTATGATGCCTAAAATAGGGATGCTAGGACACGACACTCTGGCTGCATACTAAGTCAAATAATGGCCGATATATTGGCCAGACGGCCAAACCCACATTTCTGTCAGGCCCTAGAAAGAAGGACGGGAAGGGATGAAAGAGACATTATGCGAAAAGAAAGGAGGTGAGGAAAGCTATGTGTGGGTGAGAGAATGAGGTGAAAGGAGCAGAAGAAGAGAGAGGAGAGGTGAAGCCTTAAGGGAGTGCTAAGACTTTGATGACGAGCAAAGTGTTTCGCGATGCGAGGAAAGCTGCATGGCTGGAATCCACGGAGACAGAGCCAACAAGACGAGACAGACGAGAAGCACAGAGGAAGTGACAAGGAGATAAACGAGTAAACAGAGTTTAGGGGAGTCCATTCTGTAGTCCTGTCCATGTCCCTTTTACACATAGTTTTTTTTATTCTCTCATTTTTTTTTATCTCACTCCATCAATCTGCATCGACCACTTTCGCTGTTTTCAGAGGAGGCACTTGTTCTTCTTACCGCACAAACATCATCCAGCGGGTTGTGGGCAGAGGTCGGCTATCCTCTGCGGGACCCCGAGCAATGAAATTAACATCGACTGTAAGACCTTTCCAACCTTTGGAATGTACAACACTGTTTTTTTTTTGTTCCGTACAAAGTGAGCAGCATTGTCTCTTACTTAGAAACAACTACCGGTAATGCTACAGAGAAAAACTAAAGCCCTAGTGATTCATAGTTGTTGGTGTTCACTGAAAATCTTTCATTTTCAGTGAACAACAGTGCCATACACTGTAAAACAAAACTGTGTTAATTTATCTATTTGCAACTCTGAGAGTGTAGAAATGGAACCAAATGGACCAGAGTTAAATTAACCCATTAAGACCGGGAACACATCTGTGTAACCACTTAAACCATTATTATATACTTTTGCTATTCAAAAATAGCAGATATACAAGCTCATAGCGCGGCACCGAGTGCCGTGCTACCAGCTTGTAGATCTGCTATTTTTGAAAAATTGTGAAAATGTGTGCAAATCTTTGAATATCTATTGTTTAAAGCGAACATTTTTAACTGAAATATTTGCTTATGGGGGGTCCCTGGAACAAAATATTTTGAGATGGGGGTCGGCGGCCAAATGCATATCATTTTGGGGGTCCTTGACATTTGAGCACCACTGATATAGAAACATTCGTTTTTTCAGAATACTGTTGGGATTTAGAAGACATTTGTAGAATCGGCTTCAGGTCTTAATGGGTTAACACTGAGGACACAGCGTATGGCGAAGTATAAATCAAAAGGGACAGCAGTAAATTGTTTTCTCCTCTCTCTCTCTCCCTGGGAGACTGGAAGGACGGGGTGAATGTCCCTGTCTGTTGTTCTATTGACAGTCATGGGTAAATTGAAGTCAATAATCCTGATGTGGGACTAATTGGTGCCATGAGAGCAGAATGAAAGCGGTTCGTGGGACAGAGGAACCATGTGTTAGCCTCTTCCACCTGTCTGGTCCCCTCGCGTGGCTCTCTCTCCTCCCTGCCACAAGTGTCAGTATGACCACCAGCCATCCGTTTAACCCATTCAGACCGGGAACCACTTTAACCATTATTTTATGCTTTGGGCTATTCAAAAATAGCAGATATACAAGCTCACCGAGTGCCGCGCTATGAGCTTGTAGATCTGCTATTTTTTTTTATCATGACAATTTGTGCAAATCTTTGAACGTATATATATCTTTTTAAAGCAATTTTTTTAACTCAAATCTTTGCTTCTGGGGGTCCCTGGAACAACATTTGGGTGGTCCATGACATGAAAAAAGTTTGAGAACCATTGTATGGCAACATAATAAAAAATAAAAAAAACTGTTAGGATTTAGAAGACATTTGTGGAATCCCCCAGACGCAAAGATTTGAGTTAAAAACGATCGCTTTAAAAATATATAAATATATTCAAAGATTTGTTTTCGAAATGAAAGCGGTTCGTGGGACAGAGGAACCATGTGTTAGCCTCCATGGCTATTAAAAAAATAGCCTCCTTGGCTATTAAAAAAATAGCCTCCTTGGCTATTAAAAAATATCAGATCTACAAGCTCATAGTGCGGCACCGAGTGCCGCGCTATGAGCTTGTAGATCTGCTATTTTTTAATAGCCAAAGAAATCTTAAAATGACAGATGTGTTCCCGGATCGAGTGGGTTAACATCCCTCAGTCTAGTGTGTGTGTGTGTGTGCGTGCCACAGAGGTATGCTATTGGAGCGATTATGGCAGCGGCGCTTAGCAGAGATGGAAATCAATATATAGGGAAATAATTCCTGTGAATTAGAAGGCTGACATTTTGTTTGTGACATTAAATTGGACTAGATTCAATCACAGCGAGCGAGAGGAAGAGAGAGAGAGAGAGAGATCCAGGGACAGATGAAGATGGAGATGACATGGATATTAATAGTAAACAGATAGACTTCTTAATGAGCTGAAAATGAAATAGTTACCAGTACAGATTTGACAGTCCCCCCGTCCATCAGAACCCAGACCAGATAAGAACCAAGGTATAGGAACCAGGCTTGGATACGGGAGGAGAGGTGACTTTGAGAGTAGACATGTAATTGGGGTTATTAAGTTGTCCAGTGGGGACCGGACCTCCCATCACAGCTGCTTACATGATTGATATTATGACACCTCCAGGAGGGTCAATTGCATATTTCTGACATGGTCGAACCACTCTACATCTGTTCACAGTATATCTTCTTATGGGTTGTGCATACAAACACACTTTGATGATATACAGTAAAAAGCCCTTTATCCCCTTGTTATAAAGGGAATTTATTTTGGCTCAAGCCAAGGTCAACCAACCATTTTACATTCAAAAACATTTACTCAACATTATGTTTGGGAGCGGTTGTTGTAAGGTACTGGTTTTGAGAGTTCAAACTTTTTAGAGAGGACTTTAGAGAGTAGATTGCATCGCAGTATCCTTTGGGGGGTCTGTGATCTTAATGCATATCAAACTGGAGATCCTTGAAATTAACCAAAATACTTCATTGACTGGGATTCCTCAGGGGTCTGTACTTGGATTTCCCCCCTGTACACCAAATCTCAAAAATAGCAATGCGATTGTGAACTTGTAGATTGGCTATTTTTGCCGAATGTTTATCTATGCCCAGAATAGGGTGATGATCACTGGTGTAAGGGACCACTTTGTTTTATTTGTTTCCACAGAAGAAGGAGTGGACATGGGATGAGAGCAAGATGATGGTGATGCAGGACCCCATTTACAGGTAAGGAAGCTGTTTAAAACTCAAACAGTGCATCAAATCAATGACAATGATTAGCTCCCTCAACTCCGCAAATATTTTCTGGATTTGCACATCTTTCGGTCATTTTGTCAGAGCTGATGGAACTTTGGCATACTGTACATGCCAATTTACAAAATGCCAATTTCCAATTGGTATATTATACCACATGTTGGATTGAAATTCATCATCGCCAAAAGAATTGCAGCATGCCATTTCGCCCCATGGTTTTCACAGTAGCACGGCAGCATGTACGGACACAGCTCATTAGCTCCAGATGAACCTCCTCTACGCCTCCTTCTATGGGACATTGGGATTATAAGTGTGAAACTATACATAGGATGGTGAGGATGGTTGTTCCGATCTCTCCATGATGTTCCTGTGTAGGGGTTTGCAGATTCAATTTCACAAACCAATGGTTAGGGCTATTGAACCCATAGCGGGCTTAGACTCCTTGCTGTGTCAAATGGTTTTACAGACTCCAGTTTGTACGCCTAGAATATACACACATTTTGTGTATTTGTGGCTTTCCACTTGGATTTATCTGTTTCTTCGTCTGTTTATTGGTGTGGATTAAGTGTTTCTTCGTCTGTGTATTGATGTGGATTATGTGTTTCTTCGTCTGTGTATTGGTGTGGATCTAGGCTGTATTAGGTAGGTGTGTATGTGTCTATGCTGGTGATGCATCTCTCTCTCTGGTGCTAATATCAAGATATGGATCTATGTTTTTAATAACTTACATTACATTCTCCCCGCCACTCAACAAGTATGTATGTGTGTATACGCACACATGATAGCAAGAGACTGTGGCTTGAGTCCAAGTCAGAGGATTATCCTTGAGCCAAATGGATTGAGTGAATCAAGGCCTATATATGTCATGGCCTGTGTGATGAAAGAAGGGTGTAAAGGTCTTATGAACACACACGCACGCACACGTGCGCACACTCACACACACACACACACACACACACACACACACACACACACACACACACACACACACACACACACACACACACACACACACACACACACACACAGCGCAGGTAGAGAGATGGAGGCAATGAGACGATCAAGAAATATGAGAAACGCAGTGTAATGTCTGCACATAATTGCCAGCAGACACACTAACGTGCACACATGCACATTCCGACACAAAGGCCCAGATGCAGTTCTGCATTTCAAAGCTAGCGATGTAGTGGATGTACTCCATATACCAGAGAGAGAGGAGCTGAAGAGTGGAGACTAGTTCTGTTGTCGACACCTAGACAGTCCTTAGTCTGTGCATAATGACTCATTTCTCATTGAGACACACAACTTGCACACACGGCTTAGACGTTCCACAAGTAGCCCAGTTGGGAGTTCAGGCTTTGGAAATTATTCTGTCAGAAAGATACATTTTGCCCAGGCTGTTATTGTAAGCATCTCTCTGCTTATATAGTCCATGGGCCAGGCCAGATATCCTTACCATTTCAGTGGGTAAAACCTACTACTAAATTGCTTATAGGGTCAATACAAGGAATATAATATATGATAGCCTTTCCACAAGAGTAGCTTTTCATATTTATTGGACATTTTGTTATTTCCCCCGACTAGCGTATTCATTGTTTTGAAAAAGCACACAAACGGCCAATATCATATTTAATCTTGATCCTATGGCAACTAAAACGTTTAGAAAGGTAATAAAAGTTCCACACCATTTGCAATCTACTTTCCATTTTAGGGAAATGATTCCAAGATGCAGGGTTGAGGGATCTCTGTGTGGAGTCTTGGTTATTGTGGAAGGTTCAGTAGCTGGTGTGATAGAAGGCAGAAACTAGGCTACAACAGAGCAGCAGCACATGCTTGTCTACAAAACATTGATGAGGCATGCGTGGAAAAGGCTTCCTTCTCTGGCTAAAGGGCAACAGAGGTTAACCTCCTGGAAGGATGCCCTGAGGAGCATTTTACAGCTGACAATATGATGTCAGGTGTCACTCATAGATCTTTTTGAGAATTCCTCATTCACCCTCATCATAGAGCTGTACCAAGTCTACCTGGACTCTCTCTGAAGCTCCAACGTGGAGTTTCAGCTCGCTCTCGCTTGCTCGCTATTTTTGAGCATTCTTGAATAAAGCTTAACTCATTCAGTGCCTGAC
Source organism: Gymnoscopelus braueri (assembly GCF_963280865.1). Classification (NCBI taxonomy): domain Eukaryota; kingdom Metazoa; phylum Chordata; class Actinopteri; order Myctophiformes; family Myctophidae; genus Gymnoscopelus; species Gymnoscopelus braueri. The sequence continues at coordinate 18,580,498 of NC_137607.1, read as the reverse complement.
TTATTTCTGGCAGTTTGGCTCTGAGTGCCAGAGCCAAAATTCATTGTAAAAAAAAAGTGCTTAGGAGCCGAGATACAGCCTTTTTCAGTAAGAAGTTAAACAAGCAGTGAATGGAGCAGAACATTTTCAAATCATGATATCTTGGGTTCTGAACCGTAAGAGGATGGGGCATGGGAGTCCATTTGTGTATGGCAGTGCTGTGCTCCATATTACAAATGCTAATGTGTTACATACAGTTTGCTCATCCAGCTCCCCGAGAGACAGAGCAGAAAAACGCACATCAAAGAGGAGTATTTCTGTTCTAAACGCTCCCCAGTGAGTTTCTCTGGCGCTCTGCAAATGGACAATGCGTGGCTAATCTTTTGGGAGGGTTTAGCTGAGGTCCATAGAAATCCCCACGTGGGTTTCTCTTTGAACTTAAGCTTGCACATGTGCCCAAGTTGAGATGGCTGGCCCTCAGACAGTCCCAGCTGCTGACCAGAACATTATGCAACACCAGCACTGTAGGAAACCACCTCTGAGATTATTTATCACACATGCACACACATGATGCTGCAGACCACCTGTAAGACACATGTATGCAAGTGTACACACAGACATGGGAGCTCACACAGATAACACACAGAGAAACCTTCACACTAGGGCTGGGCAATTAACCAAAAATATATCAAAACTGATATTTAGAAACAATAACCGACTTATAACAGAATAATGTAGAAGCAAGGTTGTTTTTATTTTATTCTATTTTTCGGCATGAAAAGAACCAAATTATTATAATCGACTACATTGATTAGTCTGATTAACCACTTAATTCTGTATTATACTTTGTTGTCCAATGGTGGTGTACAAAAATAGTGAAAATAGCCAATCAAAGTATTTAGATTGATTAATGTAATCGAGGCAAAAGTTTGAAATAATCGTGATATTGATTTGAAGTCGTATCGCCCATCTACGATGCATTTAAATACCATTTTTTTCACAGACTTATTTAAAGATTTATTTAAATTGTTTACTTTACTTATCATTGTCATTGTAAAGAGACGGAAAACCAAGGGCAGAAAGAGAGGAGAGACATGCGAGAGGAGAGACATGCGATACAAGACAGTCAGGATGCACTTGAACTGGCAGGTCCTCGTGCTCACTAGGAGCGTACGGTCTGCACGCTAACTGGCTGAGCCACCAGCCCAATGTTCACACACACTTGAATAATGTATTAATTTGAACCAAAATAAGAGGATAAGGATATTCTGATCAAGCAATATGATTGGCCGAGAGCTGTGTATTATTTGCTAAAACATCACAGGCCATGATGGTATTGCAAATTCACATCTAGGTAGGAGTGATTTAGCAACAGAAGTAATTATTCTTCAAAACGTGATCTTGCAGCGTTTAATTCACATTATGAAACAAGCTGTGTATTGTATAAAAGCAATAGAACACTCAAGGTCGTGTGTTTTAGTAAATAAGATTACTGTTTTGATGCGATGTTATTCAAATTCACAGTGATGTTATTTACCATAACACACTCCCTCTTGTGTTCTATTGCTTGATTTGACAACTTGGACCAATCCGACTGCATGGACTCTACTGTAGCTGTACTAACAACAACAAGCTCATAAGCTACACTTAGGCCTACTAAAGTTCCACCTGACTTGAGAACTCAACATAATGTTAACACATTTTCATTTTCATCACACACACACACACACACACACACACACACACACACACACACACACACACACACACACACACACACACACACACACACACACACACACACACACACACACACCTTTGTTAAGTCGCTTGTCCTATGTGTACTGTTAACTGTCTTTGTATGGTTGCTTGTATAGTCTGTTGGGTATTGTATTTTTTATGGACCACAATTTGGCTGTGTTTAATCCATCGTTGCACTTTTAATTGGTGATACTGCACATTTTAGTTGTTGCCAATGGTATTCTTTTACACACGCACCCACGCACGCACGCACACACTCACGCGCGCGCACAGCACCACATTGCAATATTCCCTTTCAATCGAAAAGTACTGTACATTTTACACTCCAGTAGTAGATTGCCTCTACAGATCTCAGAGTGATTGTTCTGTTAGAAGGTTCGTGTTGTTGTTGAGGCAGACATGCTAGGCGACAGAGATGAGATTACACTGTCCATTACAGGAACTGTTCCCTGGAACTGATACATGTATCAGGAAATATCAGTAGGGGGGCGTTACTGTAAAAGCACTCGCACACATGCGAGCGCATGGGCGGGGGCGGGCGGGCGCACACGCACGCACGCACGCACGCACGCACGCACGCACGCACGCACGCACGCTCGCACGCACGCACGCACACACGCACACACACACACACACACATTCTGTGTAGTTGTAGGAACTGTCCTGTATTTGTACCCCAATGTTAAAGGACTTAATGCTTTCATTATTATTTTATTTTTTGTGGGCTGGCTATTTCTCAAATATGCAATCCAACAGGCTGATTTGTAGCTTGTAACACATCATAGCAGGACTGATAATAATAATAATCACTACCCTTCTTCCCCATCATCCTGTGCATGTGTGCGTGTGTGTGTGCGTGTGCGTGTACCTGTATACATACAGTCGGTGCCTATTGACTTTGTCGTTTCTCATGATGATATCACTTGCCTCATTTGCCTCACCCGCTCGTGCAGTAAATTTAGTTCCAAATACTACCACGAGGTGGCGCTTTGGAGTCACTTTTTTTTGTTTCAAACAGACAGACAGACAGACATACAGATAGATGTCTTATATTATTATTATTAATAATAATAATAATAACTAGCAATAATTAAGTGTGCTTAGAGCGTTTACATTTTGATTGGGTTTTCTGTTCAGCGTCGGGCAGTCAGGAACGCATCTCTGTCATTTTAGAAATGTTCAGACACACATTGGTTTCTGTCTGTCTGTCTGTCTGTCTCAAAAGTCCGTAGAGAGAGAGACAGACAGACAGACGTCTTATATATTATTATTTTCTCGCATCAATTTCTGTGTAGTAGCATTTTACCTCTTTCCTCTGTTAATGAAACAGCTCAATTAGTGTAGCGGTTAAAACCTCTTCCTATATGAAATTGGCTTGAGGGAGGACCGGCCGGGCGGACCACGTTGTCATGCTCATGTCACCATGACTCAGCCATAACCATATAAGGAGTTCCCAATGCAGTTATGCACAAATATGGAGTGTGGTGTCTTAACCTCCGTGTGTCGTCCAATTAAACTACGTTCAGTCAGTGTCTTGATACAGAAATCCAAACTTGTTGGCCTGGCCTAAGGCACATTCTTCCTCTATTCTAGGGAGCAAATGAGATTTCTAATTTTCAAGGAATTTCCTGGTTCTTTTCATCTGGGTCCTCGTTACCAATACAAGAAAACAAACACAAAGATACAGTTCATCTTTCTCCTCTGTAAACATAAACATATACACTCTCCCGACTTTATTCTGCCTCTGTGTTTTGCTTCCTCAATGTTACTGTACGCACGCACGCGCGTGCACACACACACACACACACACACACACACGCACACGCACACGCACACACACACAATAAGTGTGAGGTTGTGGGTGTTTCATTACAGCTGCCCTCTTTCACAGAGCCTCGGGGCATAACCAGCAGATTGACTCAATAAGGAATATATCAGGAATATATTTGAGTCTCTGGATCAACGCACGCACGCACACTAGTGCACACACATACACACACACACGCTTGCTCGCACACACACACTTCATACTCACTTACATTTACACACACACATTTTTGAATCAGGAAAAACCCCAGGACATCGTGAAACACAACCTTGACACGATCCATACATGGAGCAACACACTAGCAGTATTTGGGATGGAAACTATTTATTTACATAACTTTTTTGATATGGAAATCAGGTACATGTAAAGTGTTTGTTTGTATCCACCTAACTCAGTAAGCTAAGGGCAGGGTGTTTAAGTTTTTACACATTGGTGCACTGGCAATCGATTCATTAAAAATAATTGCAAAGTATCGTGGAATATGAAACCATTCCCTCTCGAGTTTCTGCTCCCAAGACAGAAACGGAGGAAGCGTAAAGAGTATCTCAATCAATAGTCCCTTTGAACTGTCTCTTTGATTCAAGGTAACGATTCACACTTGCCGACACGGAATATGTACAATGCACACATATATACTATGCTATATACTGTATACACAACATAATCCCCATAGTTCAGACGGGAACACTTCATCTATTCATCTTCATTGTTATGTTGTGCAGACGGTACTAATCTGGAGCTGATTCATAGCTGAGTCATTCATGAATGGTTGTTGGTTGGTTTGTTTTTAATCCACAAAATGTGTGTGTTTGTGTGTGTGTGTGTATATGCGTGCACACATATGAATGAGGCACACGCTTCTCTTAATCATTTTCCATGAAACGGCATCAGATGTTTGCATGTTGTTGAGTAGGTTCAAGGCTTTGGTTCTCTGGTTTTTACGATTTTGGGCAAGAGTTCATGTCTCCAGATGGTCTACAATGTGGCGAGCTTTAGACCATATGCTATTGAAGTGTTATTTCCCCCTTTAGAGACCTGGCTGATTGCTGTAATTCTGCAGCCTGTCTGGGCCCCTTCAGCTTTCTAGTGTGATGTCTGTGTTACTGTAGGCTTGGCTAGTCTCTTCTCTAGCTCACAGGCTCAGTTAAACAGCTTGACAGCGCATGATAAGCCTCCTGGCTGCCTTCGTGAAGTGCGAGTGTGAGGTCAAAGAGAAGGTGTGTGTGTGTGAGATTTTACCCAAGAATTTTGTGTACACATTAATGCATGCATGAACACATTACTGATTGTCATTGTGGTAATTACTGTCATGTACTCTGTTGCGGCCAGCCCACACTAATCGTCACCCTCCAGTCTACAGTATGTTAGCTAGCAGACTTTTGGCTGCGTCCCTGGCATCTGTGTGTGTGTGTGTGCGCCCCACTAGCGAGGGCTTTGCACACAGTCAATTACTATCAATCTTTTGTTTGTGCATTCGAAGCACACCCTGATAGCGCGATAAGGAACACAATCACTGATATAGGGTGTGTGTGCACTCCACTGTACTTGCACACACACACACACACACACACACACACACACACACACACACACACACACACACACACACACACACACAGGTCTCAGATTTAAATGTACAGCCCAGATCGTAACTGCCTCTCAAGAACCTAATTTATTCCTATACAATCTCTATCTAAGCTGGGCACTTCTCTTTTGACTTAACTAGAAGTTCGGGCCGCTGCGCGGCCCTCACATCTAGCGTGACGCGTCGTACACTTCGCATCGCAGATCCACCTTACAGCCACCTCACAGTGTGAGCGAGAGTATTGCGTGAAAGTAGGGCAAAGTCGTTTAGAATTGTGGGACATGGCAACACTGTGGTGAAAAGTAAGGCAAATTCGCTTATAATCAGAGGACATGGCAACACTGAGTGTCCTGTGCTCCCCTCTGTCTCTGTCCCTGTGTGTTTGTCCCCCTGTCTGTCCAATAAGGTTCGGTCCCACATAAAATTGCCTAGTTGGGTTCCACCTAGGGCCCAGGTAGAACCCACCTAAAGCCCACATCGGCAACCCAGTTGGGACCCACCTCGGTCCCACATATAATTTCCTAGGTGGGGCCCACCTAAGGCCCAGGTAGAACCCACGTATAGCCCACACGGGAAAGCCCAAGTGGGCCCATATAGTTCAGCCCACCTTGAAACCATATGGGTCCCATGTCAGCCCCACATAAATTGCCAAATTGGGGCCCACCTAGGGCCCAGGTAGTACCCACTTAAAGCCCACATGGGCAAACCCAGTTAGGACCCACCTCAGTCCCACATAGAGTTGCCTAGTTGGGGCCCACCTAGTGCCCAGGTAGGACCCACCTATAGCCCACATGGGCAACCCAGTTAGGACCCACCTTGGTCCCACATAGAATTGCCTAGGTGGGACCCACCTAAGGCCCAGATAGAACCCACTTATATCCCACATGGGCATCCCAGTTGGGACCCAAGTGGATCCCGCTGACATTGCCGACATGGGGCCCATATGGTTTAGCCCACCTTGAAACCATATGGGACGCAATGGGCGTGCTGGCTGGGTAGGCTGGCGTGAAAGTGTATAATATTTAGAGAAATTGAAAGTTTCAAATAGGGAAGTAGTAGTAGAAGTAGTGAATTAGCAAACTGGAGATTTAGTGATTTAGACAGAATGTTTCCTTTAGCCTCATTGTGTGCTAATGCACGCAACTGTTAAGGCAGTGTGTGTGTCTCTCTCTCTCACACACACACACACACACACACACACACACACACACACACACACACACACACACACAACACGGAGAAGTTCTACAGAGTTCGAATGACGGTGGAAACACACCAGACTTTTTTCGCGCACACACGCATATACGCACACACGCACATACGCACTTTTAGATCCAGTCCTATTTTAAAGCCTGCGTATGCGGGACTCGCGTATCCACGCGCCTGGTGTAGCCGCTATCATTGATATCAATTGGATCTAAACAAACGCGCTCTACGCGCCACGCATACGCGTGCTTTAAAAAGTCTGGTGTAGATCGGCCGTGAATTAATAAGATAATATAACAGCGTATCCGCGCGCCTGGTGTAGCCGGTATCATTGATAATCACTTGGATCTAAACAAACGCGCTGTGCGCACCACGCATACGCTCGCTATGAAAAGTCTGGTGTAGATCGATCGGCCGTGTTGTGCCCCCCCCCCCCACCCCCCCCGAGTATTTTTTTCTCTCCGTGTCTGTGTCTCTCTCTTTTGTAAATCGAATGCTAAAATTGCCATTTGAATGTAGTTTTAAAAAAAAGATATATATTTTTTAATGTAATTTTAATTTTATTATAGTATTCTAATTTTTTCCTGACCTACCAATGCGAAAACAAATGCTTTCATCATGTTTCCCCCTATAAACGTCACTTGAAAGTTACGTTTTAGAAACTTTAATAGTTATCACAACAGCGAACGCTGAAAATCATCAATTATCATCATTGTAACATACTCAGGAGGCTCAATTTTTTTAGCTTCGACAATTTCAAAAAGTTCAAACAGGTTGGGGTCATATACAAGACCTTACATGGTCTGTGCCCGCCCCCCCTAAGGGAATTCATTAAAAGGAAGCCTGAAAGAGGAATCAGTACCAGAGCAACCACTCGAGGAGATTGTGAAGTGCCGCACCGGCAAACAACCTTCGGTCAAAATGTCCTCTCAGTACAGGGTTGTGTAGCATGGAATGGCCTTCCTCTACATATAAGGGATTGTGCTACATTTCCATCTTTTAAATTCAATGTGAAAAGATGGTTGCTTGAAAACCAAAGCTGCAACCATTTGTGATCATATTTTAGGTTTTTTAGGCTATGTGATGTAATGTAATTGTATTTCACCGTTTGTCTGTTTTCTGATGTTATTGTTTTTCTGTCTTTATGTTTTGTGTGAGGACTGCGGATGAAAATTAGCATCTTTGCTAAATCCGGTGTATTTACGTTCATGTGACGTTCATTAATATGCTCTGTCCTGTCTAAATAAACAAATAAAGTAAAGTAAAATCAGCTGTGCAGCCTGTGCTTCTCCTGTCTGTCTGTCTGTGCAGTCATTGCGCACAGCTGTGTGTCGTTCCTTCATCATCTCTCTCTCCCCCTCCTTCCCTCCCTCCCTCCCTCCCTCCCTCCCTCCCTCCCTCTCTCCCTCCCTCCCTCCCTCCCTCCCTCCCTCTCTCCCTCCCTCCCTCTCTCTCTCCCTCCCTCTCTCCCTCCCTCCCTCCCTCTCTCCCTCTCTCCCTCCCTCCCTCCCTCCCTCCCTCCCTCCCTCTCTCCCTCCCTCCCTCCCTCCCTCTCTCCCTCTTTCTCTCGCGCGCTCACACACACACACACACACACACACACACACACACGCTCTCCTTGTCTCTCTCTCTCCCCCTCCCCCTCTCTCTCTCTCTCTCCCTCCCCCTCTCTCTCTCTCTCTCCCTCCCCCTCTCTCTCTCTCTCTCTCTCTCTCTCTCACCCCTCTCTCTCTCTCTCCCTCTCTCTCCCTCTCTGTCTGTGCAGTCATAGCGCGCCTCTCTGTCTGTGCAGTCATTGCGCACAGCTGTGTGTCGTTCCTTCATCATCTCTCTCTCCCCCTCCCTCCCTCTCTCCCTCCCTCCCTCTCTCTCTCCCTCTTTCTCTCGCGCTCTCACACACACACACACACACACACACACACACACACACACACACACACACACACACACACACACACACACACACACACACACACACACACACACACACACACAGAGTGGTGGAAAAAGTACTCAAATGTTTTACTTAAGTAAAAGTATCAATACTGCATTATAGGCCGTGTGGTGACCCACCAAAAAGTGCCTAGAAAATGAATTTCGTTCCCACGACTTGGATCTACTTTTTCAATGCATTTTTGCATAGACAATACCCTTGTGGACTTTGGGTTAAAATTTCTCCGCACAAAATCCTGCAGTATTTTTTCACAAGCCAGAAATGTGTATAAAAGTGAATAACCAAAAAACGAAAATCTTGTGCTGCTGTTTTTGCTTGTAAAATGTGTTTTTGGCAACACAAAATCTTTCTCAAATGTCATAAATACATGTACCTAACACCTGAAACAAGTGTTGGTGCCTTAGTGTACTCATATTTGAATTTTGATCATGAAATGTAGAAAGAAAACGCTTCTACTGAAGTGATCGGCGCCCAGCACAATGAAACATACACATAGTACATTTAGATAAAAGCTTATATTTCATACATGAAAATGTCACAACCTACTGTGTACTGAAAGGTAGGGGAAAAAAGCAGCACTCCTTGGCCCAAAATGGCTGAAAATCAGCCCCCTAGATTGGAATAATGCCAAAAATGGACTAGACTAAAATAAATAAAGCTCCAAATTATTACAACATATGGTATACAATATTTATTAAAATACCAAAGTGTGTCACAGCATGTGTCATTTGTACATCAACCCTCCCACCCACCCACAAGATCAGGCCTTCTGTGTCACTCACAGGTATGAACAGAGAAATGTTGGTTGACAGTGCAACGGCAGCAAAATAGTATACAAATATGACAAAATATTAAAGTGCAGACTGCATCTCCTCTGGATGACCACTGATCACACCATTAATGGATTTGGGGCACCAACTTGACTCAATGCGTATGTCTTGCAGCATCACCAAACCTTTTTCCTAAAAATACCTAGGAAGGACATGTATGTATGTTCAGAGATGTTGCACTTGGTAGGGCAGTGAAAAACCAGCTGGGGGAAATCAGGGGTCAACCTCCGCTTCAATTTATCCTGCCTGCATCATAAAATGTTAGGGAAAGATGAGCACAAGTGTGTAAGTAAAGATGTATTCACAATGATAGCCAATTTAGTTTAAATATACTCTTTTGTGAGGGAATACATCTATAATATACTTTTCAGCATAAAGGTTTTTGTTTTGTTTCCCAGAACTGTCAAAGACACCCATGGTATTTGAGTTACCTGTAGTTTGAAGCATCAAGGTCCTCATGCTTCTTCACTGTGTTTACGAACATCCTTTGTAGCTGGTTTATTTTCAGCACCTCTTGGTCAACTATAAGCCATGGCGGATGACTCTCTCACAGAAGATCTTGTAGCGGTCAGCGAAGGGTGGTTCATTTCCACACACACACACACACACACACACACACACACACACACACACACACACACACACACACACACACACACACACACACACACACACACACACACACACACACACATTTTAACCATTTATTTATGTCCACATAAAGGAGAAACATACAGGGACACAAATATTATAGGTGCAGTAAGGTTACATTCACATAATCCTGGAATATGTTTTCATGATACAATAGGCATGTCACTCAGTACTCTATGGGTATAAGTAACACCGTCTCCGCCAATTACAACAGAGACAGCACAATACTTTGCCAACCTTTTTGCCTTCTTTTTGGGCATCCCAAGTTGTTGAAACCCTCTAACAGCCAGTATGTGGGTATGTCCTATAGGCTGCCAAATATAAAAACAAATAGTCTGCACCTAATAGCCCAGCTCTGAGATGGTATGTAGGAGTGGTTGGTATTTAATGATCTTGGTCATAAAGGCTTCCTCTAGGCTAAAGTCAAAGGTGCAGGCTATCTAATACAGACACTTCCCTGGACTCTTTATCAATCACAACATCTGGTGTATTAGCTGTTAACGATGTAAAGATGTCTGAGTTATCACAGAGATGGAACATGGATGAAATGACACGGGAATGTTTAAAATACAGTAATAGCACCCATACAATCATAAAATGACAAATCAATATTTGACAGTCCAATATTGACACGCATGTTTTGTTTACAATCTCTTACTTGGCCATATTGCCAATTAGCTTATGGGCTTTATCAGCACTGGTGAGATGCAGTGGTGGACGGCAAGAAAGGACAATTACTTGAGTACTGTAGGTTTTTTTAGTACCTGTACTTTCAGTGGTGTAAAGTAACTAAGTACATTTACTAAAGTAGGCTACTGTACTCAAAGTAGAATTTTGAGTTAGTTTTACTTTCACAACGTGATGTGTTTTGAGCTTATAGATATGCTATTTTCAATTGATTTTTTTCATGTGATAACATAAAAAATGATTTCAGTCTCATGTTAAAATGTGTCTCCCCCCAAATAAATCTATTGAAAATAGCAGATCTACAAGCTCACAACGCGTTGTGATGCGTTCTGAGCTTGTAGATCTGCTATTTTCAATAGATGTTTTTATCTGATAACACAATAAATTATTTCAGTCTCTCATGTTAAAATGCGAGTACCCCCCCCCCCCCCCCTCACCTGCTGACGTTTCTGTTTGAGAGAGTTGATCCTTCTGCCGTTTTCCTCTCACATTAATCACATTAATGTCTTTTTGTCAATAACACGCTGGTAGAATGTTGCGTGAAACCCAGCGTCCTCAGGAGGCTTGTAAGAACCCATATCCACACAATGTTGACGTTTATAAGTAACGTTGACACACATTCTGTAGTAGCCCTGAAACATTCAACCATGTGTTTGCACTTTCTCCATTAACGGCCCGTACATCTACATAAACGTTCATATTTCAGATTTAAAATGCTTACCTATGGCCATGGATGTTACAATTATGTACGGGCCCAGAGAAGTACCTATATCTTCCGTATTGTTCAATAAAAAGCATGTTAATCCGATCGGTGGCCATTTTCACCATATCCTTTCAACCACGCGACCCTATCGGATGGGAGGTGTATTGCACTCTGATACATTATAAATCAATGAGAAAATGGCCACCGATCGGTTAAGAATACTCTTTATTGAACAATACGGAATATACGGATACTTCTGCGGGACCCTACAGAATTGTGACATTAGTGGCCATGCGGTAAGCACTTTATATTTGAAATCTGAACGTTTATGTAGATGTACGGGCCGTAAATGGAAAAGTGCAAACACCTGGTTGAAGTTCGGTCGGGACAGACGACCGTCGTGTATCCATGGCTAGTTGTAGTTATATCCCATCTTGTCCGTGTAAATTCCTGAACCTCTTCTTTCTGGACAGACATAAGATTCATATAGCATCGGTTCGAGTCCTTTTGACGTGCTTTTGAAGGATATTTTCTTCGTTTTGAGTTCTTTTCGTCGGACGTTAGCGTTGCCATGGCTGTTGTTGCAGGAAATGGTGAGAGTAACGAGGCGACCCCATTGGCTGTAACGGGAATCACGTGCCAAAAACCGCACCACCCCTTTGAAAGTATTACTACGCTGCTAAGAAAATAGTACCGACTTTTAAACACTGATTAAAAACAAAATGCGCCAAAACAGATGGCGAAACCTTTGTTTCTTACTTACTACCAATAGATCTTTTTTAAGAAGCAGAGATTATTTAGATCCACTTGATGGGAACGAAACTGAACGAAAAGAGCCTAGACAATAGGGCCTATTATATAAATACTTTGTTACAAGTAAAAGTCCAGAATTCAAAATTTACTTGAGTAAAAGTACAAAAGTATTGGCATCAAAATGTACTTAAAGTACCAAAAGTAAAAGTACTAAAATATTTGAAAATAGCAGATCTACAAGCTCATAACGCGTCGCATTGCGACGCGTTGTGAGCTTGTAGATCGGCTATTTTCAAATAGTCTAGGTATAAAATAGGGCTAACGTGGTTAATCTATGTTTTATAATAATAATAATAAATAATAATAATAATAATTTATATCTTGAAAGTAATTAGTAACTAAAGTTTTCAAATAATTGTAGTGGAGTAAAAGTACAATATTTGCCTCTGATATGTAGTGGAGTAGAAGTAAAAGTATAGACAATTGGAAATACTCCAGAAAAGTAAAAGTACCTCAAAATTGTACTTAAGTACAGTACTTGAGTAAATGTACTTAATTACTTTACACCACTGCACACACACACACACACACACACACACGCTCTCCTTGTCTCTCTCTCTCCCCCTCCCCCCCTCACTCTCTCTCTCTCGAGCTCTCTCTCACCCCTCTCTCTCTCTCCCTCCCTCTCTCTCCCTCTCTGTCTGTGTCGCTGTCTTGCACGTCCCTCTTTCTCTCGCGCTCTCTCTCTCACCCCTCTCTCTCTCTCTCTCTCTCTCTCTCTCCCTCTCCGTGCTCACTATCTCGCAGATGATTGGCTGTTCAAAACGGAACACCCGGAAGTAAATTGCGAGATGAAATATAGAGCACTTTATGATTATTATAAAAGGAGACACATGTGAAGGTGGAAAATAAAATAGAAGTACTTCTATACTTTTGCATGAGCGATTTTTGTAGCAAGTTGGGAGAGAAGTGGAGCAGTGCTTTGGCCGTGAGTAGTACCTAAGAGGTTGAGGTTCCAAAAGGGACACCTCTCCATTTGTGTTGTGAGATGGACTGTCCAGTTGAATTCAATACTCTTCTCTCTCCCAGAGGAACACCACACAGAATTAGGATATCTCAAAAGAACCAGTTTTATGCCAAGAAATAATGAGGTGCCAAAACATGGCATAGAAACATTAGCATTTAAGCCCATGGCAAATGCACTGCTGGAAGTCTTTCAAGAGCAACCGGTTAATTTCAACAAAGTACTTTTTTTTTTATTCCAATGGAATTAGAAAACCATTTTCTCAAACTGTGTCAGATTGGATTAAAAAGCACACCAGTATTCCAAATAGCAGTGTGAAAACACAGGAGAACCATTTCCTGCAGCCATTGGAGGAGATAAACTCCACATTCCAACCAGAGACCTCTCTGTCTTATTACAGTGCTTGGACGGCTGCCCAAATGTTTTGAAAAATAACATGAGCCAGACTTAAACACCGGCACTCAGAACACACAACTGTGTCTTCCCCCGCAATAAGGCCAGCCTGGCTGTCCCCCTTACTGTGTAAATGACTGCACAGACTAAACATTTGTAAAGCAGCGGGGGTCTTATAGTTTCAGCTGTTCTGAAAGAGCCAGGTCTCGCCAGGCCTTTACTATATAGTTTATAATTCATCACTTGAACCCACACACGTTATCAGGTTATATATTCCAACTATCACAGCCACGCTGCTGAACAGGCACTGAGCCCTTTCCATGTTAGACGTAAGCTCCCGTTACACTGCACTATCACATGTTTTACACGACTGTGAATATATACTCCATTCCCACACATTTCATACATATTTGATGTATGCTGCTACGAGAAGTCTCTTACTTGTACAAGAGGTATTGTACTCTGCTTTTACTTTTCTTAGTACACACTTTATATTTGACTTTTTAACCCATTAAAGGGACTACACCATGAATCTTAACTTTTCCTTCTTTTTTGTGTGATTTTGGTCCCCTACATCTCTTCTATCCCAAAAAATACCCCAGTTTTCACAGCATATCTGGGGTTTTCTGTAAATTGGTCTCAAAACAGACCAAACTGATTTTCACCCGAACAATCCCTAAAAAAAAATATATATATTTTCCACACAGAACCAGGAGATAACATGCATACAAACTGGCTCAAGCGCCCGTGCCAAACAGGACAATGTGGTATTGCAGGTGAAAGTGCTTTATAAGCCAGAGAGAAGTTAGTTGGAATGGGTATATCTGAGGCTTGATTTAGGCTCAAACCTTTTGAAAAACGTTTGAGGGACATAAACGTATATAAATGATATTAAATATATATATATTTTTTTAATTCATGGTGTAGATCCTTTAAGGCCTGGAACGCATCTGTGCCACTTTTTGATTTGAGCTAAAAAGCCTTATTTTACACTTTGGCTATTCAAAAATAGCAGATCTACAAGCTCATAGCGCGGCACAGAGTGCCGAGCTACGAGCTTGTAGATCTGCTATTTTTGAGAAATCGTGAAAATGTGTGCAAATCTTGGAATATATATTGTTTTAAAGCAAACATTTTTAACTCAAATCTCTGCTTCTGGGGGTCCCTGGAACAAAATATTTTGAGATGGCCAAATACATATCATTTTGGGGGTCCTTGACATGAAAAAGTTTGAGCACCACTGATATAGAAACATAATTTTTTTTCAGAATACTGTTGGGATTTAGAAGACATTTGTAGAATCGGCTTCAGGTCTTAATGGGTTAAATAATTGTTTTATTCTCCTTTTTCTTATTCACGGTATGTGACTGCAATTTTTATGGGGTACTGGGTAGCTTCTAGCTTGTATGGAAAATAAGTCCACTTTCACATCTGTAAATGTGTGATATGACAATGTCAAACTGAAGTGGCCTAGTTTCTGCAGTCAGAATGGTATGTTACACAATGTCCTGTTGAACTATCAGTCATGTACTGTCTATGTGTCAGTAGTCCGCTCTACATACAGTAGTGTTAACAGTTGCCTCTACAGTCTACACCATACTGTATCACCAAGACAAATGCCTTATATGTCATCCCTACTGGGCAGTAAAGTGTTACCAATCCTTTTTAACAGGATATTCCTGTCCAATGTAAAAGGTATCCTGCTTAAATTACTATAGGCCTTTATCTTCATGCTTTCCTTCCTTTCATGAAAATTAGTGTTTCTAACTCCAATTGCATGCAAGACGAATGGTTTTAGCACACTATCTCTTCTAGATATCTCAGAAGACAACATTTTGCCTAAACCTTTTCAGAAATATTCACACCTCATGTTGCAGCTGTTTCTGCCAAGAACTCATAGGTAAAGATATGTATCTTATCAGTTAATGTACTTTCATAGATGTTGTGCTTTGCATGCTGAAGTTTGCCACTCAGCTGGCGTAAACCAGTATAATCCTGTCGGTCAGTCTGTCTATCCGATGCCTCCAGCACAAACTGAGGGCTGGTCACGGCTCATATCGCATAACATGCTTGTTGAAGATTTGTTCAATATCATCATTTTGCGTGAAAAGGTTCCAAAGGAAAACACACGGCCTTATTACAATTCACAAGTGGCCGTGTTTCTTTGAGAATTATGAGGTTCCCATCCTCTATTCATCCTCCTATTAAGCTGCTGTAGAGAGCTCCATTGAATTTGAATGAAAATTATTTAATTGTTGTGTTTGCAATGCATCCATGTATCTCTTCCTTTGTCTCTCTCTGTTTCTCTCTCTCTTGCTCTGCCCCGTCGCCATCTTCCTCCCCCTGTCTCTGTTACTTCAGTCGTTGTGCTATCGGTTCAATACAACAAACTTTATATGCAGGATAAGGACAACATTGCCAAAGCATCAGCATGCTGATGTGTCTCAAGATAAACAGAAACAAAAACAAACAGGTTTTCTCTCTGTTACTCTCCTCGCTTTCTGCATCTCATTCTGTTCCTTTCTATCTCTCCCTCCTCATTCTTCATCATTGCCACTGCTTTTACCTGTGTGTGTGTTTACCTTTTTTCTATTTGTTACTGTATGCCTGTGTGTGCGTCCATTATTGACTGAATATGTGAGTGGTGTTTTCCCTGTACAGAGAAACCTTATTCTGCAGCTTGTCTCCGAGTGTGTGAGTGTTATATATATATATGAATTATTTTGAAAATGTGACCAAAATAGGGATGCCAGGGTTAATGTGGTTGTGTACATTCTGCAACCCTACCTGACTGTGTACAAATGACTGTACAGTCGAGGTATTTTACTAAACCGTTCCACTTCCTCTTGACATTTATCTTTGTACTGGGGTTTTCCATAATAGTACAGTATCTGGGGATGAGCTGGTAAGGTGTTGGCTCACTGTATATGCGTACGTAGTACGTACATGCACACATGGACATTTGCACATGAACACCTACTGCATTTGGGACTATAAAATGCACACAGTGCAATGCATGCAAATGACACATTTTTCAAAGCTTTGTGCAGTTTTCCTTCACTCTATCTTTAGTATAAAGCCTAAATTTCCCTGTAGGAAATTTACCATGGATGAGCACTTCCGTAAGACACATAAATACACACACACACACACACACACACACACACACACACACACACACACACACACACACACACACACACACACACACACACACACACACACACACACACGGCATGACTTGCATACACAGCATGCCTATGACTAATAGGCATGCAGCATGTGGTCTTTCAGTTCAAGTTAGTAGTTTCCTTTTTATTGGAATTGTTTGCATGCATATGTATGTGTGGTGAATTTGCCTGAGGTGCTACGTACACGGACACACACACACACACACACACACCAGAGGTCTTCTTCGCGGCATACCCAAAGGTTTCTTTCTTCTTCTTTTTTAAGACATTGGGGTGTTTCTGCCTTTTGTTTTAATAGAACAGTGTAGATTGACAGGAAATGGCGAGAGAGTTAGGGAGAGACACGCAGAAAAGGTCACTCCCCAGGGACTCCCTGTCAGGCTGTATCAGAGCCTATATGTGCCTGGTATGCATCCCTTAACCACTCAGCCGTCGGTGCCCTAATACCCAAAGATCTTTAGAAGAAATCCAGAACCCAAGCTTCAAGGTTAATTATTTTAGAGGATGTCATAATATTGACAGAAGCATGTGAAACGCATAGCTTCAGGTATAACTATCATACTGTATATGGGGTATATAAAATGGACCTGTAAAGGGTCTTCAGAGTTAAATTAACACGAGGGATTTTACTGTGTACCTCGGCTATGCTTCGAGAAACACACATGTCTGTGTTAAGCCTCAGCAGACATGCAGACTCGCAGCCAGACAAGGCACACACCTTTTTGGAGTGATTCACCCATGTGTCTGCATACACATATAGGGATAGAGAGAGATGAGCAGATGGAGCGGAAGGGAAAGAAATACAGGTGTGGAGCAGTGGGCAAGAAGAAGAGTTCTCACCATTTCAACGTGTAAAAGAAGCATTAGAGGCAATGTTTCCCAAACGGTGGGTCGCGGACCCATTTTTTAGGGTCGCAGACCCTTTTTGTTGGGAGCTTGTACATCTGCTTTCCTTTGGTGTGAAGCTTGTAGATATATTTTCCCTAGTTTTGGGTCCAGGGGAGAGACGTCTAATTTGTCTTTTGAGTCTTGAGCAAAAAGACGTTTGGGAAGTTTGTATTAGAGGTGAGGAGCAGCCCTGACTCCCTGTCTCTCCTTGCAGTTAACCCATTCAGTCCGGGAACGCATCTGTGTCACTTTAGATTTCTTGGGGATATTCAAAAATAGCAGATTTGTGCCGCTCCGTGAGCTTGTGGATCTGCTATTTTTGAAAAATCGTGAACCAAGTTGTGAAAATATTTGAATGATTTTTAACTCAAATCCTTGATATATCATTTTGGGGCTCCTTGACATGAAAAAAAGTCTGAGAACCACGATATTATAGCAACATAAGTTAAAAAAAAAAAGATTTAGAAGACATTTGTAGAATCCCCCAGAAGCAAAGATTTTAGTTAAAAAAATGTCGCTTTAAAAAACATATATTTTAAAAGATTTGCACAAATTTTCACGATTTTTTAAAACGATATATCAGATCTACAAGCTTGTAGCACGGCATTCGGTGCCATGCCGTGAGCTGCCTTATATATCTGCTATTTTGTGTATAAAATAATGGTTATAGCTAAAAATCTAAAATGACGTTCCTGAATTTGAAGGGGTTAAATGAGCACTTTTACAGTGTGCTGCATCCCTTTTTCCTCTGTCCATCTCTCTGTCTCTAGTCCAGTCTTAATGGCCCTGGTGTCCATTTAACACCGTGTGATGTATGACTGGTGTTTTCGGTCTCATCCGTCCTTTTCTCCTTTTACTTCCTCCGTTCACTCACCCGATTTATCTCTCCCTTCCTAATGCTGCTGGTAGACATGTCTTATTTAGTCTGGGTGATGTATTGCCATGGTGCAGTTTTTTTTAGTTAGTGTGGTTGCCCGAATGGGCAACCAGACTATTGTTTTACAGAAACTTTTTCTCTAGATAAACTTTTTTTCTATTCGCTACTCCTCCCACAGTTTATTTTTCCCAATTTAGTGCCATATGTCAAAATGACCGGCCTCACCGGGAATCGTGTGCTTGTATCTTGTTAAGAGATTGGTTGGATAGTTTTATTGATATTGATTTATTAGTGCATTAAATGTCCCCATCCACTTTAATGGAAAAGTGAAAAAACTCAAATTCAAGTATTTTTTTCTCAGAAACCGTAAGAGCTAGAGTTACCAGATTTGGAGGGGAGGTTTATAATTTAGTCCGAAATTATTTAAATAAATAATCACACCATTCGGCCTCATGGTGGCGCTATAACAGCCCACTTTACGTTTTTGGCCTATAACTTTTGAACCGTAGGTCCTAGAATAAAAATCTTTTTCCCCCTAGATTCCTTGGGTCATGACGCAACTCCCCATATAGGCCACGCCCATTTGCGTCAGGATAGATTTTCCGCCATTTTGAATTTTCTTCAAAACACACTTTTAGCTCCTCCTCCCACATATTTTCTCCAAATTTCACAAAAATCGGTACACATGATCTCTGGACCCATGCGATAATCTGGAGTGAAACAGAATTTTGATAGTCCATACCGTTCGTCCGTAAATGGCTTCCAAAGTTAGCGGAAGGGAACCGTTTTACAAAAAAGG
This sequence comes from Gymnoscopelus braueri, assembly GCF_963280865.1. Classification (NCBI taxonomy): domain Eukaryota; kingdom Metazoa; phylum Chordata; class Actinopteri; order Myctophiformes; family Myctophidae; genus Gymnoscopelus; species Gymnoscopelus braueri. The sequence goes on along the minus strand of NC_137607.1, from coordinate 18,561,389 downwards.
CCACAAATCACTAACGAAACGTCCAGTCAATCCCAAATTTGAGTCACATATCGAGGGTGGTTTACTCAACGAATCCCCAAAAGTATTTCCACTTTGACCCATAGGGGGCGCCACAAATGCACAAAACGTAACCGTTTGATGCAAAAATATGATTTTTGGGGGGATCAATCCTCTCAAAATGAAATAAAAGTGATATCAGGAGTGACTAGACAATATGATTGGCCCTTTACATTTGTGGGAGGGGCCTATTTCCTAAAATCAAAACGGCATGTATCACGAAGGCAGGATCCGATTGACACCCGATTCGAATGGCACGTCACGCGGCCTCCGACGGTATTCCTCCCAGCTTATTCCCCGAGTCCCGGCGGCAGCGACCCGCGACTCGCGTCGGCGCAACCACACTTTGCAATTGCCCTGAATTGCGACGCGTCTAGTTTGTTGTTGTTGTTGTCACTGATCCTCTCCTTTTTCTCCCCCACTTTCCCCTTCATTCTCTGCAGGCTTTGGTCCAGACAGATAAATAGAGTCCCTGTATTTCCCCTCTGTTGTCTTTAACCCATTCAAACCGGGAACTCATCTGTGCGACCACTTTAACCATTCATTTATACTTTGGCTATTCAAAAATAGTAGATCTACAAGCTCATAGCGAGCTTGTAGATCTGCTATCTTTGAAAAATCGTGAAAATGTGCGCAACTTTTTGAATATATATATATTTTTTAGCAAACATTCTTTACTCAAATCTTTGCTTCTGGGGGTCCCTGGAACAACATATTTTGAGATGGGGGTCGGCGGCCAAATACATGTCATTTTGGGGGTCCTTGACATGAAAAGGTTTGAGAACCACTGATTATAGTTAGGATTTAGAAGACATTTGTAGAATCCCCCAGAAGCAAAGATTTGAGTTACAAATGTTCACTTTGAAAAATATATATATTCAAAGATTTGCACAAATGTCTTAAGATTTTTCAAAAATAGCAGATCTACAAGCTCACAGCGCGGCACCGAGTGCCGCGCTATGAGCTTGTATATCTGCTATTTTTGAATAGCCAAAGTATAAGATAATGGTTAAAGTGGTTAACATCTAAAATTGCACACAGATGCGTTCCCGGTCTTAAAGGGCTAATTAAAAATGCACTCCATGTACTTTCTGAGCTGGTTTGCCTTCCAAGTTCAAGATGACATTTTAATGTAACAATTCTGCAAAGCAAATTAAATTGGGTCAACCTGGGTGTAAAGTACAGCATATAATGGTGTTTTGGTCCTGTGTTGATTAAACATACAGTGTTATGCTGGTCTATCCTTCTAGCCTCCAATTTACCTCCCAGCAGCCAGTGTGTCTCTTTCTTTCTCTCTGTCTTCCCTACAGCAAGGTTACACCTTACTCTCTCCCTCTTTTCCTCTCTATTGCTGCCTTTCTTCTCTCCACTTTCTAAGTCCTGTCCATTTTCCTACTGTACCTTTCCGTCTTGCCTTCTTTCATTCCTCCGTGCCTGCCTCCCTGCCTGCCTTCCTTCCTTCCTGCTCCGCAACATCATGGCATACAGCGGTGGTTTTTGACCTTTTTCATATCAAGGTCCATTATTTATTGAGCATTTAGGCCACGGACCACCATTTGATGAGATTTAGCCTCTCAGACCGAAGACATAGAATATTTTGTTATCGTCGGATATGATTTTGTCCACAATTCCATGCTGTATTGATGTTGGTACCATAGGAGAGATAACAGGCAAAATAACAATTGTGTAGACTTCTTGTAAATTGCAGATGTTTAACAATAATGTAACTCTTGAGAGAGTAAAATGAAACCAAACGGAGTTAAAGATCTATAAGGGTCCATTTGGCTACCAACTCTCCATCATTTAGCTGGGGACCACCTGGAACCCCCTCAAGGACCACTGGTGGTCCCCGGACCACTGGTTGAGAACCACTTGCATACAGTTTCTGGGCTACTTTTCCTTAGCGTTTGAGAGCCCTGCCCTGGAGGTTTGTTTTTGTTTCTCACAACCGTGTACTTTCTCAACCATGAAACGGCCTGGAAAAGTGTGTTCTTGAATGCAAGAAAGTAATGTGCCGTGGTGTTAGTAATCCTTCAAGATTTCGGTCAAGGCCAGGCCAGGCATTGCCGTGTACAGTATGTATTACTGTACATATGCTCTGTTGAGGCCTAGTATGCATGCCTGCGGGCACAAACAAACCTCTCCATCACACTGGGAACATTTTGTCTGCCCTACAAATTCGAACCCAGGATAACCCTGATGGAGGAGAAGGGGAACTGGTTGGAATAACGTATTCCTTCCACGCGCTACGTCCTACCGGGGGAAACTCCCCCCTGTCAGGTGATAATAAGGTCAGTTGGCTCTCATGCATTGAAGGAGGCATGAGCTCGGCCCTGGGCTCCCTAGGCTGGTGAGGGGAGTGTAGCCCCCAGGATCACTTCAAAAAAAAAAAAAAAGGGTAAAAAAATCGTGAAAAGAAAGAAAAAAAAGAACCCAGGATAATAGATACAGTCACTCACGTCTTCAGTGAATAAATACAAAAGTTTTCAAGGATGGAATTCCTAGGAGCCATGGTGACTGAGGGTGACAGTGAGTTACCCAGGTGATCCTGAAGGGTTGTCATCCATCAGATTCTTTCTTAAAGTTGCAATCTGGAACTTTGTTTGCTGAATAAACCATTATTATTATTATTTTTTTTTACCAATCTACAGTATATAGTAGAGTATGGTGATACAATATAAATAGTACAATTGCAGTGGTTGAAGGTGGGAGAAGTTTAGACCCTGTGTTCGGGTAGGAACTCTGGTAGTTGACGTTAATGGTAATCGTTCATCATTGTGGATGCTCACGTCTTTTTTGTCGTTATCATTCTTGGTGCGGATGACCCTTAACTGCTTCAACATTGCCAGCATCTCTCTGACATTGAGAAACAATTATGTATGCATGGGTCGGTTTGATATAGGCACGTGTGAGATTAGGTTTACGGGATATTCCTCTTTCATCGTGATTTTTCTGCTTTCTCTGGTCACGCCACGTCTTGACATGAAACTGAAACACAGCTGATCTGGTCTCTCTGGTGTTGATTTGTTGGTTAGTTTTTTAAGTTTTTAAAGTGGCCTGCAACTTTATATTTCTCCAGATCTGTAACAATCAGCAGTTGATAGATGGTGAGCTGTAGCATGCACGGACAAAATACACACACGCTTTCTCAACTATGCTTTCTTATCTTAGCCAAACACTTGCAGCTTCCCAGAACACAATATTTAAATATGAGAATCTGCTCAGTCCTTTAGCTGAAGTATTTTTTTCAGTTTTATTGCATAGTCACTGCAACTATTTGCTATTGACTGCTGTAACCATGGCACTGGCTGTACTTGATATTTCATAATTTAATATAAAAAAACGATACAGTTCAGGAGTGAAATTATTGTTGACCTTTTCTCTGTGTGGTTTCTGTTTGGAAATTAAAAAACAAAAAGGCGAGAAATGTCGTACTCCACTGTCACCTTTCACTCCAAATATTTGCATTATTTGTGTCGTTCAGATACTTAACTTTACTACTGTACTGCACTACTGTATTAATATTGTTGCTTTTACAAATACTACTATTATTATGCTGCTACTGTACCGTTGCTGCTGCTACTACCGCAACTACTACCACTACTGCTACAGCTACAACTTATACTACAGTATTTTGAGAGTGGGAAGAAGAAGAGGGAGAGGAGAGTGGCTGACATTCAACAATGGTACACTGCAAAATTCTGAGTGTTAATTGCAGTAGTGGAAAAAGTACTCAAATGTTTTACTTAAGTTAAAGTATCAATACTGCAATGTAGAAATACTCTTTTACAAGTAAAAGTCCGGAATTCAAAATGTACTTCAGTAAAAGTACAAAAGTATTGGTATCAAAATGCACTTAGAAGTAGAAAGTGCTCATTATGCACAATGCCCCGTTTCACAAGTTTTCAACTATAAAAATCTTTTGAAAATAGCAGATCTATAAGCTCACAATGCGATGCATTGTGAGCTTGTAGATCGGCTATTTTCAAATGGCCAAAGTTTAAACAGGGCTGAAGGGGTTAATGTATGTTTTGTAATAATAATCAAAACCTACAAAGTAACTAGTAACTAAAGTTTTCAAATAAATGTTGTGGAGTAAAAGTACAATATTTGCCTCTGAGATGTAGTGGAGTAGAAGTAAAAGTACTCAGGTAAAGTAAAACATCCTGAAAAGTGTACTTAAGTACAGTACTTGAGTAAATGTACTTGGTTAATTCCCACCACTGGTTAATTGCACTGTCACACTTCTGTGTTCCCACTTTGTGTTTCGCCGTGTACGAGGGCTCTGGCGATGCCACTCTCTCTCATAACCATTCCATTGTAGTGTGTGGTAGCCTAGCCCTAGTATGCACCACAGCACGCCGAACCACAAGGACACCCTCCCCTGGATGGATTTCCTCACGGAGGAAATGATGAGAGGGCCAGAATGCCCTTCCAGGAAGCCACAGCGCCCTGACTCAATAGACTGATGTGGGCTGTCTTTGTCTCTCCAAGTATCCTTGGGTTCAGTTTTCAGGGTCATGTTCAGACGATATCCCATCTGGGAATAGTATTACTGAGCCGTTACAGTGGCCTCTTATGGATTTCCAATAACAGGATGTTAAATGCTCAGAGATCATATTAATGGAAAAAAAAATTTGTCTTTTATTCTAGACCATGATGCTAAATATAAATTAATTGAGGATAAGATGGGCAGAAAATACACGAACACACACACACACACACACACACACACACACACACACACACACCCACCCACCCACCCACCCACCCACCCACACACACACACACACACACACACACACACACACACACACACACACACACACACACACAGTATTAACTTTTAATAGCTTTGTTTGAGTATATGCATCTCCTTCTTAGACATCGATGTGTACATTGCTGTGGTCATGGATGTGTGTGCTGTGTGTGTGTGTGTTTGCATGTGTGTGTGTGGGGTGCAGTGCCTCTTAACGTCTGTGATTTATAGCGGTTGTATTTCACGGGCAGCCATTTATCACGGGGACAATGGCCAGGGCCCTCTGAAACAAGCCTACTTAATTACTCAGACATCATATCGAAGCCCCCTGGGCCCTGCATGATAAATTCAGACCATTAACCCATTAAGACCGGGGACGCATCTATGTCACTTTTTGATTTGAGCTAAAAAAGCATTATTTTACACTTTGGCTATTCAAAAATAGCAGATCGACAAGCTCGTAGCGTGGCACCGAGTGCCGCGCTACGAGCTTGTAGATCTGCTATTTTTGAGAAATCGTGAAAATGTGTGCAAATCTTTGAATATATATATTTTTAAAGCGAACATTTTTAACTCAAATCTTTGCTTCTGGGACCCCCTGGAACAAAATATTTTGAGATGGGGGTTCCACGACCAAATACATATAATTTTGGGGGTCCTTGACATGAAAAAGTTTGATCACCATTCACCACCGATATAGAAACATACGTTTTTCAGAATACTGTTGGGATTTAGAAGACATTTAGTAGAATCGGCTTCAGGTCTTAATGGGTTAACAAGAGGGCTAATTAATAGCTTTAACTGTGTGTACTGTATGTGTGGTCAATTAGAGTGATGTCTTGCCCTTGTTATCGCGACACTGAGGTTCTTGTTGAAAGCTGCATGAATGGACCAGAGTGTTTTTATGTGTGCATGTGTGATTGGATGTGTCTGTATTTGCCGCTTATCGCTTTTCAAAAGTATTTTTGCTGACAGAGGCCATTCCAGCCATTGTCACGATTCAGTTGTTGATGGAAAATAGCCGATCCGCAAGCTCACAACGTGTCGCTTCTGCAATGTGTTGTGAGTTGGTAGATTGGCTATTTTTTGTCATGCAACACCGTCGTACAGCAAAGTTTAAGTCGGGCTTAACCCATTAAGACCGGGAACGCATCTGTGTGTCATTTTTAGATTTCTTTGGCTATTCAAAAATAGCAGATATACAAGCTCATAGCGCGGCACTGAGTGCCACGTTATGAGCTTGTAGATCTGCAATTTTTTTTTAAATCTTGAAAATTCTAAAAATCTATCAATCCAAAATCTTGGATTATATATTTTTTAAAGCAAACATTTGTAAAATATTTAGTTCCAGGAACCCCCAGAAGCAAAGATTTGAGTTACAAATGTCCGCAAAAAAAAAAGAAAAAAAAAGAAAATATTTGCACAACTTTTCATGATTTTTCAAAAATATCAGATCTACAAGCTCATAGCGCGAGTGCCGCGCTATGAGCTTGTATATCTGCTATTTTTGAATAGCCTAAAGAAATCTAAAAAATGACACTCAGATGTGTTTCCGGTCTTAAAGAGTTAACTGAGCGGCAGAGTCATAAATCATCCACTCAGAGCTGTTCTCTCTCTCCTACCTTCACTTACTTATACAGTCAAAATCTCCCTCCCTTGTTTTTCACTCGCTCCCTTCTCTACACCCTCCTAAATCTACACGTTCTCTCACTGTATTTATTCAGTCCTAATCTTTCTGTCAGTTGCTCTTTAAGTCACTAATGCACTTTTAATCTCACTCAATATATCTTCCTCTTAAATTATTAATTGTCCTTCAACTTGCTCAGAAAGATTGCTCCCCCTTCTCCCCGTCTCTCAAAGACCTAGTTATTAGTAAAAAAAAAAGTGAGTTAGAAGTGGTTTGTTTTTGTCATTACTTACTAATGTTCAAGTTCACAGGTTTTATTACTGTTCAAGGGTTCATGTTTATTTATTGTGCTGCTTATGGTACAACTGTAACTATATTGCAGGAGTGAAATACTCAATATGGATGAGATGATAATAATAATACTAATAATAGAAAATCTGAATCACGAAAGTCAGAATAAAGTGTAATAGCTCAAAAAGCTACATAAATAGCGCATAATATAATAATGGTGTACATTAGTATAGCTATTTATAGTAAGAATAGTAATGTAATAAAATAAAATGGCATTGGCATCTGTGCAATTGTAGATGAGAGGTTGTTTTGAAGAAGTGGTTTTGGCTCATGCATAATATTACCTAATGTTTAACTGAAGGCTGTATCCTGAGTATCTCCTTTTGTGTGATGCTGAGAAATGAAGGCCGCGGTCAAACAAGGTTTTCATACTCCATATCGTCTGCCTGTAATTAGATTCACAGAATTGTGCCCGGGGCCTAATGTTTATGAAAATGGCACCTAAGTTGCACCATCTGTCGTACAAACTCGATTTCACCCCACAGCGTCCTCGTGTCCTGACTGCTGTACCCCACGACTGACCCAGCCCTGGGTAGGCAACCAGGCCTGGTGGAGAACTAGGCTCTGAAGAGTGCACTTTTTTTTTTTCGTCTGTAAATTTTAGGTTTCGCTTGACAGTGCTTTGTTGCAGTCAGATGAATACAGTCTCCAAAAATACTTAAAATTAATAATATATTATTTGTTCAAACTGAAACGTTTCTTATCGTATTGGTAATCAGAAAATAACTTTGGAGTATGGTTTAGTTTAGTGGTTGTCTGTAAATTTGAGGTTTCGCTTGACAGTGCTTTGTTGCAGTCAGATGAATACAGTCTCCAAAAATACATAAAATGAATAATATATTACAAAAACTGAAACCTGTGTATTGGTAATCAGAAAGAAACCAAAAATAAAACAGTGTATTTTACCCCTACCACCCACCAAAGTTCCCGCTCCGAAAGAGCCACAACCCTGGTATCTTGTTGTACCATTAACACAAAAAGACAATACAAACAAATAAGACACACTTGCAATGAAAGTTGAAAGAAAATGTAAAACTGAAAAAAGTCAGAAAATAACTTTTCAGTATGGTTTAGTGGTTGTTGGGCCACGGTAGATATTCAGTATAAAACATTATGTCATTGCGGCGTACCAAGTAAATTCAAGCAATGCCAAGAACTCCAAACTAGCAGTTATGACGATTTTATGCAGTAGGAGGGATTCACACATGTATTTTGCTTTCTACTGTCTTGGACCAAAATCCTCAGTGTTCGTGTATCCATTTGTAAACTCAAAGAAGACTAAACAAATGTAACCAAATGGAGCCTTATGGGTCCATTTGATTACGTTCGTTCACTCATTGTTAATTGAACACACATTGTATCTGCTGTGTGTCTGTGTGTAGCAGATGTTTGGCAAGCTTTGGTGCAAAAGACAGTTGATGGAGATATATCTGCGCTGTCACGTGTGCATTGCTGGGGGATTTGTCAACTAGTCCAGTCTAACTAAGCTCTTTCTGGTTTACCTCTGGCAAGGTACACTTACTGCCAACTGATAATGTCTCTTTTATCGTTGCCTGCGATCTCTCTCTCTCTCTCTCTCTCTCTCCCTGTTGGCACGTTAGTCGGTAAAGGAGACAAAATGTTTTGTTTTACTCTCAAAGTTTAACCCATTAAAACCGGGAACGCATCTGTGTGTCATTTCTTTTTATTTCTTTGGCTATTCAAAAATAGCAGACATACAAGCTCATAGCGCGGCACCGGGTGCCGCACTATGAGCTTGTATAGCTGCTATTTTAGAAAAATCTTGAAAATTTGTGAAAATCTTTAAATATATATTTTTTTAAAGCAAAGATTTTTAACCACATTTTTTGCTTCTGGAACTAAATATTTTGAGATGGGGGTCGGCGGCCAAATACATATAATTCTGGGGGTCCTTGACATGAAAAAAGTTTGAGAACCTGAGATAGAAACATACGTTTTTCAAAAAAACTGTAGGATTTAGAAGACATTTGTAGAATCCCCCAGAAGCAAAGATTTGAGTTACAAATGTTCGCTTTGAAAAAATATATATTCAAAGATTTTCAATAATCTTGACTATTTCCCCCCCCCAAAAATAGCAGATCTACAAGCTCGTAGCTATGAGCCGCGCTATGAGCTTGTAGATCTGCTATTTTTGAATAGCCAAAGAAATTAAAAAAAATGACACCGATGCTTTCCCGGTCTTAATGGGTTAAAGATACAGTAGAGAGCTCTGAGTGAGCTTGGTGTGTGCGTATAGACACACTGACTTCAGGACAGAATTTATAGGATTTCTGTCTGGAGCTGCCAGAAGACTTGGTGGTCATCATCATGACATCATCCATATGCTAGCTGGGTGGCCCGGGGGCCGAAAGTGCCAAAACACACACCACAGAACTGTCACTGAGGTTTGGATGAGAGAGGCTAAACACACAAACACGAACACAATGTTAACCTGTTCTGCCAAAGTCAGTAGGATGTAGCTGAAAACACATTTGAGGTTTTGTGAAGTTCGTTTTTTCCCCCTAACATTTCAATGTTATTCTTGTCCTACATATTCCCAAAGAGGTCAATTTACAAATCGACTGTATAAGCCTCCGTTTTTGAGAGAAAATGGTCTCAAACAGCTAATCAGCCAGTATGCATGCAGTACCATAATTGCTGCATCCTGCGGTTTGAATGTAGCTCATTTGTTACATGTTTCCATGAATGTTTTATCATGCATCAGTAATCATTCTAATCAATGCCAAAAGAGAGCGAGAGAGAGAAAAACTAAAAAGGATACAAAATGTATCTTGGCCAAATTTCTTTGCTGTTTGGATCAAAAGTATGTTTGGGTTCCACAGATACATCCCTGTCTTTGGTTTTGCTTTGGGTCCATGGCAGTAAAAACCTTCCTTTAGCCTGAAGGCGGCTTATTGTCTCCTCCAGGCCTAAGGCGGCGACACACACACACACGTCCATCTATGTGTGTGTGTGTGTGTGTGTGTGTGTGTGTGTGTGTGTGTGTCCGTCAGTCCGTCTGTGTACAGCTAATCTCCGGCACCGTTGGACCGACCAGTGTGAAACTGTGCACACACACTCCCTGGAGGCCAGAAGACTTTTTTTTAATATTATTCCTACTGATTTTGTCCAAACGTCATTCAAATCGGTACACATTATCTCTGTAGTCATGTGATCAAGACAGACTTTTCATATTTCATCCTGATTGCCTAAGATTGACTTCTACTACCTGGCCTGGCAGAAGCCTCTGCTCCGAGGAGCACATTTTTCTAGTTTGTACTCAACTGAAATGTGTTTCATTTGAAGATACATAATTTTGGTCGAGTGACACGTTCATGCGACAAAGTATAAATTAAGCCTTAGGGTCTTCTGATGTCATCATAATTTTTGTACAACTCACACCATAGATCTTTGAACACAGTGTCCTCCCTCCTGCAGGATATTATTTATTATTTCTCACTATTTCTCCTTGGCGGGGGGACGGCCTGTTTTTCTCAGTAACTTATATCTCCCCCCCCTGCCCTCCTGTAGGATATTACATATCTGTCCGTGCTCAATCTTTCCCCTCACCAGAGATTGCTCTATTTTGGTCTCTGGCTTAGTTCTCCCTATCTCCTCTACCTCGTACGATATTGTGTGTCTTCTGATTATGTTTCATTTTCTTTTCCTGTTTTCCTTCCACATTATTCTATCACACTTTGGCTATTAAAAAATAGCAGACCTACAAGCTCATAGCGCGGCACCGAGTGCCGCGCTACGAGCTTGTAGATCTGCTATTTTTGAAAAATCTTGAAAATGTGTGCAAATCTTTGAATGCATATATTTTTTAAAGCGAACAGTTGTAACTCAAATATTTGCTTCTGGGGGTCCCTGGAACTACATTTTTTGAGATGGGGGTCCGCGGCCAAATATACATATCAATTTGGGGGTCCTTGACATGAAAAGGTTTGAGAACCACTGCATTAGTGTGCATACATGTATTTCTCACTGTATCCCTCTTTACTTATGTTCTTATGCCTTTTTCAATGTCTGAAATAAGTTATGTGCAATATGATCTCATCTCAATGGTCCTCCTGTATCTGTATCTCCCTATCGTGACATTTTGTGTATTTTATTATTACTTTTTTATCTCAAACCTAAATTCACATTATGTCTTCCAGGATATTCTACGTGTCTCATGATTCCCAGGACCTGAAGATATTCAGCTACATCGCCAGAGATGGACAGAGCAACGTTTTCCGCTGCAATGTGTTCAAGTCCAAGAAGAAGGTGAGCCGAGTGTTGCCTCATTCTTTTACTCCGTCGCACGACATTGATGCGTGCCAAGAATAGCAAACCTACAAGCACGGAACGCGTTGCATCACAAACCGTTGTGAGCTTGTAGATCGGCTGTTTTCGGCGTGTGACACTGGCAGTGGTGTAAAGTAACTAAGTGTATTTACTCAAGTACTGTACTTAAGTTTACTGGTGTATTTCCAATTTCCAGTACTCTTACTTCTACTCCACTATATCTCAGAGGCAAATATTGTACTTTTACTAAACTACAATTATTTGAAAACTTTAGTTACTAGTTACTTTGTAGATTTTGATTATTATTACAAAACATACATTAACCACTTCAGCCCTATACACATTTTGGCCATTTGAAAATAGACATTCTACAAGCTCACAATGTGTCGCGATGCAACACATTGTGAGCTTGTAGATCTGCTATTTTCAAATGATTTTCATACATTTGAAAACTTGGAAATGGGACATTCTGCATAATGAGTACTTTCTACTTTTGGTACTATAAGTACATTTTGATATCAATGCTTGTGTACTTTTACTCAAGTAAATTTCAAATTCCGGACTTTCACTTGTAACAGAGTATTTCTACATTGATACTTTTCCCACCACTGACTGGACACTGTCATGCTGCAGAGTATACATCAGGGCTTGTGAGAGACGGTGTTCTGCACCGCTGCTGTTTGTAGGAGTTGCAGATGTAACAAACAAATGAGACCTAACTAACGGTCGGTATATGCAGAGCTCCTCCGCCAAAATCCCTGCCATCATATAAGGCTTCTTAGTTCCGCTACAGGGCTCCCATCATCTGCTGTCTTGTTTTTGAACCCCAAAGGTTGGCTGTGTTGCTTGGCTGTTGAGATTAATTTAATGGGATATAGATAGGGGGGTAGATATACATTTTCATGCATCATTTAGGCCCAGACAAAAGATAATGCAATTGCTTGCAATAATGCGGGAGGAAACACACTGTAGTAGGCCCACACAATCATCTGCAGGCAGCACTTTCTGAAAGACTTCCAGTAATAAAATGCAGTTTGAAGCACAATGCGGTGTGTGTTGCAGTGCTGCACACTTCCCCAAAACATTCCCCAACATTTTTTTAATGTTTATATTGCTGACCCATTGACCTACTGTAGTTTAGCACTGCTGTAGCCCTATGTAAAGAAATTAACCAAAAACATCCATCCATCCCTGTATGCATTTTTACCAGGTTGCCAAACCTGGTCTATATCTACACTCGCTAGTCCTGACTTGTTTGCTAGTCGTGACTTTTTCCTCATTGGCTGGTCCTTTAGCCAATGAGGGCTCAATGTCCTCTCAGAATATGGGATCTAAAGACGACCCGCAAGACTGTGTTCGGCCACTGTATGTATCTCTATGAACTGTGGCGCTGTTCCTCATTTGGCCTTTCAACGTTGCCATGTTTAGTGAGAGAAATAAGCAACCATATGGGATCTAAAAACGTTGCCATGTTTAGTGAGAGAAATAAGCAACCTGGTTATATCTTGTTTTATGTTTATATTGCTGACCCATTGACCTACTGTAGTTTAGCACTGCTGTAGCCCTATGTAAAGAAATTAACCAAAAACATCCATCCATCCCTGTATGCATTTTTATTGATGTACTGACATGTACAGTAATTGCCACCGACAATAGTTAAAAAGCTACAATCCAGAAGCTTTTTGTATGTGAATAAAACTTAGATTTTGACCAATCCTTATTGTAGAGTATGTTGCACAATATATAATTTAGCACATATGCAGTGGTTGGAGGTGATCTCCCTGCTCTACTATGAGAATATATTTTATCCTGTGTTCGGTTAGGAACACAGGTTGACAAGAGGTATTTTGACAAGAGGTATTTCAAGTTCAAAGTGTAATATCACCCCTGCCCAAGCGGTCTTAGCTCAGCAGTAGAAATGTCTAGCCCTCGCACGGGAGACCTGGATTTGAATCCCGGGGTAGGACATTAAATCTTACAGATTGCAGCTTTAAGGCAGTAGCTCCCACCCTGTGTATCCTGTGACGTTCTCAGTCAGGGCCCTGCCATTCCTCTGATGCCGGTGCACACAGCGGGGTCTTGCTCTTTAGAAGAATAATCTAGATTCCTCTAGACCTGTGGGCCTGTAATCGTGGTGAAGGGTTTAGTGAAGAAATAGCCTGAGCCCGTCTTCAATGACGAAGTGTCTTTCTTGACAGCTTTGTGGAAACAAAGTCGCAATAATGCTCAAACGCGTGACAGGAGCGCTAGAAATATATGGGTCCCCTGTTTTCCACTTCAGCTGCTGAGGCCCGGTGCAACGGTCGTAAGCTCAAGGCTCGCTTGGGTGAATGATTGCCAGTCAGATATCCACACACACACACTGACACACAGGCGGGCTCATCCATACAGGCACACTGACAGATACGCTCTCGCACAGATAGCTAGACCCTACAGGCAAGCAGTGGAAAAAGTACTCAAATGTTTTACTCAAGTAAAAGTATCAATACAGCAGTATAGAAATGCTCCGTTACAAGTATTGAATAAAAAATTTACTTGAGTAAAAATATGAAAGTATTGGTATCAACATGTACTGTCTTAACACATCGGGTGCCAAACACGGTCTGAACCGTGTTTGCGCAGAGTAGCGGTCCGGTGCCGAACACGGTCCAGACCGTGAAATATGTCTTTTTGTTTTTTTCGTTTTTCTCCACACGGGCGGGGCTAGAGCAGCTCTGGGAGTACCCATTGTGATCTTGAGAAGGATAGGCCAGATAGATCACCGGAAAAACAAAAACATGGCTCCCATCCACTTCCTGTCTATTTCCTTCTTTAAAACACCTATATCTCCGAATCTGTTTCCGGTGGGGAAAACCGGTCATGCGCGATGCGCGATCCCCCCCCATTGTAACTCGCGAGTGAAATGTTATCGTTCCAGGCTGTAGCCAGGGTCATCGCGCAACATGAATGGATGTTTTTTTTTACATGGATTTGCTCCTCGTGGAGTCTAGAGCTTTAAACAGCAAAGCGCAGTCAATGGGGAGAATGCTGGCACCCAACGTAAGTTGTTATGAAAAAATGCTGGCACCCAATGTGTTAAAGTACCAAAGTAGAAAGTACTCAATATGCAGAATGTCCCATTTCACAAGTTTTTTAATGTATGAAAATCGTTTGAAAATAGCAGATCTACAAGCTCACAATGCGTCGCATCGCGACTCATTGTGAGCTTGTAGATCGGCTATTTTCAAATGGCCGAAATGTATATAGGAGTAGAAGTAAAAGTATTGTAAATTGGAGATACTCAACTTAAGTACAAATACCTAAAAATTGTACTTAAGTACAGTGCTTGAGTAAATGTACTTAGTTACTTTACACCACTGCAGGCACGTCACACTTTCCAGAGAGAAGACAAAATGGAAAGTAAAGCAAATACAAAGATTTTTCTCAGGGCAAATTTGCGCCCTGAGGCCCCGATGCCACAAGGTCACACTTTGTTGCGTGACTTTGAGGTTGTGTATGTGCTTGTGTGTGTGTGCATGTATTGCTGTGTGTGTACAGTACACATGCATGTCATTTTTTGTGTGTATGTGCTCGCGCTCCTCTCTGTATAGATGTGTACGCATGCGTGTTTTGTAATGCTTGATTTATACTTAATTGTGCGCCGGTGTCGCACACTTAAAATGGCAGATCTACAAGCTCACAACGCGCCACGCCGCGTCGTGTCGTGAGCTTGTCAATCGGCTATTTGCGGTGCGCAACACCTGTGTGCAACGGAGTGTAACTCGGGCTTAAGAAGTCAGTGTTGCGTGGAGGTAGCGTACTCGCGGGGTTTTAGTAGTGATGGAAGGGGATGGACATGATCCTATTTAAACACTTCATCCTCCTTACTATGGGAATAAGCCTGGAAAATCTCACGAGGCACTCACTACAAAGGGAGATGTAGCGAGAGAGGAGCAAGACGAGAGAGAGGGAGGCGCACAATGAGCAAGAGAGTGAAAAATGAAAGGCAATTTAGAAAATGAGAAAGGCTTTTTTTTTTTGCCTGTTGAAAAATGTATGGAAGGTGCCACGTATTTCATGTCAAACGTGTGAAACGCCGTTCAAAGCAGCGGTTGTCTGCAGTGTTTAGATGGAGAGGACGGATAAGGATGAAGGTACAACACTGAGAACATTGAGGAGGAGATTAAGTAGATTTTATTTCTGTGTAATGAGCAGCAGTGAATGGTTGGGCTTTAAATCATATGGATGTTGAAAGGCTTTTCTGCCCTATTGCCTTAGACACCAACGCCAGTACGGCCTCCCTCTTCATCTCTCCCTCGACGCTTTCTCTCATGTTTGCCCTTGTAGTGACTCTTCAACCCTCTCTCTCTCTCGCCGTTTGCTCCTTGGCTGCTGCGAAGAGACTCTCTCTCTCTCTTTATCTCTATCTCTCTCTCTTTCTCTCTCTGCCTCCCATTTCCCATCTGGCAGTCTAAAGGAGGCTAATTAACGACCTGGCCTTCATCAGGTACACTTTAAGTGAGGGTTAGTGACCAGTGGGATTCGTCAGAGGACACATCATTGTCTGGGCTGAGAGCTGTGTGTGTGTGTTGCGTAATAGCTCTCCGTTCTTGGAAGATATGGCACTATCCTCTGAATTAAACTGGACTCTGTCCATCTCTCGCTTTCAAGTAGGACACTGGGAGGTTAAACTCAGGCCTCTTTACACGTGGCATCGACATGCGTCTCATGGCGATTCATCCATTCTTTCCCCTAGATAATTTACTGTACATGGTTGTTTTTTTTTTCACACGAGAGGAACTGTTTTAAAACACTGTAGGCAACCGGGCAACACAAAAATCCCTTCCTGAGGCCTTTGCTTATGTATGAGATGGTTTGGAATAGTCTACCCCATCCCTCAAAAAATTCACCATTTTACCATTTTACCATCAGAAAGATGATCCCCCCCTGCTTTGACTCCCCCCCCATTGTTTGTACATATAGTGTTATTTTTCTGTATTTTTGTGTTGATATTTGAACTGTTTGGTGCTACTATATGACTATGAATTGAATCCCAAGGACCTCAATGGAAACAAGACCGCAAGGTCAGACCTTTTAGTCAAAGTATTTTAAATGTAATTGTGCTGTTTTAAATGTTTTGCCTAATAAAATATTCAATCAATCAACACTGGTTACCTGTACACCGCTGGTCGGAATATCTGTTGTTTACCGTGAGGGGTAATGAGCCAGCTTTGAATCCAGCTCTTTTGGTGGTTAAGTTTAGTGGAAGTGAATGTCCTCTATTTCACTAGGTGGCGCTATGCTACCCATTCAGTGTGTGAGCAAGTCATTAATCATTGACGGTGATGATGTGTGAAAATGTTGCGAGTGCTATCGTATCCATCAGTGTTTTCGGTTTGCGGAATCCAATGCTATATACAGTATATTGCTGAATGCTCTCCAAGGATATACTTTCTCCCCCTCCCTCTAATCGCTATCCTGTATCTTAACCAATGTGGCATAAAAACATTAACGGGCCAAGCGTGAACAGAGATGCACATTAAGATAGAAATGATGAGACACGGCACGGGCTCTTAAACCTGGTAATGAGAATGTCACTTGGATATCTCTGCCGTCAACTTGACGACCTCTTCTATTTGAGACCATACGTGGTCCTTTAACCCATTAAGACCAGGAACGCATCTGTGTCATTTTAGATTTTAGCTATAGCCATTATTTTATTCTTTGGCTATTAAAAAATAGCAGATATACAAGCTCATAGCGTGGCACCGAGTGCCGCGCTATGAGCTTGTATATCTGCTATTTTTGAAAATTCGTGCAAATCTTTGAATAATTATATATATTTTTTTTTTTAAGTGAACATTTGTAACTCAAATCTTTGCTTCTGGGAGGTCCCTGGAACAACATATTTTGATGGGGATCGGCGGTCAAAAACATAATTTTGGGGGTCCTTGACAAGAAAAAGTTTGAGCACCGCTGATATAGCAACAATAGTTTTTTAGAAAAATTAAGACATTTGGTGAGACATTAGACAGTTACATTTGTTCGCTTAAAAAATATATACATTCAAAGATTTGCACATATTTTCAGGATTTTTCGAAGAAATAGCAGATCTACAAGCTCGTAGCACGGCACTCGGTGCCGCGCTATGAGTTTGTATATCTGCTATTTTTGAATAGCCCAAAGAAATCTAAAATGACACAGATGCGTTCCCGGTCTTAATGAGTTAAGCATACCAGTGAAACCCATTCATTGCCCACTTCATACCAATAAACATGTAATGAATAAAAATTCAGATTTTTCAGTTTTTTTGTTGTCTTTTTTTAAATCCCTGAACAGTGTCCTTTTAGTGGTTACAAGGTTTTGATGCAGGACCAGTGATCCGACGTCATAAACCCTTATAATGGGGAGCAGTAAATGTTCTTGTCTCATCTGTGATGTGTTAATGACACTGTCTTAGGGTTTTATGGGTCTCTCTCTGGGTCGTTGCCCTGTAACCAGATACTCTCGTTTGACGTCTGCTAATTTAAGTCTGATCATTTCAAGCTCATAGGCTCACAGCATAGCGTTGCAGTCCACCAGAAACGCTGTATGTCCAAAACGGAACTACTTTACAGGAAATGGGAAAAAAATACCTGTTTCTACTGTAGTTACTATTTAGCCACAAACGCTTGTTTATATTTTTAATTGGTTAAAAATGTACAAAACACATAGACATAATTATCTTTTTTAAAAAATATATATTTAAAATGTATACATCACATGACTAGACAAGACAAGACAATATATCCTCCTATAATTTGACAATGCTCTGTAGTGGTGTCATGGTCAAAATTGGTTCTGCCCGGTTCTCCTCAGTGGCATGGAGCAATTGATCTGAATTTGCACACAGCCATTGACCATTACCATTTCACCAAATCTCAGCTGTTTATTAGCGTTTTTGTGTCAAAGAAGGTCACCATGGTCACGGGGCTGCCCAGCTGTGGGATGGCCCCGCAAGCTACTGTATGGGACGAACTCCCCCCCGGGTTGCCAGATCATGTGCGCATATCCCCCCACGGATGCGTCCACTAGTTCATAACATCGCATAATTACATTTACCGGCAGGTTTACCAGCAATTTCAAGGTCAGTGCTTTCTTGTGTTTTTTAAACATCCCCTTCGGTTATCCCCCATAATTAACCATTTTCAACCTGGCTATACCATTTTGGGCATACCAGTCCAACATTATAGGTGAAACTCTGTTCACAGCATGCGTTGTGAGCTGCTAGATAAGCTATTTGAGCTACTTTTGCGCAATACTGTCATATGGCGACATATAAAATAGGGCATTAATTTATGAAAGAAAAAAACAACATAAAAGGATGAAATATGGAGATGGAAGGTTTTCTGCCCAACAGCGACGATAATGTGAGGGCGATGATGCCTCCTGCTGATGCTGATCAAGCACTAGATTTATAATCAGTGGTCAGGGTCTTATCTAGCAGGCAATCTTTCCTCTCAATTTAACAATTGCTTTTCATTTATTGCCACGGCTGAAGACACTCCACTCCCCACTCTTTGTTTACTGCATAAAGCAGAAGAATCACTTAAGATTAAAAAAAAGACTCTAATCATCATCATGATGTAGTGTGTTCAAGCCACTCCATTGGCATTAAGATAAACCTTTATCGATCCCCAGAGGGAAATTCAGATGTCACAGCAGCAACAGACATAACAGTAGTAGGACACACTTACTAAGGAAATTCCACACTTGTGTTTAGTGAAGCGATTTTATGTTCAACTCTGCTTTGGCTCTGTTCATCGTCTCTGCCACTGTCTCTGAAGACCTATATTCCAACAGTGGTTTTCTTTAATCTTAGAAAACAAATGTATTTAACCCATTTAAGCCCGGAAAGTCATTTTAGATTTGAACCACTATTTGGCAAGGGTTTAGCTTGCAGATCAGATTTTTTAAATGCACTTTGTGCAAATCTTTGAATATATGTTTTTTAAGCGAACATTTGTAACTCAAATACTTGCTACCGGGGGTCCCCGGAACAAAATATTTTGAGATGCACAAATACAATATACTGATATTATAGTGGCAAAGATTTGAGTTACAAATGTTCGCTTAAAAATAAAAAATCACACCCTGTGTGAAGTGGGCGGTGTCTTGCTAGCTAATCACAATACTGAATGGAGTCAACCAATCATGTACAAAAAATAAATACATTTATTGAAACACTCTTTATGATGGAAGAAACCATAACTTAAAAAAAACAAATTTATGTTTTTTTTTAAAGTTATGGTTTCTTATATAGGGCTATGCACATGTGTCATGTGACACTGGCCAATCACAGTCCTGAATAGACTGTGATTGGCCAATCACGGTGCAGGGTTAGGCGGGGTACTTTTTGGCCAATCACAGCGCAGGATTTGTTGTACAAATATCCAAACCTCACTTATAGGGGCGGTTTCACCGCCCAAAAAAAAATTATATATTCAAGTTAATAAAACATCAACTGATGCACACACTTGGACACATCATCAGTGTTGTTATACCTGGAGTCACTGGGTGTTTCGGGTCTTGTAACAGACACTCCTCCAGGCGACCCGACCGAGGCTGATCAGACCCCGGCCTGTGTCCAAGTGGCATGCTACTGCCCCCACTCTTGAGGGTTAGAGACGGTGCTAATTAGGGGGTTAGCATTAGTCTGGCACTAGCCAGACCGACAACGCGGACGCCATCAGTCCGGCCAAATGCCAGGCCAGGTTAGGTGAGATGTTAGCAGCAGATGTTGGCGACACTAAGGAGGCTCTCTAGGCACTGTGGGTTGCCTCCGGGCCCGTCTCCTCCTTCGTCTGACGAGAAGTAGGGGATTTTCTGTGCGTTGCGTCGTCCTTGCTACTGGGCACAGACCTCTCAATCTGCCTTGATGGATTAAACCCTTCCCTGCAGGTTTTTCACCGCAGCCTGTAGCATTTTTTGTTCTTCCTCGCGGAAGAAGTGGTTTGGGCTGCCATACCTCTCCAACCCCCGGGTCGCCGTTTCTCCGGCCGTTCTCTGTCTCTCCAGATGTCACCACACTCTTCGTGGTCGTTCAAAGATTTGCACAAATGTTCACAATTTTTAAAAAAATAGCAGATCTACAAGCTCATAGCGCAGCACCGAGTGCCGCGCTATGAGCTTGTAGATCTGCTATTTTTTTAATAGCCAAAGAAATCTGAAAATTACACGGATGCGTTCCCGGTCTTGACCCACCTATAGCATCGCTGTTCCGACTTGGTGAGGGTCTCTGCACATGCTGGCGATGAAGACATAGAGTTCCCTTGTGTTCTTCCGTACACAGACAGTTAAAACTAGTGGGTTTATAGCATCACTGTATGTCCTCTATATAATAACCCTAGGTTAATGATCCTTTCCACTCTAGTCTCTCCCTCTCTCTCTCTCTCTCTCTCTCAGTATTCAACGTTACACCTGAGCCGTGTCAGTGCTAATGACTGTCTGTGAAACCATAATGCTTGCTAATTGGCATTGGCTGAATGAAGGAGGGGAGTACGTTGGCATCCAGTGTTGGAACAAAGGGATGGCAATTACGCAGACAAAGCTTGTCATTAGGACAATGGAGCTGGCGATTCGCGGTCTGTGTTGTTAGCCCCAGACTCAAACAAGAGAAAGAGGGAGGGAGAGGGAGGGAGGGAGGGAGGGAGAGAGAGAGAGAGAGAGAGGGAATATATGGGGATGCCCTCCCCTTTAGTGTTTAACCCATTAACTGCTTAACTGCTTAGCATTCAGCTATTGCCTGCCAAAGACGTTTAAAAACGTCCTGAGAAAAAAAAAAAAACATTTTTTCAAAAAAAAAAAAAAAAAAAAAATTCTCTAATTATTTAGTATTGACACTCTTTCGATATTCCAAACGAATAAGGAGATAACAATTTCCAAAGATTTGCTGCTCCATCCACTTCAATGTTAAAATTCAAACGGACAAACAATTCACATTGTTTTTTGGTTTGAAACTACTGGTTTTGAGCTATTTTCAAACATCAAACAACACATGACAACAAGGTCATAATGACCTCGTTGACATTTGTGAAACCACACCTGAATCTCATCTGTGATTAGAAATTATCTGGGATCAATCATACTGGAGAAAAATATTCTGTGGCTATGCGAAAAGGTACCAAAATCGCTCAAAACCCTGGCAGAGGCTACAGACTTTTTGAAAAAACTCTGGCAGTCAATGTGTTAAGACCTGAGGCCGATTCTACAAAATGTCTTCTAATCAGTTTTAAAAAAAAAAAGCTATGTTGCTACTGTACATCAGTGGTTCTCAAACTTTTTCATGTCAAGGACCCCCAAAATGATATGTATTTGGCCGCTGACCCCCATCTCAAAATGTGTTGTTCCAGGGACCCCCCAGAAGCAAAGATTTGAGTTAAAAATGTTCACTTTAAAAAAATATATATATTCAAAGATTTGCACAAATGTTCACGATTTTTTCAAAAATAGCAGATCTACAACGAGCTTGTAGATCTGCTATTTTAGCCAAAGCAACTAGCCAAAGAAATCTTAAAATGACACACAGATGCGTTCCCGATCTTAAAGGGTTAATCCACAAAACAAGCTTCAGAAGAGTCACTGACATAGTGACATATCATCAGTGCAATACACATTATTTACTACACACACAAACCCTTCCATTCACTAATATAAATTCATCGCTGATCTTGGTGCACTGCACACACTCCCTGATGGGGAAACCCCCCCACCTCAACCCACCCCCCCCCTCTTTTTTTAATCTTCTCAAAGAAATGAAAGCCTTTTGTGAACATTAGGGCCAACATTATTGTGCCTACACTGCTCAATGTCTTAACCCATTCAATCCGGAGGATGCATCTGTCATTTTAGATTTGTTTGGCTATTCAAAAATAGCAGATATACAAGCTCATAGCGCGGCATGGTTGGTGCCGCGCTATGAGCTTGTAGATCTGCTATTTTTGAAAAATCGTGAAAATGTGTGCAAATCTTTGAATATATATATTATTTTTTAAAGCGAATATTTGTAACTCAAATATTTGCATCTGGGGGTCCCTGGAACAAAACATTTTCACAAAAATATATATTTAAAGATTTGCACAAGTTTTCACGATTTTTCAAAAAAATAGCCAAATAAATCTAAAATGACAGAGATGTGTTTCCGGATTGAATGGGTTAACAGAAGTGGAGGTAATTTTGTGCTATTGTAGCCTTTCTTTGCAACACCTTTTTTGTCTTGTTGTTCCCTGCAATTCCCCGATGCACGGCCAGTAAATAAAGTGTGGTGGACTTGAGTGAAAGACTAAACAATGGAGGAGAGAGAGCGAGCGTGTGTGAAGAAGGCGAGGGGAGCGGCCGGTTCTAATCAGAACCAAATTCCCCCAACGTTCTCGCCTCGTTTACTCTTTTCTAGTGTGTTTTGATCCCTTTGTCCCTCCTCTGTGTCGGCGCTGTTGTGTTTGCCTCGGAATGGGCTCTGAAAGTCCCCAACATCTGTGGGCAATCTGGGAATATAATAAGCGCTTTTGATAAAATGTGATTGTATCACACAATTGAGAATGATGATCTCAGGCGCCATGCTTATTGTTGGGGGAGAGAGAGAGACAGAGACTTGGAGCATGAGAGAGGATGGAGAGAAAGAGGGAATAGAAGGGAGTTTGGGGCCACAGAGGGTTTGGGTGAAAGGATGGAGAGAAAGATTGATAAGCCATTAAGTGTAATTGTCTTTTGGCAGTGGATATATTCAGCCATCAGCAAACACTATTAGGATGTTGGGCGCTCCCCAGATCCTTACCCTAACCATACCAAACCCATGTCTAAACATAACCATACTAATGGTATCTAATCTTAAAGGACGACTTCACCCATTTTCAACCAGTCATCATATAATTGGTCCTCACTAACATTCACCATAATATGCCACCATTTTTGTCTACTTACTCTGTGGGGTGTGGACACTTACCAGTGACATCGATGAGGAATCCAAGCTAATAGAAACGGCAGGCTTTTTTATTTTATTTAAAAAAAAATATCCCACGATTTTGCAACCCCATTCTTTTTTCACCCAGTGCCAATTGTCAAAGTAATCCTGGGCGCTACACTCCCTCTGCCAGCCGAGGGAGAGCCCAGAGCCGAGCTCATGCTTCCTTCAATGCATGAGCGCTAACAAACCTTATCACCTGACAGGGGGGAGTTTCCCCAGTTGGACGTAGCGCGTGGAAGGAACACGTTATTCCAACCAGTTCCTTTCCCCTCCATCAGGCGCCCTGGCTGACCAGGGGGAGGCAGTATAGAGACCACAATTACTGCATGTTTTTTTTAGGGTACCTACCCTAGGGGACACGGGGAGAACATGCAAACTCCACACAGAAAGGCCCTTTTGCCAACCCCACCTAGGGTATGGGCACTGATGACGCGGAGGAGAGGACACGCCCCTAGCGCCCCAGGACCTTCTAGCTGTGAGGCGACAGCGCTACCGACTGCGCCACCGTGCCCCTTACTGCAGGCTTTCTATTCCTGCGAAGTTAGCATGCTATAATAGAAGCCATTGTTATTGCGGTAATAACATAAAAAATCACACCCAGTGTGAAGTGGGCGGTGTGGTCATCACAGTGATGGAAGAAGTGATGGAAGAAAAGTAATATTGTGGACCAAACATTGTACACCCCTAACTTAAAAAAAAACATAAATGCGTTTTTTTTAAGTGCATAGTCCTATTTATAGGGCTATGCACATGTGTCATGTTTCACTAGCCAATCACAGTCCTGAATAGACTGTGATTGGCCAATCACGGTGCAGGGTTAGGGGGGTACAATGGTGGCCAATCACAGCGCAGGGTTGGGGGGATGCAATGGGACCCCCTGTCCAAACCTCACATATAGGGGCGGTTTCACTGCCCAAAAAAACCCAAAAAATTAAATTGTGTTTGAAAAACAAAACCTGCCTACCAGGTTTCTGAAGTGTCCGCAGCCCTCCTATAAGACATAGACTGAGTAGAGAGAAATTGCACCATTTTATCATGAGCATTAGTGAGGACCAATTATATGAAGATTTAGGTTGAAAATGGGTGAAGTCGTTAAACTACAATTAACAAATTAAACCACACCAAACCATGCCTAAACTTAACCAACTGCAATATATGGCCAGTTGATTGGTCAGGACTAATGCGCATGTTTACAAGCGGAGTAATCCGCTTGTAAACATGGAGGTTGAGGTGGCTGAAATACCTACAGTCGTACCTTTTGGTTTCAATCAGGCATTGTGTATCTCGTAGGAGCAGAAGGCGTAGGTGGAATGTTGGTGGTATATTACAAGAACTTGTTTTCTCACACAATGCACACCTGTCTCCATTATGTTTGTGCATCTGGAACAGCCTCAAAGGAAAGCACTTATTGCAGGCCAGAGAACCGTGTGAGGTAGAAATATTGAATATACAGTAGAGACTATGGGGAGAGAGACCAAGAACAAAGAAGGAGAGATAACCAGTGCTGTGTGGTGAAACAAAACCGTCTTGATCCTGAAGAGTTGAACTACAGTATACAAAGAGAGAAGGGGTGGTGTTGTGAGAATAACTGGAGAGAGAGAGAGAGAGAGAGAGAGGGAGGGAGGGAGGGAGAGAGGCAGCCCATTCTCATCCACAGCTCGTATCATATTGAAGCTTTTGTCAATCAAATCAGCATCCATTACCCATTACGTCCGCAGCGGACATAATGGATGCTGATTGGATTGACAAAGCTTTACTGGGCTTAGAGTAGTACTGCCCAGTGCCCAACCTACCCTTTCACATCTGGAACTGAAAATGGACTCCTACGTTAAATCTAAAGCGGCAGTTTTGGAGGCATACAAACCAAGGAGCCTAATATATATATATTAAAATTGGCTACTGGCCGTACTGGGAGGGCCGGTAACTGTTGTCACTAATAATTATTTATTTTTCTTTGTCTGTCTGTTTTGTTATTAACCAGTAATGGGGGAGGGGGGTTAAAAAACCTGATGTGTTAAAATGGTGTGTTCATTTGGTAATAAAATAGAGTCCGTACGCATCTGGACATTCATTAACATGGGTTTCCACCGTCAGGTTTACTTCCTGATTGTAAAATCCTCTGGTCTGACCATGCATTATACAGGTTTGTCTTGTAGTGCGTGTCTGTCTGAGGATATTGGGTAATGTTTATGCCTGATAGTGTAATATCTAACTTAAGCTTATTGTTTGTGGTGTCTCCCTGACACCCATCCAGCTAGTCAACCATGGCATGACCATCCAACAGGCCCATCCGTCCATGCTATGGGATCTCGAGACTCCCTCAACTACTGACAATACTGGTGGCCACCAACTGAACAGTGCAGCAATTATCATCAGTGGTGTAAAGTAACTAAGTACATTTACTCAAGTACTGTACTCCACTACAATTATTTTAAAACTTTAGTTACTAGCTACATTGCAGATATAAATATGTTACATTATAAAACATACATTAACCACTTTAGCCCTTATACCTAGGCTATTTGAAAATAGCCAATCTACAAGCTCACAACGCGTCGCATCGTGACGCGTTGTGAGCTTGTAGATCTGCTATTTTCAAACATTTTAGTACTTTTACTTTTGGTACTTTAAGTACATTGCGGAACCAAAACTCTTGTACTTTTACTCAAGTAAATTTAGACTTTTACTTGTAACGGAGTACTGACTACTTACTGAGTTACTTACTTACACTGATTATCATGCATGTGTATTGTGTAATATCACTTCATAGTTATATAAACAATAATACTAATGTTAATTGCTGGGGGTTTACTCTCTCCACTGAGTCATACAATGCAGTATGGTGCTGAACCCTGAACGAGAGCTTAAATTGTGTAACACACAGCCTTGAGAGGTTAACAAAGGAGTCTATTGAACACCAGGAGCGTCTTTTCCAGATGTGAAAGGGTACCTTGAACATACGGTACAATATAGATTGGATAGACAAGAGTGCCGATGTGTGGCGAGATGAGGAGATGAGAATGTGTTGAGAGAGACCAGCAGGGTGGAAATAAATGAACACTGTGGGTTTTACTAAGTATCTCATTTCTATCCCGTCTGCCCACAGAGGAGAACACCTGGGACGGGTGGCTGTCCTACTCTTGCCACAATATCTCTGGCTGGCAATCCAGCACCAAGCAGCCCTCGCCAGGATCGGTTATGCTCTAATGTTGCTGCAGAAATCCCTCAGTGCTGCTCTGGAGATGCCAGAGTTTTAGTTTCTTATTCTCCAAAACTTCTCTGGGTGTAGGCCAAATGCCCCGTTCTCATCTGAGTCTCAGGCGTAGCACCACCTGCTGCATTCCCAGTTTTCAATTTAATATGGAGCCCAGATGAATATTGTGTATTGCTGCTGGGCCAGATAATATTCGGTTGATAGTTTGGGCTTAGTCTCAACTCGGCGCAAAGTCTTTATACCCGGGGGCGGGGCTGAGGCCGAGAACAGTTTTGTCTGCAGAGTGAGCTGTTCAGGTGTTTTTTGGGTTCTTCAACAACGCAGTGCTATGGTTCAAGCGATGGATCAATAGCATTTG
Source organism: Gymnoscopelus braueri (assembly GCF_963280865.1). NCBI lineage: Eukaryota > Metazoa > Chordata > Actinopteri > Myctophiformes > Myctophidae > Gymnoscopelus > Gymnoscopelus braueri. The sequence continues at coordinate 18,534,753 of NC_137607.1, read as the reverse complement.
GGGGCTAGGCCTCGATGCCCTGTAATGAAATTTTCCCTCGCTCCCTTCCTCTCCTGCCTTTTCTTCTGAGAAGCTGAACGGCAGAAGGTTGATAACAGATTGAGGCACCCACATGGTTTCACCTGACCTGCCTTTTAAACAGCAGGGCAGATGGTGAGAGAGGAGAAATACAGGCAGGCGCACTCACGCACACACACACGCGTGCAAACGCTGCATAGATCCAGCACCAAAGAACTAAAGAGAACTTGTCTTTCTTTCACGTTTCTTACTCTTTTACTCTTCTCTCGTTATCTTTGTTTTTCTATTTCTCTGTTCTCTGCCAACTTAAGTGTGTGTGTGTGTCTCCGCGGCTTATCTCGCAAACCACTGAACCGATCGTGACAAATCTCTGTTCCTATTTTTCACATTTTGTGAATTCATAATCCATGTTCTCAGTACTGCCATCCCTCCATATTTAGGCAAGACTGGCGTTATCAGCAGCACCATAGACTCCCTCTTGTCTTTCACTCTTCTCTCTTTCCTTTCTCTCCTGCTCACTCTGTGTTGTTTCTCGTCCCCAGAGTCAGGCCATGCGGATTGTGCGGACAGTGGGCCAGGCCTTTGAAGTGTGCCACAAACTCAGTCTGCTGCACACACAGCAGAACGCGGACGGACAGGAGGACTGCAACAGTGAAAAGATCTGCAACGACTCGTCTGTCACAGGTACACACACACACACACACACACACACACACACACACACACACACACACACACACACACACACACACACACACACACACACACACACACACACACACACACACACGCTCACACATCTTACTCAAAAGGGTACATTTCTGCATAATTACAGGCATGGTAGAAGTCCCACCTTTTTTATTGAACGCAGTTCAAAGTGAATCACTGTCACTTTATCGCTCTTCCACCGAGAGGATGGTTTGGAAAATTGCTCTTTTATTTCCCTTGCAGCTGTTTGACGATGCAAAATGTGACCTTTCAGTTGATTGATAGGCATTTATGTTTGGTGACAACATGCTTATTCATTTGAGATAGAGCAGGCTGCAGTGAATGCAGACATAGTGAGAGTGACTATGCAAGATAACAATGGAATGCACTCATGAAACATCATCATATATGTCTACCCACTATAGACATATATACAGTACATTTGAGGTATCTACCTCATATCTCAAAGTTTTATGTTTAATTAATGCCCTACTTCATCATACTACAGTGTCACACAAATATAGCTGCAAGCTAATATCTACAAGCTCACAACGTGTCACTATACGACGCATTGTGAGCATGTAGGCAATTCTTGCTGCTTTAAGTGGTTAAGTCTGTGGGGTTTCTAAATATTGAATCCAATGAAAAGTATTAACTCTTTTACTGCCATGGACGCGTTTTCGAGTCAATTGGTACTTGGTCCACATGGCCATTGATGCGTTAGACGCAAAAAAAACACCAAAAATATGTGTTAGTTTTTTTCACACAGAACCAGAGATAACGTGATCCGAAGATTTACTGCTCCATTCACTTCCTGGTTAACTTATTACTTAAAAATGCTGTATCTCGGCTCCTGTGTACTTTTTTTTTTTACTATGTATTTTTTGTTGAGACATGCTATTTTCAAAGGCAGACAACATAATGTCAACGAGGTCGCGATGACCCGTTGACATTTGTGAAACCACACAGTGAAGCCCTCCGTGATTAGCAACCATCAGGGGATCGATCATACTGGAGATAAATATTCTGTGACTACTTGAAAAGGTTCTAAAACACAAAAATCGCTGGCAGTGGGTGAGTTTATTAATGTATACTGGCAGTTACTGACTTTCTTTTCCCGTTTTCTGACATAGTAGCAGTTTTGGTTTCCGCTTGACAGCAAGGATATGTATGTTCATGTATTCCGTCAGGCACATACCACTGTCACGCCTTACAAATGGACGGCACCCATGGCTCACGATATCTACACATTCTACAGACCCAGACTATACAGACTCCTAGTGTACTCCCTGCATGCTTTGTACTCAAGACGGAGAGAGTGATGTGATGCATGTTACTGATGAGTCAACCTTCAGGAAAAAAGCAATGGAGCAGTTGAGGGGCTGAGCCCCTCTTTATCCTTCCCGTAGCTATAGCCCAAAGGCACAGGGTGTATGTATTGTACATGTGCATGTGTGCGCGTGCCTGCACACATTCAGCAAGCGATTTAGGGAATGCAAAGGGTGCTAATGCATTTCCTCAGTAACACCTAGAAATGTCCACATCATGACTTAACCTATTAAGACCTGGAACGCATCTGTGTGTCATTTTAAGATTTCTTTGGGCTATTAAAAAATAGCAGATATACAAGCTCATAGCGCGGCACTCTGTGCCGCGCTATGAGCTTGTAGATCTGCTATTATTTGAAAAATCTAGAGCAAATCTTTGAATATATATATATATGTTTTAAAGCGAACATTTTTAACTCCGATCTGTGCTTCTGGGGGTCCCTGGAACAACATATTTTGAGATGGGGGTCTGTGGCCTAATACATATCATTTTGGGGGTCCTTGACATGGAAAAGTTGGAGCAGCACTGCATATAGCAACATCAAAGTTTGTTAAAAAAAATTAGAATATAATTTATATTCAAAAATGTGTAAAAAAAAAATCTCGTTTTTTCTAAAATAGCATTTTTTAATAGCCCAAAGAAATCTAAAACAATTACACAGATGGGTTCCCGGTCGTAATGGGTTAAACATGGCAAATAGCTTCTTTGGTCATTCACAGCGACGAGGTCAAGGACTGCTGTCCACGAGCCGTTGCGTTGCACAGCTCCGACAGTGTCTGAAATGTTGGGCCTTGTCCATGCAGTGTGCTGGCCGGTGCTACGACCATAGCTCAGCGTGAGCTTGTTATTATACAAGAGCTACCAAAGGTTTAAAACATAAAGAGAAGGTAATTGTTTGTGGAAACAAGAAATTGCTGCCGTAATTGCTGCAGCAATTTTACATAGTTCATAATATGTGAAAGCACAGGGAATCAATTATCCAAGGAGCCGAGGCGCTTATCTGGAGCTTATTCGATGCTAATTATCATGGTAATGGAAAGAGAAGGGGAAGGAGGTGGAGATAAGAGCAGAGGTGTCTGAACAATGGAACAAGCGAAGCACCTGCATCCCCGCTTAGGAATCAGACAAACTTAAGGCGTCGCTTGCACGTTTTCTGATTATAAGAAGAAAAAAGGATGGATATTCAAGAAAAACAAAAACAAATCTTGTTGGCACTCGTATTCTTGGTAATCAAAAGCATTATGCACACCTGGGTTTTGTCTTTGTGATAGGTGTGTTGATGGAGTAAACACGTTCACAGATCAAAGAATATAAATACCCGCACACTGTCTTCACTTGCTCGAGAAAAATAGCTTAAAAAACTCGACATTTTGGTCAAGGACCTTCAGTATTCAGGCATCTGAACAGACGCTGGAAAGAAGGTAGCGAGGGATTAAAACACATTTTCTTTAATGATCGAGTGAAGGTCGGTGTGTGGAACTTTTTGTTCTTGGCTCGCATACTCTTAAAATAAGAGAGTACTTTACTGGTGGGCGTAAAGCAGCTCTAAAGGTGAAAAGCCCATTGAGGCTTGGGGGGTGGGGGGGGGGGGATTTCACGGTATGCAAACAAAAGAAATGGCAGCCATTTGTCCCAGTGATTTCCACTCTGACACAAATGTCCTCAGCATTCCTTTCAGAGTCTAGCTGAAATGCTCAAGCAAGCCATCTGTCTGAAGGTGGTATAGTAGGGGGCAGTGGTGCAATGGTGATCCCCCCCCCCCCCCCCCCCCCCGGTGGAACGGTATTTTAATGACGTCGCGTGCATGCGCGAGCGCCTACATGTGCCCAATGCGCACAGAACCGCTGATATAGTATGCGAGTCAACTCGTGGCGAGACCAGCATTGCAAAATATCATCTTAATGACCTTAATGTGTGATTAATATTAATTAGGTTCACAGGTGTATAAATAGTAGGAGCCATGTTTGTATAGGAAATGACTATTTTCTAGCTTAGTTTTAGTCTTTGTAAATCTTCTCAAGGACTAAAAGGTTTTAGGGTTTTGAACAAGTCTCTTCTTCTTTGGTGGAGGCATTCTTGTTGTGTGCAGACAGGATACCACAGCAGCAGTACTGTAGCCATAGTGCTGCATCGCGACGCGTTGTGAGCTTGTAGATCTGCTATTTTCAAATAACTGATGTATATGTTAAAGTGCTCATGTGGCCCATAGTCGCTGCTTTTGGGCTGGTTTTCCTAGACCTGGTTGCTTGTTTCTCTCACATAATCTGGCAACACTGTCCATACCTGAGAGAAAACAACGTCAGCGAGGCTGAGGCTACCTGCTTAGCGGTCACCTCTATCAAAGGGAAAGCCTTGGGGTATCTGGTGGTATAGTCACTAACGACCACTATAAACTTTGTTCCCTGCCTGGCTTCCTCTCCACTGGGCCCACTATATCTATGCCTACTGTATATGTTCAAATGGAGTACAGATGACAGGAAGTGGAGCAAGTAGCCTCGATCTCCAGGCTTTTATTGCTTAGTTTTGCTAAAAAATAAAAGCCTGGCCCAACCATAGCCTGTACTGGGTATGAGGAAGTGTTTCATTTCCCAACCAACCAGAGTGCAGTGGGCGTCGCTCGTAATGTTGTGTTAACGGGGCGGGGGTTGACGGACAGATCGGTGAACCAATGGGATCAGCCGCAATCTCTCGCCGGCTCTATACACCCGCCCCTCTATACACGAAATCAGGAGCGTTGGGGCAGACTATGGAGCAAGAGGTACAGGGGGCAGTATAGTAGCCGTGCTGCTGTCAACTAGCATTGTGGACAAGTTTTACAATAATCCTTGACTTGGCTGTACATGCATGGCCAGTAAAAACCCTTTGGAGATGCACATGAATTCGAGGTGACCTGCCCAAGGGATGGTGTGACCTATCCCCAAAACTTCCTCTCTGCAGGACTTGAAGGGTTCCTTTGCTTTCTCATTTGAAGCAGTGCACACAGGTGTGACGTTCAAAGGGCAACGGATTTGCAGCTGTGCAGCTGTAAGTGCTTGTTCCGTCTGCTCTGTTGACTGCAGCATACGCAACCCTACTTGCAGTTTGCATCTCTGCAATGATAATTACAATTTAGGAATGTAGTGGGCGCTCTTATCCAGAGCTCAACGACAGAGTGCAAGGTCGGAGTAAAATGACATGAACCATTGTCAATAAATACATAAGTACATGGTCACAGTCTGTCCTCCTGTGTGACTGACTGTGGGCTCTATTACAACCTCTACCAGTGGCATTAGTTGCAGATTGTCTGCATGTACAGTATGGTGTGCTGGGTAGGGGTGCTGTAACTGGCTGTATGTCCCTAATAGGAGGTCTACGGGGGTAAGGGACAGCAACATGTATCCAGTCAGTGATGGAGGAAAACTGATGGATGAAGTCAATTCAATATTTCCAAAAAAGAAAAAAAAAGTGAAGGTCCAAACTAAAACAGTAAGGGATAAAAATCAATTAAACAAAAACCCACTACCCACTAACTGAACCAAGAAACGGTCTAATCTAAACAAACCACTGAACAAACATGATCCTTCTACCCTAACGATCAAACACAAGTACAGTGGGTGGCACTCACCTCTAAACTAGTGCAGTTAACATAAAATGTTGTGTGAAATGTAAAGGGTACCCCAAATCTTACCTATCAACGATCAGACTTAAATGTAGTCTGTGGTACAAACTCCAGTGGTACAGTATCTCTCTATATGTGGGTATAAAAGGGACACAGACACAAAAACACATAGAGATTGTGGATTTATAGATCTATTTTTAGAGCTTGTGGATTTATAGATATTTCTGGACAACCGTTGATCCCACCTTTCCACTCTGCAGTGCCTGGCACTGCACTCCCTCTGGTTCTCGGTGACACACACGCCAAGTTTGAAGTTTGATTGATTTGATTGAATACTTTATTAACAGTTTGCAAAGACAAGCACAGGGAAGTACAGTTAAATACTGGTCTGTTAAGAGGATTTTAAACCCAAGAACGCACTATGGCTTGTTTCCATTGGGGCCCTTGGTACTCAATTCATCAAAACATTTAATGACAGATAAATATACAATACTATGCAAAAACATCATATAAACGAGTGAAAAAAAAAAAAAGGGGGGGGGGGGTGGACTCACTTTTTACAGGGGCCAGTTCCGAATTGCAGCCACCTGTAAGAGCTCTTTTAGAGCAGTTTTGAAGGAGATGTTTTTATGACTGTTGGTAGAGCATTCCACATTTTTGTGGCATAGCAGAAGAACAAATGTAATTTTTGATTTTGATCGGTCGGGCGGTTCTTGAGATATGCGGGACACACCCACAGAGATACAGAGAATAATGTTCATTTATAGATGCATGAAAAATATTCACACCCAAAACAAAAATTCCTAATATGTTTCAGGGATTTACTTCCTTGGCCTATACTGGCAGCGTGCACAAGAAATTTGGCGCTGACCGACCCTGCGGTTTGCGTTCCTAGGAGCCCTCACCATAAAAAGACAAATCAAAGCCAAAAAGATGATGGATGCAGCTGGGCCATTAAAACCCACTGAGCAAAAATTCAGAAACAACTTTGGACTCTAAAGCACATAAATTGACTGAAGAAGCGGATCTTCCGAGGAAAAAGTAATGCTCTTGCATTTATTATTAGAAGGATAAACCCCTTGAGGTGAACCGTCTTGTTTTCAAGTGGGTCCATTTCTCTATTCCATATGCTTTATTTGTCTTTCATGGAGTATTGCCGTAGGGGAGTGAAGGGGGAGAGAGAGCAGGAGAGAAACATGCCGGAAGCAGGTTGATGGCACAGGGACAAATTATTAGAGAGAGTGGAAGGGCATGGACAGCATGGGAGGAGGCTGGTAATGAGTGGAGGACAGTGCTGGGAGCAGAATAGCAGGGCAGAGGTTGCAGCTCTGACAAGGGGGTTGTAGGAAACGGGGGGATTTGACAATGAGGGAAGAAGGGAGAGCCGTACTGAGAGAGGTACAGTTAACCCATTCAATCCCCCCAAACCCATGTCATCTTAGATTTCTTTGGCTATTCAAAAATAGCAGATATTACGAGCCCATAGCGCGGCACAGTGCCGAGCTTGTAGATCTGCTATTTTTGGAGAGAAAAAAACTGAAAATGTGTGCAAATATTTGAATTTGTATATACATTTTAACTCAAATATTTGCTTCTGGGGGTCATTTTGGGGGTCCTTGACATAAAAAAGTCTGAGAACCACTGATATTATAGCAACATAAGTTGGAAAAAATATATATGTTAGGATTTAGAAGACATTTGTAGAATCCCCATAAGCAAAGATTTGCGTAATATTTTTTTCTCTTTAATATATAATATTCAAAGATTTGCACACATTTTCATGATTTTTCAAAGAAATAGCAGATCTGCTATGAGCTTGTAGATCTGCTTTTTTTTTTAATAGCCCAAAGTATAAAATAATGGTTATAGCTAAAAATCTAAAAATGAGCTTGTAGAACTGCTATTTTTGAATAGCCCAAAGTATAGAATAATAAAATCTAAAATGACACAGTAGCCTATGCGTTCCCGTGTTGAATGGGTTAAGAAGGAACATTTAACGCCCTTTCTGAATACTTTGATCAAACCATGGAAGAGGTAATCTCATCTCTGATCTGGCAAGTGATGCATTCACTGGTAAACCTCTTTGCAAATTGCAAGTGACAGCAAGTAAGGGAAGAAAATGTTTCTTCAGCCAATGGTGTCGGGGAAGAGATTGCACACTTTTGTGGTCGGAGGCAGAGCTCTGGTAATAAAGGTCAAATCAAATGTATTCATAAAGCAGATGTAAAAACAACTCTCATTGACCAAAGTGACCAACAGACCACAGGAGGTAGCTAGAATCACCCATACAACAAACAAATAGCAAGACATAGGCAAGGCCTAGGCACAAGCCAAAAATCGAAAGTAAGTTTTGGGTCTGGACTTAATCCATTAGTACCGGTAACGCATCTGTGTCATGTTTCGATTTATTTGGCTATTCAAAAATAGCAGATATACAAGCTCATATCTTCTCAAATCTTTTAAAATATATATTTATAAAGCGAACATTTGTAACTCAAATCTTTGATTCTGGGGGTCCCTGGAACAAAACATTTTGAGATGGGGGTCCGCAGCCAAATACATATCTAAAAAAAAAATCTAAATCCTAACAGTATGTTGCTTCTCCATGTCAAGGACCCCCAAAATGATATGCATTTGGCCACGGACCCCCATCTCAAAATATGTTGTTCCAGGGACCCCCAGAAGCAAAGATTTGAGTTAAAAAACGTCGCTTTAAAACACGATTTTTACCAAAAATAGCAGATATACAAGCTCATACCGCTGACTGCTCGTTGCTGGCTGCTCTGCCACTCTGTCTCCTCCTGGACGGAAACTTGTTGTATCAGAACAATGGAGACAGTTACCTTACATTCCCCCTCGTCTCTCTCTCGCTTTGCATACATTTCACCATCATTATATCGTCAAATACACCACCAGAGTTCCATCTGTGTCCTCATTCACAGTATGAATGGAGCACTCCCTATTACCATTCCCCGGTAGTAAATCTGAGGAAGAGACTGCTGCTGTGGTTGGGATATTCAAGGCTAATTGGATATATCGCTTTTTTCCTCCACGAGTTCAGCTGCTTATGCTCCCAACAACTGGCTTGTGCAATAGATAACACTGACATGTTGCACAGAGAAAAATATGTATAAGTATGCAGGAGTATGTGTTCCGTATTCACTAAAAGTCACGATGAAGCTGCATCAAAGACATAATTTCCGTGGGGGAATTCGTCAAAGTATGCCTGCTGGCAATGGCTGAGTTGGTTATGTGCCCTGAGAGGAGACAGGCGTTTGCTGCTAATATCAACTTGTCAAGGAATGCTATGGCAGAGAGAATGTGAGACATTGCAAGCGATTTGAACAGACAACTACAAAAAGCGAGGTTAAGTCGTCTTCTCTGTTGCAATTGATGTGTGAGCACTGACGTGACTGATGTAGCTCAATTGTCGTTATTTAGTCGTGGTGTCGATTCATCTTGGACCATCACTGAGGAATTTGTGGAGAAACTGCGCTCACAGGTGACACATAGACCTCTATTAATAACATTATGAAAATAACAGCTGCTCAGAAACAAGTTGGCCAAAGCAAAGAGAACCGCGTCCAGAGAATGTCCTAGGTGACATTTTTTACCCTACCCTTTTATTCCTCCCCCACGTGAACCACATCGTTAAAACAGCCTTCTTCCACCTTAGGAACATTGGCCGTCTCTCTGCCTCCCCCTGACACCCAGCCGCCCCCTTGCCGAAACACTCACCCACGCCTTCATTTCATCCCTGTTAGACCGCTGCAACAGCATGTTGTTGTCATAGTTATTAGATGTCAGGTGTCTGGAAGCAGCAAGTGACAACAAGGCTGAGATTATATCTCTTTCTTTCTTTTTATCGACTATTGTATTGAGTGTCATGTTATTATTGTGATTCATAGATATTTTCATGAGTTAATTGTCTTGAGGTTGATTGCTGGAAGCAGGCCTTCATAAAAAAGGTTGTTTTGTTTTGACGATTTGTTTTGTTAGTTCTACTTATTTTACGCTTTACTTACAACGTGTAATTTCCTATGAAGCAAAATATTTTGTAGTTATAGCTGGGATAGTATTTGAAATAGAATGTTTCTATTTTCAAATGGGTTATTGGAGCTCCTGAACAAAAAAAAAAATATATATATATATGTCAGAAATACCAATAATAAAAGTAATAGCAATTAGCAAACAACATTTGTAAAGTGAGATACTGAAGTTATAGCAGTGAATGAGACAAAAGACTGAAAAACAAAGGCAGTGACGCTCTGCGGCACAGCTGGTCCAACTACAGTACGTCCCTCACACCAAGGTTTTTGACAAGGGGTTTAACGAGGATGGACAATTTGCCAAGACCAGTTTTTATTTCCTACAGCTGAATGAAGGCCAGTTTGAAAGGACCAAATAGGACAACATCAAACTGGCCTTCATTCAGCTGTAGGAAGTTATGTGCCATCCGAAATGTTATATCCTCAAGAAGGCAGTTCATGCAGGCTGAAAATGAGATGAACAATACCTCTGTCATAGAAGATCCGTTTGCATTATTCCACCCTTTCTCCTCTTTATTCATATCTGAATATTCTATTAGTTATTTGGCTGGAATATCAATTTTAGTCATTACATTTTAATGTGAAGTTTGCTGAGACCTCTGTTGGTGATAATGCACTTTAAATAAATGTTTCAGATTTAATGAGTTAGCTATGAATTAGTTATGAAACTGCTTTGGTCAGCACGCAAGTGTGTGTATAATATACTTATAGTACAGTTGTTTTGTTATAGTTTTTAGTTTAACTGTACCCTAATTTGCAGTGGTTCTCAAAGTGGTCTGGGGTCCGTGAGGGGGTTCCAGGGAGTCCCCAGCAAAATTAAGAATAGTTGAATTTCACTTGCAAGAAGTTAGCCCAATGAAAGAATGTATAAGAATGGCTTTTAAATCATAGATAGAATTCTGTATTCAATCTAATGGTAAAAATCTTCTGTTATGGGGGCTCCTTGCACACATCTTTTTCAAATGGCTGTCCGGGGCCTAATACATATACAGTGCCAATTTGGCGGTCCTTGATGTGAAAATGTTTGAGAACCACTGTGTATGTTTATGCTAGTTGTTACCACTTCTCTCCCAACCACCCGTTGGCTGGCATGCACTTTCCCTTCCTTCAGAACCTGACTTACACTTATTTTCGTGCCGGTGTCGCACAATGAAGATAGCCGATCTACAAGCTCACAATGCAACGCTTGTAGATTGTATAAAGCAGGCATAATACCACAAAGCACACTCATGATACCTGTGTGTACACACTATACAAGTATATACATACTGTACACACTAGGCCTGACCTCGATTAGTCGACTAATTAGTCGAGGGGTGTCTGAGTCGACTGCCAATCTCCAAATTATAAAGAAATTACATTTAAGTTTTTCAATTTTATTTTTTATTTTTTTTATTATTCGACCGAGAGATTGGCCTAGTTTGTTATATTAATTAACTAATAGTTTGCCAAAAATAGGATATACATCATGATTTATTGGGAGAAACCAAACAAGTACTGTATATGTTAAATCAGACACTAAGCACCCCTACAGCCCAAATGGAATGTTCCTCTATTGCAGTGTTTATCAACCTTTTTTGTGCCAAGGCACACCTGGCATAGCCAAAAGATCCCAGGGCACACCTAGATATACGGTATATATATATAATTATATATATACAGTATATATACGTACGGTATATATATATACACACACACTAAAACGATACGATACGATATTGGGCACACAACTTCGATACGATTTCGATACGATACGATACGCACTTTTTTATTATGAAAATATATGGGGGAGAAAAAAAGCAAATGCAAACAAATATTTCTGTTTTTGCATTATTCAGACATGCAAACTTGTAGCTTTTCAGCTTCCACTAGCCGTTTTGAATCCAAATAGGGCAATAGTGTGACACCTGACCCGAAAAAAAACTGCATGTTGTCACCCTTTTCACCTCGGGGCTGTTTGCATGCCTGATTATTATTATTGTAAAAAAAAAAAAAAAAAAAAAAATTTTTTTTTCTTCTTCAAAATGATATTTTTTTAAACCTTCTTCAAATGGAGCGGCACACCTCAGCAGTAGCCCCGGCCCAAAATTGGGACGTTTGCCAGGGTTGATAAACACTGCTCTATTGCATAACATATTTTTTGCATGATTTAATTGAGAGATTGGCAGTCGAATCAGACTGATTCAACTGCCAATCTCAGTCGAATCATTTTAATTTTTTAATTTTTTTATTTTTTCTGGGTGTTGCATTAGTCGACTGCCAGTCGACTATTGGCAATTAATCGCCAATCAGATTCGACTATACAAATCCTTAGTCGGGGACAGGCCTAGTACACACACAAGCATAGTTGGTGAAATAAGGTCGCCACAGTTTTCACGTGCGTCTCTGAGTTTATGCAACCTATGCACATGTATCCTTTCTCACCAGCCTAACACTTTTCTCTTTGTGTGTTCCCCACCATGCGTGCGTGTGTGTACATACTCATGCATACGTGTGCGTGTCTGACTTGGCGTGTGTCTGCAGGCATGCGTGCTCATCTCCCTGTGTGTATGTGTGCTTTGTCCGGCTTAGACCGAGAGCTGACGGGCGCGGAAACGTCCGTGACCGTTGCTGAGGAGACGGACATCGATGCGGAGGAGGAGGAGACCATTCCATTACCGGTGGCTGACAGCACGGTGGATGAGTTGAACCTAAACCGAGGTGTGACAGACCTGGACGCCACGGCCAAGACCACCGACCACAACCACACAGACAGCAAGGTGAACTGTGTGTGTGTGTGTGTGTGTGTGTATTTCTTGTGTCTATGTTTATTTGGGTGTACACAGAGGGTGAAGCTGCCCTTTGACGCAAAATCGGTGAGTCTCGCTCCCTGTCAGTGACTCTGTTTAGGAAATGGAGCTTTTAAGCCATTCAATCCGGGAACATCATTTTCGATGTCTTTGGGCTATTCAAAAATAGCAGATATACGAGCTCGGCGCCGCGCTATGAGCTTGTAGATCTGCTATTTTTGGAAAAATCGTGGAAAATATGTGCAAATCTTTCAATATAATTTTTTTTAAGCGAACATTTTTAACTCAAATCTTTGCTTCTGGGGGGTCCATGGAACAACATATTTTGACATGGGGGTCCGTGGCCACATACATATCATTTGGGTGGTCCTTGACATGAAAATGTTTGAGAACCACTGATATTATAGCAACATACGTTTTTATTTTTTTTAACTGTTAGGATTTAGAAGACATTTGTAGGATCCCCAGAAGCAAAGATTTGAGTTACAAATGTTCGCTTTAAAAATATATATATATTCAAATATTTGCACCCAATTTCACGATTTTTGAAAAATTGCAGATCTACAAGCTCATAGCGTGGCACCGAGTGCTGCTATTTTTGAATAGCCAAAAACATCTAAAAATGACACACAGATGCGTTCCCGGTCTTAAAGGGTTAAACTGAAATCTAATCAGTACTCAAGGTGAGCCTTAGCGGAGCAGAGCGGATATGTGCGCTTATGTGTGGAATGAGCAACCTGTCATTCTGTCACACTCAGCCTGTTGACCTGTTTCTCTCTCTCTGGCAAAGAGTCCGACTCTTTCTTTCTATGGAAAAAAAAGGAAACTCTTTCAGCGTTATGTTGGCAGCTGAATGTTATGAAACATTTGTCAGCCAATTCCTCTGTGTGTTAATCAGTGATGTGCAAGAGATCTGATACAGCTCAGTTGGGCTTGACTACTGGCTCCTGATCTGAAGAACGCACTTCCACCAGCCTAATCTACAGCATAACCAGAGACATATTTTAGGGCCTAATCTTTAGATCTTCCCATGGGGGCTGTATTGCTACTATGAGCTGGATTGGAGAAGCAGCATACATTGTTATTTCCTTGGAATCTCGTATATATAATTATGGTTGCTGTTGTGAGGAGACGATATGAATGAACACTACGACATTGATAGATAGGTGGGGAAGAGAGTGAATGTATCCAAGGTCTCTAAAATGTAATCTCGGCATTATGCCGAGATTACATTTTAGAGACCTTGGATTTTGGGGTGAGTGGGTACAATTCTGTATATTTTCATCTTTTTGTTATTGCTATTCCATCACTGCACTATACAGAATGCAACAGTGATGCAGAGGGACAGATGGAGACAATGGAGTCTGTTCTGCCGGCCTCAGAAAATGCTTGTCTTGTTAGACAGCTCTCTCTATAAGCTGTTTTATTATGGCGACGTATTTTAGTTGGAAAGATTCCTTGCACTCAAGAAATGCATACATCAAGGTAGATATATGTGCCAAGCACTTTTTCTCTTTAGCTATATATATAGCTTGTAGATCTGCTATTTTTGAAAAATCTTGAACATTTTGTGCAAATCTTTGAATACATATATTTTTTTAAAGCGAACGTTTGTAACTCAAATCTTTGCTTCTGGGGGTCCCTGGAACAAAATAACCCCCATACAAGATTTGTGTTGTTTCAAAAATATTCAAAATTGTTCAAATGTTTTCAAGGTGTTCAAATAGCCGATATAATATAGGTTTAAAGTGGTTAAACTGATATTGACTCTATATTAACTAATTTTGCTGGGGGACCCCTTTGGAACCCCCTCAAGGACCCCCTGGGGTCCCCCCAGACCCCACTTTCAGAACCACCTACAAGATAACCTGATGAAGGTCTAACAGACCGAAACGTTGTTATTCCCATTAAAACTTTTTAATTGCATTTGAAGACGGTGGGCGGGAGTCTTTTGCTTTCAGAACCACTGGTCTAGAACAGTGAATTCCAGCCAAATCAGATTTTTAGTGCTCCTTTCAGATGGAGACCCATCATCACCAGAGGGCCTGCGACCCATTGTGGCTCCATGGTTTAAGAAAGTGTGCTGCTTTTATACAGTTCTTTGGCCCCATTAACATTAGGGTTATGAGGCCTTTCAATAGGGGCTCCTGATTGAAAGCAACACAGCGTGAAATCACTGAAACAACCTTCTCTCAGCAGTGACCTCTGTTCTCAGGTCATTGCACTAGCTCGGGAGGGTGTGTGTGTGTGTGTGTGTGTGTGTGTGTGTGTGTGTGTGCGTGTGCGTCCATGTAATGTATGTGTGCGTGTGCCCCCATGACTTCACATTTGTCGCTTTTAACAGCTTGATGGATTATACCGGAATATTTGTGGACATAGGAGTGTGTAACCTGGTCTTGAGAGTTTGAGAACACACGTATATGCATTTGTTCCACACAATTGTGTGCCCGTTAGCGGAGGGATTTCATTGGCCGCAGGTTTTCTTCTGGAAGCTCATGAAAGGGAAAGCAGCCTGTGAGTGTTAAAAGTTCATTCTGGTCCTGTCAGCTCCCGTTAGACTGACAGAGCTTCCAGTGCTCTGCCTTCAAATGACCCGCTCTGTGTCTCCTCTGCCCCGGGGTCTGTGTCAATGAGGTCAAGTCAGGACTCTTACAATGACTCTGAAGGACTTGTCTTTATGGATGAGTAACGTTGCAGTCATTTAGATTAATTGAGGTGGAAGAATCTTTGAAATGTTGACTACCGCAAAGTCATACTTATTAGACAGCAACAATTTAGTTATAAAGACGTTTCGTGATATCGTACTTCAATAATCAAGCTTCACGTTATCTTCATTCAAGCAAATCTGATCCCCACATTTATCTAGACAATATGTACAGTGATGTGTATTGTGAATTGCAATTCAGAATGCAATTTAATTCTTCACTGAACAAAATGGCGATATGATTATGTCTGCAATTGCAACTCTAGCCCATTAAGACCTGAGGCCGATTCTACAAATGTCTTCTAAATCCCAACGGTTTTCTGAAAAAACACACGTTTCTATATCAGTGGTGCTCAAACTTTTTCGTGTCAAAGGCCCCCCAAATGATATGTATTTGGCCGCCGACCCCCATCTCAAAATGTTGTTCCAGGGACCCCCCAGAAGCAAAGAATTTAGTTAAAAATGTTCGCTTTAAAACAGTATATATTCAAAGATTTGCACACATTTTCACAATTTTTCAAAAATAGCAGATCTACAAGCTCGTAGCGCGGCACTCGGTGCCGCGCTATGAGCTTGTATATCAGCTATTTTTGAATAGCCAAAGTGTAAAATAATGCTTTTTAGCTCAAATGAAAAAGTGACACAGATGTGTTCCAGGTCTAAATGGGCTAGAGCAGGAGACCATTCTGCTGTCAACAGGAAGCATAAATGCAACTAGAATGCTTCATTCTCTCACTCACTCTCTCACACACACACACACAGCTGGGGGTGTCTTTTTTTGAATCGTTATATAAATGTGAGTGAAAGTTTCCGTTCTCTATGCGCCTCACGTCTTTTGGAGGAGCGCCAGGGACTCCCCGGGTTGACAGAAATTCATCGAGGCAGGGAAGGTTGGTAGACTGCCTGCAAAACGCGTCCCCGTCTGCCTAGGAAAGCGATTTGCGTCTGACCCTTCTTTCTGTTGTCTGTCGGTCTGACTAACACCCTGATGTGTGTATGAAGTGATTCATGGCAGCAGTCACAGCGCTCAGACACCCATCACTGTCTGAGCACACTTAACTTCTGTCTACCCGCATCTCACTCGTTGTCTGTCTTGTTTCTGTGTCTCATATTCTTTGTCCCAGTCGTTCTCCCTTTCTTTGTCTGTACATTTCTTTTCTATCGCCTTGTCCTCATTCTTTTGAGAGGCAATCTACTAAGACCTTTAAGCGTGTCTTGTGTGTGTGTGTGTGTGTGTGTGTGTGAGAGAGAGAGCGAGAGATTGATTCCCGTAGGGGAAATTCAGGCGCCATAGACCTTTAAAAGTCACTAAGAGCATTGAAGAAGAGTAACGTCACAATAAAGACAACCTCAAACAAAATATGAATAAAAGCATACAGACGTATACGAGTGACCGAACACCTCTCCTGTCTCATATAGTACGTAGGCCTGTCTGCAATCCAGAAGCCTAAAAAGTGGAAGGGTCTGTACAGGTTAAAGTTTAACTAATGTCAAAAGTGTATACAGTAGTAGCTAGTTGATAATGTATCTCTTAGCTATTTCCATTAAGGCCAAAGCCGACATTACCACGGGCACTTTGTCGATGCAGGGATGATGCCACTCAGATTTTCCCTTCGCCTCTGCATACTGATTTGCAAGTCATGCTGCTTCATTCACGAACTGCCACGTCATTATTAGGCTGTCTTGATTTAGGGTCCGAAATTCCCTCTGGTCAGAAATCAGTTATTGCAGCTTAAATTCTGTTGTATTCTCTTTCTTCATGTACATTTCGTGTGTGTGTGTGTGTGTGTGTGTGCGCATGTTTTTTGTTTTGTTTTGTAGGTTTCATTCATTTTTGTAAGTTGTTCAGGTGTGTGTGTGTGTGTGTGTGTGTGTGTGTTGGTAGTCAGGCTATAGGTTAAGTGGAAGTTGTTGTTGGCATCTGTTGCTGGGCTGGCAGGAGAATTGTGATCTCTGTACCACACAGCCAAAACACACATCACTCAAAAAACACACACACACACACACACACACACACACACACACACAGTTTTCACCTCTCCTCTCCAGAAAAGCCATCATAAAAATGCAATGGCTTGACATTTCACTGACTTGAAGCTAAGTGATGTGACAATATTGCTTGGCTCAGTAATTCTTACTGTGGATAATATTCAAGGTTTTTCTAGCTGCAATGGACCCTTTGTCTTGGCCTGACTGTGTGTGTGTGAAGTTGAGACTAAATGCTATTTTTAATACAAAACCAACAGCAGTCTCACAAGGCTGGAGGCCAAGATGGTATCAGCATGCAGGGCCTGACCCTACTATGGCTCTCGTGTTTGCTCTGTCTAATTGTCTCTGACTCATCTACTCATTATTTAGTCATTTATCATAGACATATCCGTTCATTCTCTCTCTCTCTCTGTCTAAATCTTTGTCTTTCACTATTTTTCTTTGCTTTTCCTTTCTATTCTCATCAGTGTATACTTCTCTGGCCTACTGGCAGTGTGTACAAGAGATTTAGCACTGATCGGTACAGCGGTTTGCAAAATTAGCTACACACAAACCATGACTAGACTCCTGCAGAGCCGCGTTGTAAACATTCAGTGAGTCTCTTACACCAACATTGTTCTTGAGAAGTAGTTTGGTTGTTATTGGAGCAGATTATGTCTGTCTCTTCCACACAACGCCTAAACTGACGCACATAAAGCGAGAGAGAGAGAGGGAGACACGCAAGCCCATGTCTGATTGACACCAGCATACAACCGTGACGACATACCTTGCGCAACTACACATACAGTACATGCACCACACACTGTTAAGTTGGCTTGTTTGAGAGGTTATATAATGACTTCTACGGTGGAAATTTTACATACTTAAGTCCAGTGGTTATCAAAGTGGTGTCCGGGGGTTCCAGGGGGTCCCCAGGAAAAGTAGTTATTATAGCATCACAATCATTTTTTATTATTTATCCATTTATATGTTGGCTATTCAAACTCACTTGTTGTCGCGCTGCGAGCATGTACACCTGCTATTTTTGAACATTTTTGAAAAATCTTGGAAGTGTTAGAACATTTTTAAATATCTTTTATTGTTTGTTTTTACACAAATCTTGTCTTCTGGGGGTCCCTGGCACAAAACATTTTCAGATGGGGGTCCGCGGCTAAATATACATCAATTTGGGTGTCCTTGGCACGAAAACATTTTAGAACTACTGCTTTAGTCCACCATAACTGACCACATCAAATATCACACTGACGTCATTAATAGCTTCCATTTCGTGTTGCATGTTTCCAAGTTTCCTCCACTTGATCATCAGGTATTCAAGTGTCACTTACTGGTGTGAAAGACCACTGAAAGACAGTGTAGACCTGTGTATATCTGACAGACACCACTTCAAAGGACTTTGTGCTACTATTTACTATTTGTCCTAGAAAATGCGAGACAGAGAGAGACGTAGTTGGAGGTTACTGCGTCAGACAGTATTATTATTGGGGCGTGTCCCCTGCCAGAGATTTTACATTCCACCATTTAATTTCTCATACTTTTGTCTTTTTTTTAATGCAATCTGTTCTCGATTAGATGCACATGGGCGAAAGGTTTTAATAAATGGGTTTGTGGCTCTCTATTCTGCTTTATTCTTCTGTTTATTTTTTTTTATTTTTTTCACTTTCTTTCTATTCTCCAGTGGTGTAAAGTAACTAAAGTACATTTACTCAAGTACTGTACAATTTCGAGTTACTTTTACTATACTGGAGTATTTACTTTTTTCAGTACTTTTACTTCTACTCCACTATATCTCAGAGGCAAATATTGTACTTTTACTCCACTACAATTATTTGAAAACTGTAATTAGTAGTTACTTTGCCGATATAAATCCTTATTATTATAAAACATACATTAACCACTTAAGCCCCATTTTATACATAGGCTATTTGAAAATAGCAGATCTACAAGCTCACAACGCGTCGCGATAAGACGCGTTGTGGGCTTGTAGATCTGCTATTTTCAAACATTTTAGTACTTTTACTTTTGGTACTTTAAGTACATTTTGATACCAATACCTTTGTACTTTTACTCAAGTACATTTTTAATTCCGGACTTTTACTTAGTAACAGAGTACTTCTACATTGCAGTATTGATACTTTTACTTAACGTAAAAACATTTGAGTACTTTTTCCACCACTAGCTTTTCTCCATATCACACTCTTTCATCACAGAGTTACATTAACACTACGTGGATGGAGATTGAGGTCAGCTGTGGGAACAGGATGTCCCCTGGTAGCGTCTGAAGGCTCAGTGGGAACGCCATGGAGACGCTCATTAGCAGGGCTCAGTCTGACTCAGCAGGCTAAGCTTACCTCACTCCTTGACCAGACGTTTGATCAGACCCGGGAGTTCAAGCCCGGACTGACAGCGCGGCTCTCATTTGGTCCGGTCTGTTCCCATGGACCTCGCATGGCTTGATTAGCTGCAGTCTGTGAAAACATTTGATGAGAGTAATGATTAGTAGCTTGGCTTGTCAATTCACTGTCTAGACGGCAACCCAGAGAGATTCAGAGAAAAGTGTATACCGACTGCAGTGGTGGGAAAAGTGTTTTACTTAAGTAAAATTATCAATACTGCAATGTATAAGTACTCTGTTACAAGTAAAAGTCCGGAATTCAACATTTACTTGTGTAAAAGTACAACATTATTGTTATCAAAATGTACTTAAAGTACCAAAAGTAAAAGTACTAAAATGTTTGAAAAAAGCAGATCTACAAGCTCACAACGCCTCTCATCGCGACGCGTTGATCGGCTATTTTCAAATAGCCCAGGTATAAAATAGGGCTAAAGTGGTTAATGTATGTATTTTAATATAATGATTTATACCTGCAAAGTAACTAGTAACTAACGTTTTCAAATAATTATGGTGGAGTAAAAGTACAATATTTGCCTCTGAGATGTAGTGGAGTAGAAGTAAAAGTACTTAAAATTGGAAATACTCCAGTAACGTAAAAGTACCTCAAAATTAACTTAAAGGGTAAGACCACTTTGGTAGAGGTTTGGGTTGTGTAGTTACCTTGCCATGATGTAACTCCAAAGGTGGGCAAGAAATTAAAATAATTGCTCCATTGATTAGAAATTGATAATTCAAAATATGCTCCTCATTGACTTACATTGTACGGTAAAACAGCTCTCAAAGTCATTCTTTTAGCACATAAATGAACCCAAACATAGCTGATTCAGACAATATAGAGCATCACCAAACCCAGTACTGTTTGTTTTTTTAATAAAAATGTCAACTTCCTGTTGATTTTACTATTTGAAGATCTTATTAAAAATGGCAAAATCAACAGGAAGTTGACATTTTTATTTAAAAAAAAAACAGTACTGGGTTTGGTGATGTTCTATATTGTCTGAATCAACTTTGTTTGCGTTCGTTTTTGTGCTAAAAGAGTGACTTTGAGAGCAGTTTTACCGTACAATGTAAGTCAATGAGGAGCATATTTTGAATTATCAATTTCTAATCAATGGAGCAATTATTTTGTATTTCTTGTCCACCTTTGGAGTTACATCATGGCAAGGTAACTACACAACCCAAACCTCTACCAAAGTGGTCTTGCCCTTTAAGTGCAGTACTTGAGTAAATGTACTTAGTTATTTTACACCACTGGTACCGACTGTTATTCCCTCTTTGACTTGACAAAGTTTGCCCTAATCCGTTTTATCCACAGTCCCCCCAAACTTATTTTGACACATTTATTCCTATGATATTTAAGAACAAAATCAACGATTTGTACAAATATGAGGGAAAAGTGTTTGCAAGATGATTCGTTTCATACATTTTTAAATGCGCAGCTACCACCTGATTCTACTTCAGGAAAGGGGGGCAATTATATAGTTCATATCGATCTTGTCTAGTGTGTTTGTGCCCGGCCAAGTTTGGTAAACAGAATAGAAGGCTTAATTCCAACAGCACCTGCACCCCATGCTGCCTGCCTGGCTCAGCCTGGCTAACACTCCATTACTTCTCTACCCTCAGGGCTAGTGAAAACACACAACCGGCTGGCATGACACATGTCTGATCACAATCCAACACACCCCCACATACTGCAGAACATTAACCACACTCCAGCATTTGTGCTACGCACGCACATGCATGTTGGACACGCACACACACACACACACACACACACCCACACACACACACACACACACACACACACACACACACACACACACACACACACACACACACACACACACACACACACACACACACACGGATGCACGATTATGTAAAACAGTAGAATTTGCATATCGTCTCTGTGGGGTGGAAACTCCAAAACAGTTTCTTTTCAGCATTCAAATTCAAAAGTAGCAAAAGTAGCAGATCGACAAGCTCAAAACATACCGCTTTGTCCAGCGTTTCGAGCTTGTAGATCTGCTACTTTTGACACTTTTGTATGAAACTGTACTATGTTCATATAGGGCATCATTAATTTAGGGGGGGAAAAAAAAACAAAGTGAAAATATGGAGATGAGAGGTTTCTCTCGATGAACGATATTCAGTTATGTGAAACACTTCAAACACTCAAACTTTTAACCCATTAAGACCTGAAGCCGATTCTACAAATGTCTTCTAAATCCCAACAGTATTCTGAAAAAACGTATGTTTCTATATCAGTGGTGCTCAAACTTTTTCATGTCAAGGACCCCCAAAATTATATGTATTCGGCCGCCGACCCCCATCTCAAAATGTTTAGTTCCAGGGACCCCCCAGAAGCAAAGATTTGAGTTAAAAATGTTTGCTTTAAAACATATATATTATATATATTAATATATATTAAAAGATTTGCACACATTTTCACGATTTTTCAAAAATAGCAGATCTACAAGCTCAAGTATAAAATAATGCTTTTTAGCTCAAATCAAAAAGTGACACAGATGCGTTCCCGGTCTTAAAGAGTTAATACGGTCTCTAGTGTTTTAGACTGAGCTGCCTCATACATTTGATGGTCTGTAGTTAATTTGACCATGACTCCCCCCTGGTCATATGGAAATATTCATAGTGTCTCCCAGCTGCTTCTGTCGATAACAGTAACCAGCAGGGATGTCGGGCACCTCTTATCTCCGTATTTTAACTTTTTGTATTTTTTGGTAAATTAACACCCTACTTTTTACGTTTTCAACCCTTTTTCATATCAAGGTCCATTATTTATTCGGCATTTGTGCCACGAACGACCGTTTGATGAGATTTAGCCTCTCAGACCCAAGACTTATATATTTTGTTTAACAATAATTTAACTCTTGAGACTATAAAATGAGTCATTTTACACAAGAGTTAAAGATCTACCTAATAAGGGTCTATTTGGTTACCAACTCTCCATCATTTAGCTGTCGACCACCTGGAACCCCTTCAAGGACCACTGGTGGTCCCCGGACCACTGGTTGAGAACCACTGGTTTAGTACATATTGGTCTTAATTGGTTAAATTAACTCAGAGAGGATTTTACTGCGTACTGGATGTGGTCTATAGAGAGAGCGCCAGATATAAATTCAGAACATAAATATGATCCGGGTTTTGTTTATCACCTCCAGGATCCAGCCAACGGTTACTGTATATAACAAAGCCAGCTGTCAAATATTATGTTCAGCAACCCTGGGACCTGTAAAAGGACAAGGACTCTTTTTTTTTAGCTTGGACCAGCAGAGCTGGGTTTATTCAAAGTTCAAAAATGTACACCACAAAGAACTTGTCGACACTGAATCCCTTGTCAGCCCATCTGTTATGTCTAGAATCTACCAAAGTCACTTCTTGTCATTGTCGGTTGAAACTGACTGTTGTAACTACCTGTGACACGGGTGAGTGTGCTTGAACACATTCCCTTAACCCATTAAGACCGGGAACGCATCCGTGTCATTTTAATATTTCTTTGGCTATTCAAAAAATAGCAGATCTACAGGCACGGTGCTATGAGCTTGTAGGTCTGCTATTTTTGGAAAAATCGTGAAAAATGTGTGCAAATCTTTGAATATGTATATATATTTTTTTTTAAAGCTAACATTTGTAACTCAAATCTTTGCTTCTGGGGGATTCTACAAATGTCTTCTAAATCCTAACAGTTTTCTGAAAAAAACGTACGTTGCTATAATATCAGTGGTTCTCAAACTTTTTCATGTCAAGGACCCCCAAAATTATATGTATTTGGCCCCGGACCCCCGTCTCAAAATATTTTGTTCCAGGGACCCCCAGAAGCAAATCGTGTGCACTCTGTGCCGCCCTATGAGCTTGTATATTTGCTATTTTTTAATAGCCAAAGTATAAAGTAATGGTTATAGCTAAAATCTAAAATGACACGGATGCGTTCCCGGATTGAATGGGTTAACCACTTACAATCTGGCATCCCTATCTTGGGTATGTCATTCTAGGCGAAAATGTTCAAAACTCTTCTAAAACAGTGAAGGTAGCAGATCTACAAGATCCCAATGTGACATTTTAAGCTTTTAGATCAGCTCTTTTTGTTATTTGTTGTGCAAGAAAGTGTATATAGGGCGTAAGTGGTTATGACCACATGTCATAACGGAAAAACATCACATGGATGCAACTGGGACGTATCATCAGTGTTGTAGCCTGGGGTCATCGGGTGTTTCGGGTCTCGCAACAACATACACCCTCGCCCAGGTCACGTGACCCAGCCGTAGTGTTGATTTTGACAAATTTTAGTTTTAGTCACTTTTGAATAAAATCCCATTTAGTTTTAGTCATATTTTAGTCATCTGGAATGTTTTAGTCGACTAAATCTACACGGTGCCTTGATGGCGTCGTAATGGCTGATTTTACACTTGGTTGCATGCTGAAAATAGCTGATCTACAAGCTCACAACGCGTCGCGCTGCGACGCGTTGTGAGCTTGTAGATCTGCTATTTTCATAGCACAACACCTGAGTGCAACCAAGCATAAAATGACTTGTCTTTTAGTTCTACTGGATCTCTTCTCCACTAGTCCCTCACTAACATTTTAGTCTAGTTTTTATTTGTTGACGAAATTGTCAATGTATTGAGTCTTAGTTTTAGTTATCGTAGCTTAGTTTTTATTTAGTTTTTATTTCATTTTCGTCAGTGAAAAAAGGTAGTCAACGAACATTTTTCGTCATAGTTTTAGTCGACGAAATCAACACTACCAAGCCGAGGTTGATCAAGCCCCAACCTCCGTCCCAGTAGCTACTGTACCCACGGTCAGTCCTCTTAGGGAGAGACAGGGCCACTCAGTCTGCTTCTCCGGAACTACTCAGCCGGGACTAGGGGAGGAGAGGCTCTGGCACGTGGAGGGACTAGGCTCTGTGGATGGCCTCCTGGCCGGGCTCCTCCTCCGTCTCACAAGGTCCAGGACCTGAGCGTTGCACCAGACTCCCCCCCCGTTCCAAACATTTCATTCTGGCGTGACGGTGTCTTGGGCCGTGGTGGTACTGCAGGCTCCACTTGCGGCTTGCTTGAATGGCCCTCGTAAAGGCCTCACCGTGGATTTGTTGGGCTTCTTCCTCACGGAAGACACAGGCTGGGGGGCGCTAACCCATACTGCTCCCGGGTGCCGTCTACATCCCGGCTGTCACCCGTCTCTCCGGTGGTCACCAAACTATTCCTGAACATAGCGTTCATATTCTGGGGGGCGAACATTCGGCGAAAATGGTAGATCTACAAGCTCACAACGCGTCAACGTTGTGTCGTGTCGTGTTGTTGTAGACTGGCTATTTCTGGGGATTGCATTGCATTGCAATTGATATATTTCTGGAGGGTGCACTGCTAATGCATTTGATAAATGCTAAACCAGCCAGGGGAATGGTGGAGGCATAGCTGGGACTTTGATGTGTCCCTGTCTAAAGACAACCCTGGATGAAGTTGCAAATCTAATGTGGTGTCTGTCTGCCACAGAGGTTGTTAGAGCTGTCAGCTGTCAAGCCGGCTAGAAACTTGTCTCACCTCTGCATGTTTTATTATGTATGTGTGCGTGTTAGTGTGTGTGTGTGTGTGTGTGTGTGTGTGTGTGTGTGTGTGTGTGTGTGGGAGGGAACAATCTGTCAGATGTACAGGATAGATAGCAGGGAGAAGCCAGCGTAATCACCCCAGGAGGAGGAGGAGAGACGACTCTCCTCCCCATCTCATTTATCTCTCTTTACCTCTCCTCTCTTTCACCCCCCCTCCTTCCCCCCTTCGTTAAAGGTCTCCTCTCAATCTGTCCGTTTCTTTCTTCCCATAGTAACTGCCTCTCTACCTTCTCTCTCTCATTTGTAACTTGTCCCTGGGTTCCTCCGCTCCCCTCCCTCCATCCTTCTTTGTCATGGAGAAGTGAAAAATAAATGACTAGATGACAGATGTGTGGGTTAAGGTCCTGTTGTTGTGTGTTTGTACCGTTTACTGTGTATACTTATCTGTGTGTGTGTGTGTGTGTGTGTCTGTGCGTGCACACACCCACACACATGCACGCACGTTCTGACATATTTGCTGGTTGTGCTTGGATGTCAGACTGTCCCTGTGTATTGACTGTAAATGATGGTGCATTAGCAGTGTATGCCTCTGTAAGGAACAGCTCTAGTTGGTTAGTGAATCCTCTCTACCGCATTTTCCTGCATTTAGTTTTGACTCCGACGCTCATTCGAAATGTTTTAATCTGGTTTCTACTTTTATTGGATTAGAAGGCAGTAAACATCTCTGGAATTCTGTGTTCATGGATGGATTTAGTTTTCTCATTCCATCGAGTAAACACACAGAATTAGACTGTTTGAAGATGTTAATCTCTCTTCAGACCGAGGTTTCCACTTTCTTTTTGCCGACCAACGAGGCTCATAAGATTCTAATTTACCAGACAAATGTAACATTTTACATGCAGATTTGTGCGTAAAATACATATATTTAAAAACAAAGCTAATAAATAAGTTCCAGGCTTTCCGTGTCTGTGATCTTTCATCTAATCAGCATTTTTGTTACTGTTATGTTCACTGTTTCATAAATGATGATTCCAAAGAAGTCACTGCCTGCAATTTGGTCATATGGCTCACACCCAGGTTTTTTCGCTGTTACTGCCTCAACAAAACAGGGCCTTTCTGTTGCCTAAAGCAACAACCAAGGGCTTTGTGTGACTTTGTGTGACTTGTGTCTCTCTCTTTCTATCTGCCTCTGTTTTAAGATTTCTCACTGCCTGCCTGCCTGTCGGTCAGTTTGTCTCTGCACAGTTGTCTGCCTTTCTGGTGGTCTCTCTAACTCTCAGTATCCATCTCTGTGTGTGTCTGTATGGCTGACTGTTTACTCTGACCTTCAGAGCTTGACATAACCTAGAGCATGATGGACACACTCTTAGTGTCTCGTGGTCTGAATATGTGTTGCACTTGGCTCCACTCTTTGTTTGTATTCAGGCAAAACAAATGTCCAGAGGGTGCAGGTAGGCCATAAGTGCATACACTACATTTTGATGTAAAAAAAAAAAAGAGCAGACCAAGTAAAAAAAAAAAGTTTAATCTAAAACATGGTTTTAGATGGTCCCTGCTTTATCTCTCTCTCAGCTAGGGGGTCCTTGGCCTGAAAAAAACGTTGAAGACCCCTGGCCTAGAGGGATATTTGAGCTGTGATTGGCTAGTTCGTCGTTAGGCCTACTGGCCGAACAAGGCTGTAACTTCATCAGTCAGTGAATGACTCCAGCCAGTTAATCATTCAGTCAATCAGTGACATTCACGATAGAGGGTTGGCCTTCTGGTCGAGCCGAAAAGCATGAATTTATCTCTCTATAATGTGTTTATGGGACTGTAAGTGTCCCTGGGCACCACAGATACAAGACTCTGCAGTACTTAAGAGGCAGCAATATGCCCTTCATCACACCACTTCTCCTCAATCTTATTCACTCTGCAGCCCCTTAGCTTGGCAACGCTCACTGTGTCAAAGCTGCAACAGTTTTACAGTTTTCCCATCTTCAGACTCGATCTGGTTGACAGCCCAGAGTCATTTTCTGGCATCATCTGGCATGGAGTGATGGGAAGGAGGAGGTTTCGTTTGTGTCTCTTGGAGACCGACTGACTGACTGACTGTTAAAGGAGCACTTCTCTTCTTCACCACACAAAGCTGCTTTATGATGCCTTTAATCTCACATATCTTCTTTAGCTCATTAGCTTTCTTGCTGTTGTTCTCTCACTCCGTTTATTGCTCTCTAATGCTTTATTTCATTGTTTTATTTTTCTCTCACACCCTCTCATTGAACCATCACACTTAGGACAGACGGACTATCACTCTTATACGTACGCACACCACCCCTGTGACATTGTGTGTGTGTGTGTGTGCGCGTGTGCGCGCGCGTGCAATGTATCACCAGAAGGCGGTTAATGAGACACAGATGGTTTTTGGGGGTGTGATTCTCTAACTAAAGTTTAATTAATGGAAACACACATGCACATGTGTACACACATGCACACACACACACACACACACACACACACACACACACACACACACACACACACACACACACACACACACACACACACACACACACACACACACACACACACACACTGTTGTAAACTCTGACATTGTAAAATGGTCATCAGCCCAAAGTACAGCAGAGGACAGTTCAGAATATGGATGCAGAGGTGTAACACATATTAGCATATAGTCTCTCTGGAGGAGGAACAAGAAGGATAAGACCCATCCATCATTGTCAAAGCATCACCTTCTATTTCTATGTAAGTGAATGGCTGCTAGAGTTAGAACAGTCGCCAGAATATCTTGGACATCCTGTCCTGTTCGAGACAATGTCCTTTCTGCTGGCCATTTACATTTTTTTTTAATAGTGCGAGTGCTTTCGATGCGTCTCACATGGTTCTCTGTTGCTGTTTTCGCAACAAACAAAAAAAGTACTGGCATGAATGTTATTGTGAATATAATTCATTGTTTCTCAAGGTGCGGTCCGGGGACCCCCAGGGGTCCTTGGTGGGGTAGGCTACCAGGGGGTCCCCAGCAAAATGAGTTAATAAAGCGACACAATTATTTTAACCACTTTATCCAGGTTTTATACTTTG
The DNA here is from genome assembly GCF_963280865.1 of Gymnoscopelus braueri. Classification (NCBI taxonomy): domain Eukaryota; kingdom Metazoa; phylum Chordata; class Actinopteri; order Myctophiformes; family Myctophidae; genus Gymnoscopelus; species Gymnoscopelus braueri. Next base: position 18,506,533 of record NC_137607.1, on the reverse strand, counting down.
GCTATTCAAAAATAGCAGATCTACGAGCTGGTAGATCTGCTATTTTTGAAAGATCTCGAAAATGTGTGCAAATCTTCTTTTTTTTTTTAAGGCGAACATTTTGAACTCAAATCTTTGCTTCTGAGGGTCCCTGGCACAATGTATTTTCAGGTGGGGGTCCGTGACCGAATACATTCAATTTGGGGGTCCATGGCAGGAAAACGAGAACCACTGATATAATTCAATCGCCTGAGTATTCAAATTTGAAAAACAAAGCAAAACGTGCCGGTAGTGAGCATCGAAGGCCCAGAACACTCCATGCCCATTGACTAGGAATGGGCTGTTACATGGCTCATGTAGAACAGCTGGGTCCAATCATGTACTGCACGAAAGAGTTCAGGAAAGAGCTATTTTATATAATGCAGGTTGTCATTCCAACCAAAAACTGTACCAGGAGATGATTTCACTAATTGGCACTTCTCACCCAGACAGGAGGGGAGTGATTGAAATCACACTGTGCTGTCTGGTTGGAATGAAACCCTGCATACCACTCAGCCCACCAGCCCACATGATTGGACACCAATTCACCCCTTTTCACGGCAGCCAATTGACATGAAATAGTAGGGTAATCAAAGGTGATATGATAGTAATTAAGGTTGTATTCAATTTCGGTCAAACTGAGTCGGGTGCTGCTATTAGGGTGCATGTTGACTTACTGAAAAGGCTCTGCTACACTAAATGGAACAGAATCTCCATTCGTATCAACTATCATTGTACAAGTGTCACTACTATTTCGTGTCGATGTGGCTGCAATTTTTGTTTGTTTGTATCAATTGGCCAATCATACGGTTCACCGCAGCTCAACAGTCAGAGTGAGGGATGGTCAGGAGATGTCTATGAACTCTGCATTTAACCCATTCAATCCGGGAACACATCTGTGTAATTTTTGGATTTCTTTGGCTATTCAAAAATAGCAGACATACAAGGGTTAGGGTTAGGGTTAACCCTTGTAGATCTGCTATTTATTTGAAAAATCATGAAAATGTGTGCAAATCTTTACAAATGTCTTCTAAATCCTAACAGTTTTTTGAAAAAACGTATGTTATACCAGTGGTTCTCAAACGCAGTGTGGAGAATGGCTCTGTGTTTTGGAGCCTGGGAAGCTGAGAGCATGTTCTGGTGTGGCTGTGCAGTGCATGGGCATGAAAGGTTTTCTCAAATGCGTGGCTCGTCGCACGTTTTACTCTGGGAATGTACGAATGTAATCAAATGCCATTTGCTTACATTTGTACACACATAAGTTACACGTTTACAAATGAATACTGAGGATTTTACTGTTCAGAATGCTGAACTCTTGGAATGACTAGGACGCATTGCTATGACAGCAGCAACTCCTCCAGCTTATTGCAAGAGCAGATCTCAATACATCGACATTTTGCACCGCCTTACATTATTGATAACTGCAGAATCATTAGTTAATCATAGTATCAGCCTTTGACAGATCCATAATTTAATCTCCTGAATGGCACAATAACTCAGCCTTCAACAGTCCTCAACTTATCTCTTTTTGCCATCGTAGTTCATATTTCTCTGTCTCTCTCACATGCATACGCGCACGCTCACACACACACACACACACACACACACACACACACACACACACACACACTCCCCCCCTCCTTCCCTTCCTCCCTCTCTCTGTCTGCTGAGTGAGAGTATACAAATGTTATCTTAAATTAACACTGAGAATGCTACTGTGTACTCTCTCTGGAGAGGGAGAAAGAAAAAAGTAAAGCATAAAAGAGATACAATAAAGAGAAGAAATGTTTCTTTTATTTGGTTGGTTCAACCTTGGTTTTCCTTCTATGTGAAACTTTTTTCATTATGGGTTTATATTAATTCTGTGAGTTCCACTGTGTGACACTGTGACACATTTTGAATTGAGACATACATCACACTGTCCCAAGGAGGACGTGACATTGGCAATGTCCCGCTGGACCAAGGTTCTCTCTCTCTCTCTCCCTCCCTCCCTGTCTTCACCTTTTTCTCAGTTATCTGAATCCTAATAACCTCTCCACCCTTGTCCATTATCTCATGCCTCTCAGAGCCGTATTATCAGGGTTATTTTTATTTTATTAATATTTTTTAAAGCTAACAAAACAGATGGTGTCTGACGATGTTTACTAAGGTCCCGTACTGTTGTGCTGTGTGACCTGAGAGAAAAGTAGCACCACTAGAAAATAGCCGACGTTGTGTTCATGCATTATGTATTTTAATATGCTCTGATGCTGGACCACCCACATATGAGAGGAGAGATTGAAAATGTATCCATATGCCCTGCTCAAAGGTGATGTACAGTAAGTGATAAAACGTTTTGTTAAAAGGTTGAAGCTCTATGTTCCAATAGCAATCACTGCTATACTGTTTTTTTTTTTAAATCATTAACACATCCACCGCCAAGGGCTAATCTCATAATGTACTCACCAGTGCCAAGGTTTTATTGTTGTTTTTTGTTTTTTTCAGGTCGCCATAGGCCCCGTTAAAATCCTTTAGATTGCCCGATCCACTGTTTGTAAACAACGGGCACATGTCCTGGTGTCTACTCGTCGAGACCGCGTGTCAAACGGAGCCGCCATGTTTGAGTTCTGATCGTTTATGTTAACATGGGAAATGCGAGGATGAAAAACTACATGTCCTGTACAGGTTTTACAGGGCTTTTTGTGTACGACTTATAATGGAGGCAGACGGGAAACAAAAAACGTGATCGCACTTCCGGTCGATTTCGGGTGGTGTTACACTGAAAATGGTCCCCCTGGAAAATTGAAAAAAAAAAAAAAGGAAAAAGCACCACAGCCCGTAGGCTACGGGATCGGCGCTTAACCGTTGGATTTAACGGCCCGTAGAACTACGGGCCCGGCGGTCAATGTGTTAACAGGGGTCTCCCTATCTCTCCAGCTCTTTAATGAACAGAAAATATATGTATTGCAGTTCAGGATGCCAATTTTATCCAATCAGGAGAGAGGACTCATACAGGATACAGGATGAATAAGTGAAAGAAATGAGCCGACAGAATTGGAACTGGAACACTATCAAATTGAAGCTGATTAATGGGTTATTTATCCTGATTGGCTCAAATTGGCAATCCCACCTGAAAATGTATTTACTGTTTATTAAAGAGCTGGAGAGATGGGGAGACCCCTGTTATTGAACAAAAACTCAATAGTGATGATTAATATCACAATATAGAGCCTTTTAACAAAACACTTTTTGTTTTGACCTAAACATATCACTTACCCTACCTTTTAAGCATAAACAAACTGCTTTACAGGAACAATGTTGTCACAGAACCCCCCAAAATGATCATAAACAGAGAAAAGGTGAACTTTCATGTGACAGGCGCTTTAAATAGCAGCTGTGCTCATACATCTTAGTAAATACGCCGCTAAATTGAACATTCATGGTGCCACGAATGTTTACGGCCCAGGTGGTAATTACCCACATGCTTATAGTCAATATGGCCCCAAATCTCTCCTTCTGCTCAATGAACCATTCCTCTTCACCTCAATCCCTCTTTCTCTCTCTATCTCTCTTCAATTGTCTTTTAGCACATAGGTATGTGGTGTAAAGTGCCATTCCCACCGGGCGCGATAACTATAAATATAACTATCGTTCACCATTGTATTTCTTTTATAGTCTGTGTGAATTCTGCCATCCACTTGACTTAGAACGATTTTTAAAACTATACTTTTATAGTTACAGTTATAGTGCTCACTGTGAATGGCCCTTAAGTGTGCCAGACAAGATATCGTGTAACTACTAACTGGATTGCCATGGAATTTGCTGTGCACTTTCATGATCCCCGGAGGATGAATCCTACTGATTTTGGTGCCTTTCATGCCCTTTGGCCAGAATTCCTTATTGCACACAAGATAGCTCAAAATCTAAACGTGCAAAGAGCATAAGAAGTGAGAGAAGGGACTCTGTGTGAGGACTTGGTTGCTCTTTCTCTCTCTCTCTCTCTCTCTCTCTCTCTCTCTCTCTCTCTTGCTTTTCTCTTCCTCTCTCTCTCCCTGGGGTGGCTGTAGCTTAGTGGGTAGAGAGGGCGCCTGGTAATCAGAAGGTCACCGGTTCGCCCCCCCCCGGCCCCAGTCTTATGTGTCAAAAGTGTCCCTGAGGAAGACACTTAATCCCTAACTTCTCCCCTCTGAGCGCTCAGCATAACCAACCATCTGCAAAGCCGTCAGCTTGGGTGAAACTGAAATAAAGTAACTAAGAACATTTACTCAAGTACTGTACTTAAGTAAAAAAAAAAAGTATACTTTTACTTTACTGGAGTATTTTCAATTGTCTATACTTTCACTTCTACTCCACTACATCTCAGAGGCAAATATTGTATTTTTACAATACTTACTGTACTTTCTACAATTATTTGAAAACTTTAGTTACTAGGTACTTTGCAGATATAAATTATTACATTATAAAACATAGATTAACCACTTTAGCCCTATTTTATACCTAGGCTATTTGAATATGGACGATCTACAAGCTTGGAACGTGTCGCATCGCGGCCCGTTGTGAGCTTGTAGATCTGCTATTTTCAAACATTTTAGTACTTTTACTTTTGGTACTTTAAGTACATTTTGATACCGATACTTTTGTACTTTTACTTTTACTTGTAACAGACTCAGAGTACTTCTACATTGCAGTATTGATACTTTTACTTAAGTAAAACATTTGAGTACTTTTCCCACCACTGTCCCCTTCCTCCTACATTAACCCGATATGTCTCTCCTCCTCCTCTCCCAGGTCCAGGTTCCTCCAGAGGAGTGCTCTCTGCTGTTGGCTACCCCCAGGATGCTGCTTCCTGCGTGTGTTGTACCGGCTCCTCCAGCCACCCCCCTGTCCATCCACCACCAGATCCAGCTGCTACAGCAGCAACTCACACAGCAACAGCAGCAGACGCATGTGGCCGTGGCACAGGTAGGTCTCTCTCTAGCTCAGTGGCTCTCAAACTTTTTCATGTCAAGGGACCCTCAACTTGACACTTATTAGCCTGTGGCCCCCCCATTTGAAAAGATATGCCAGGCAGGGACCCCCGTAAGAGACGATTTTTACGGCTCTAGCAGTGATTCTCAACTATTTCAATTTCAAGGACCCCCAATTTGACATGCATTAGGCTACGGACCCCCATGTAATGGCATTTCTATCTCTGGGACCCCAATATATATTGTAAAATCAATGTTAATTTAAGTCTGAGAGTGTACAAATGGTTCCATTTGTACACTCTCAGAATTATAGACACATAAGGGTCCATTTGGTTCCTAACTATCCATCATTTAGCTGGGGACCCCCTGGAACTCCTTCAAGGACCCCTGGGGGTCCCCGGACCCCACTTTGAGAACCAATGCTCTAGCTATCTCACTCACTTACTCGCTCTCTCTCTCACACACACACACACACACACACACACACACACACACACACACTCAAAATACTCTTTTTGGGTGCTACTCCTACTCCCTAATGGTCTTCACCATACAAGTGAGCTCTATTTGTGTGCCTAGTTGTATTATATTAGGCTATTTCTCTCTTTGTGCATAATAATACAGCTGGAAAGCCTTGAAGCAACAAAGCCTTGAATCAACAACCTCTTATTCATGTCACAGAGAAAGAGAAAGGCTCCCTAAGGACCACGGTACACCAAACAAGAGTTTTGTCAACAGTAATGCATTTCATACTTTTGTTACAGCTGACTTGCAAACCGCAACAAAAGATGGATTAAGGTTTATTAAGGACAAATGTTTATTAACCAAACAAAATTAACAATAACCTTAACCCAAACAAATGACTGCAGACTGAGGGAGAGAACTAACTAAAGAAGGGACCTTTGCCCATTCTATAATGTCAATCATCTGTGACGTACGTATGACTATACATTTAGGCAAGGTTTCAGCCTTATCTGAACCCCTTTGACGTCCATTGTCAAATTTAAAGTTAAATATTTGAACATTTCAAAAACATATTTTGAAAAAGGCAACGTGCACAATAATTATATTTGCCGCTGATTGGTCGAGCGGGTTGTGAGATTTGCCCCGGACAAGCAGACAGACAGACGGATAGACGGACAGACAGACCAACGGACGACGGAAGATCGTATATGACTCTGCCTCCTTTAGAAAAGGAGTAAAAATACCAAGGGGTTATTTGTCTGTTTGAACAATAACAGGCTATGGAGAGGAGCCAACATGAGACCTCAACATTCTATAAGGCCCACAACAAAGCCAAAGCTTCCTCCTCAATTGTATTGTAATTTCTCTGGGAATGAGAGCATTTCTTAGAGAAATAACAGACGGGGGTGGTCGATGCCTTTATGAATCAACCTCCTGAATCAGAACGGCTTCTCCTCCAGCACCAGCACTACTGGCATCTACAGCACCTCTAGTTTAAATGGGGCAGTAAAATTGGGAACAGCAAGAACTGGAAAGCTACATAAAAAATAAGTTAACAGTCTGAAATGCCTGCTTGCACTTTGAATCCCAGACCTATAAACTAGTGTTCGTCAGCGTTCTTTGGGCAGGGGTGCCAAGCAGTCTTGCCCATGCCCGGGATAGAATGATCTCCAAAGCCCCCCCCCCCCCCTCCCCCCACGTTCCGACTGCGCTGAGTGGTCATAACTCATTCACAATGCATGTTCCATTTGCACACGGCAAAGGAGCTCTCATCTCCCACATGCAAATCCAAATATAGCATAATGGGCTAACTACAAGGGTAGCTCCACCACCAAAATCCTATTAGACACAGGCTATCATTCCAATCCCAAATGCAATGCTTTGAAGTTGTCCATGGAAAATTATGTTAAAAAAACGTGTTATTGAATAATCTGAACATTAGCCTGCGATATGTCAGATTTGCATGGAAAACGATAAATATATTGGGACCTTAAACAGCCAAAACATAGGCCTATATACTTCATTATTGCACACATTATAAACCATTTGCCTTTTAATTACCCATCACGGTAAATCTTTCAAATGTAAATGCGTACTGGTCATGTTATATGCTGAATGCCCATAGATGACTAAATAAGCATGCATGAATTAATTGGCGCACGATAAAATAAAATGTAAAGTAAATTTTTTGGGCAAGTTGACACTCTGTGACTGTGAAACTCTTTTAATGTCTCATGGGACATGGTAGACCGCAAGTTCTTTTTATGAGCTTCATTTTACTTAATTGTACTTCAATTTCACACATTTCTAGGACTCTAGTCATTTCCTTTAGTGTCGGGATGCCCGACTATTTCATCCACCGCAGCTTGCCAACACGTACTGTGGCTACTTCGCCCTTAGGCTGCTCTGTAGGGTTCGTGCTCCCACACCAACACAGGTGTCCTGCATTCAGGTCATCAGTCTGGAGCTGGACCTGAAACGGAAAGAAAACACCGACATAAAAACACCAGTATAACACTTTCGATATAACAGCTGAGAGCAATTGTCTCTAACCACATTAACTGCTCAAAGAACAGAGACGAGCCGAGTGCCTCTTAAGAGTTCAATGGGTGAAGACTCCAGTCCAGGTGGTGACGAGGTGCTCACAAAGTCAAAACGGGAACACGGGCCCGAATCGCTGGCCTAGCGGTCCGGGCACCTAGGCTCAATGTAGCCTGACAGCGCGTTGCCGGTTCGAGTCCCGTTCCCAACGACCGTTGCCGCATGTCTCTCCTCGTTTCTCTCTCCCTCTTTCCTGTCTATCTTTTTATCAATAAAAAGCCAAAAACAAATCTTTAAAACAAATCAAAACAGGAACACGATGGGGCCCATCAAATGGGTAAATTCCAAGCACATTCGAGCAAGGATTTGGTTAAAAAGCCTTAGTTTAATTAGACGACAGGGCACATATTAAAAACAATAAAAGGCCGAAGACGCCGGTTTAACTGCAGCCTTGTCTCCCATGCCACTGACATATAGTTCTGCAATACTACTGTATTACAGTACCAAGCCTGTCTAACCACTGTGAGACATCACTAAGTACTACAGCAGCTATTACTAGCTCACATTATCATACACACGTATGTGAATTTGCACGGTTGTACACATTCTTACACAACTCACATGCACACAAAATCTCAATCGTCTATTCCAGGTACCCTTTAGGAAAAGGTCACTAGATTAGGAAACACAATTTTGTAGCCTCACGCATGTGTGCACGCACACACACACTCTCACTCTCTCGCGCGCACACACACACACACACACACACACACACACACACACACACACACACACACACACACACACACACACACACACACACACACACACACACACACACACACACACACACACACACAAACGAGCCAAGTGTTCCCCTACTTCCCTGTGTTGAACTTTTATACCCTAAACCTCATGTTGTTACTCAGAAGTTTGCCAGGACATAACTATGCTTACAGTGATTCTTGTCACTGCTGGACATTTATGTGGCAGAATTTGAAAATACTTCTTGCATTGCATTCTACTGAGGCCACTGTCAAAGGTAGAAACAACACTATCCACCAAACAGGATCTAGACGATTTAAAATATATATTCATCACAGTTGTTTTGTTACAGGGGGACAAGAGGTCCCTTTAACTTCACTTCCATTCTGTCAGGAGTTCTAAAAGTATTTCATTTAAAAGTTAACCACAGTTGTACTCAATCATCCTGTTAGACTCTCCCTGCCTCTCTCTGCTCTCCACCTTTTGCTTTCACCGACCCGACCCACCACAATCCTCAACACACCGTAAAATGAAATCCAAGAGTGTACAAATGGAACCAAATGAACCCATAAGGGTTGATTTGGTCCCATTGTTTACTCTCTAAGTTAAATTAACTCTATGGGTTCTATTGTGCTGCTGACTAGAGCAGTGCGTGCGCCTCAAAAATAGGTGCAAAGTCTGCAAACTCTTATTATTATTTGATAGATCAACAATAGTTACTATCTACTTGTTATTCGTGGCTGCTGTGGAGCAGTAAAGGTCACCCAGTGTGAAATCTTTCAAACCCTGAGGTGGTTCTGTGTGACCTATGAGCTCTTAACTCTCTGCTAGCTTTCTTTCTGCTAACACAGAGCCTCCCCGGGGCCAGAGTTACTCACAACACAACACATAGCCTCCCCTGGGCCAGACTCTTAACAGTTAGAACCCCTGTGGCATCTAAATTATAGCTTGCAAGCTCAGTCAGCTATATTTCCGGCAAAACTATTTGCAGTGATTGACCTTTCCTTTAACGCCATGATTTGAATTAAATTGAAGTAAAAAATTAGGGAAAGCTGGATGAATTGGTGAGTGCAGTAACTACAGTACATCTTGGAGTAATGCAACGTATTTGAAGTCATTAAATGGCTGTTTTATACACACATGCACTAGAGGTGTGGAACTTATTAAATGCATTGCGATGTGGACGTGGACGATTTGATGCAGTGACATTATGTGATCGATTATTAGCCTGCTAAGGTTTATTGTTGATTTTTCAGTTACTTCCGCATTGACCTAGTGCTTTATGTTAAGCTATACATGATAACACTACTGATACTCCCTCTGAGGGATTGTTGATTGAGATTAAGTCCACATTAAAAAAGTCACCCAGTATTTTCAAAGCTGACAATCTGGGCACATTTCTCAGTCAAATCATCTGTGATGTTAACGCCGAAGTACAACCGATCTACACGCTCACAACACACCGCAATGGGATGCGATGAGAGCGTGTAGGTCTGCTATGTTGAGCCAAAAGGGTCATATTTTGCCTTTCGTCCCCCGGCCGCCTCATAGAGGTCAGTAGCTACTTAACCTACAGCTGTGAAAAGATGTGAAAACCTTATTTCTGTATATAAAATTGTAAAATTGTAATGCTCTGCTGCATGATTTGTTTTTGAGGACTGAACATTTTTCAAAATAAGTATGCTAGACCTATACAATATATTTAGTTTTGGTTTAATTTAATGTTAAGAAATCTAAGAAAGTTACAGTTTGAAGGAATGCGATTATTATGCATATCACGTTAAAGTACGTTATAAAAGTAAAAGGACTTTATAATATGTGTTTGACTGCTTGTATTAACTGATGAAAAGGTACCCATTAGCAAGTATTCAACTCTCTCTCTCTCTCTCTCTCTCTCTCTCTCTCTCTCTGTGTGTACACAGCTCTGGATCCCTTTGGGTCACATACTTTGATGTGTAAATTAAAAGTATCCCACGGGGGTATCACAGATGATTATTACTTGCCGACACACACAAACGTATTTCTTTATCTTTGTGGTCTTTTCACTTAGCGGGTGATTCTTAATGTATCACCCCTTGTCAAAGGAAATGCTTACAGATATTTATAAGAGAGACATAGATATGGAAATACATCATAAATACACAAACAGACAGATATACAGTAGAAATGACTAGTCATGTTTAATGCAAGTAAGCGCTTCAGACAGACTAAAGCCTTACATAATTATGGCTCTTCATCCATATTGACAGGCACGGCGCACACACATACTC
>NC_137607.1:17858529-17893529 GCF_963280865.1 Gymnoscopelus braueri | reverse complement strand
GTCCTTTACGTATAACATGTTTTTTCAGTTAAATGTTGCTTATACATTTGTCCAGCCACATCCATTTGTCCTACCAAAATCCAGGTATATCTGGCTCATTATTATCTACTTTTATCTTTTGACAGGCTAATGGCAACTAATGGATTAAATCTGCCAGCAGACGGTGAATGGTATGACTAGTTATCTGGAGATTTGACTCTAATGCAAAATACAGAGTTTACTGCTGAAATAGAACATTCCTAACTCACTCATTATTTAATTTAATCAACTTAAATTGATTAAACGGCAGTAGAACTGCACAAGGGCTGGAATATTTAATTGCTAGTCACACCAATGGTATTTAATGTACTTGTGAATTGTGTATACCCATGTAAAGTGGGCCAATCTACACGATTCTTCACTCTCTAGAGTTTTGATCTCATTATTTCACAGTCATAGTACAGTACAGTATAATGATATCAAGGCAGACAATATGTGACCCAGTGCAGAAAATAGATGGTCATCCTGTGGCCACACATTTAAAGAAGAGCTCGGAAATGATATATAACTAGACCATACCCGTCGGGGGATATGAGCACTAGGGGTGGGACGATATGGGTACCTCACGATACGATATGTATCACGATATTAGGCCCACGATAACAATATATATCACGATATCTGAAAATGCCGATATATTGCGATATCACGATATATTGCATGAAATTTCACCAACGATATATCACGATATCTGAAAATATCGATATATTGCGATATCACGATATATTGCATGAAAATTCACCAACGATATATCACGATAGTCCTTGTATTCAATTCATAAACACATAAAATAGCACCAAACAGTTCAAAATCATCATTACACAAATACAGAGTAGGAAAAAGAACGTATCACAAACTTTAAAAAGAAAAAAAGAAAAAAAAAGTTTTTTTTTTTTTTTTTTTTTTTTAATATCGATATTTTCCGGGAGGATATCGATTATTTATCGCGGGAGAAAGTATCGCGATATATCGATATATCGTCCCACCCCTAATGAGCACCCAAAGTATGTGCAGTTTAGATTATGCGCTGTGCACAGACAGTGCATCAGGGATAAAAAGTGACTTAGTACTTGGTACCTGCAACAGTTCCAACACACACACACGCACGCGTCATGGTCCGCTTGTTTCACGGATGTGGCAACACCGGCGCCAATAAACAGCTGACATTTGGGGAAAGTGAAAAACGGGCGTCGCTGGTCCGTGCACATGGTAATGGTCGATGGCCGTGTGCAAATGCAGAACAATTGCTCCAGCCAGTGAGGAGAACTGGGCAGAAGACAAACAAAAAGACACATTCTTGGGGACAAACAAACAAACAGACACATTCTTGGGGACAGACATGTCATGCATAATTTTGTTCAAATGAGTTAAACATAGACTCATAATCTTCAAATTCTTGTCTGTCATTCACCCTAATGTCATAAATTAAATCGGCGTGCATGACAATGCATTTTATCAAGTCAGGTTATTTTATCCTGTCCTCCATTATTTCACAGGGGATAGGCTGTCAGGATGTGTGTCCTTGTATCGTATTTTGTAGTATCGTTCTTATTGTTTCCTGTTCTCCTTGTACTTTTATTGTGTAATTATGTTCCGAGTGTTTCCTGTCTGCCTTAGTTGTTGCTACAGTACCTGTCTTGTCTCACCTCCCTGTGATTACTCGTTTCGCCACCTGTGTCATGTTAGTCTCCCAGCCAATCCCTGTGTTGATTGTCTTTGAGTTCACCTGTGTCTTGTTAGTCCTGTGTCTATTTAAACCCTGTGTTTGTGAAAGCTCCTTTGTCAGATTATAAATACTGTCATGATGTTATGTTCCAGTTGTGTGTGTTAAATCAGAATAAATACTTTGCATTAGACATTCCTGCCTGCTTTGTTCTGCTTCTGGGTCCTCACCTGCCTTGCACAGTGACATAGGCCTACTCATTGTTGTTAAATCACTGATCATGTCAAGTCTGTCTTTCATATATGCTTGTGCAGTGTAAAATTTTCAAAATCAACCCGTCACCTCTTCATACCATCACCTCTTCATACATACCATATCAAGTCCTAATAAAAAAATGTTCCACAAAATCAAGTTAAAACTATACCCATAGTTTTTATAATGAAGCATCGCGTTTCTTCTTTGTGTCTGTGAAAAAAGACGTAAGACATCCAGGAAGTGAAGCACTACAATGGAGATTTTGGGAACTTCTAAAAGTTTGTGCCCATATGGGAGATGTAGCATATGCCTGCCAGTGCTGAGAAAGTGGACGAGTGACGGATTACAGACATAATGTTTGGGTGAGTGAAAATCAACATTTTGTTTTGTTTTGTTATATATATCTTCGGCTTTTGTAGGGAGACATTTAAATGTGTAACTTCCCCTCACTATATGGCCATGCATTCAGACCACAATTGCCTGCCTCCAGCACAAACAAAGGGGAGCTTTTCCTCACGTTGAATACAGGCATTCAGGTACAATGCATTTTAGGATAGGGTTCTGGCTGGAGATCAGTGGCAAAAAAAGCCCTTTTGTTTAATTTAATTATAGTTATTGTTCTAATACAACAGGGTGCAGTCCCCTGTTGTATTATGTTTAAAAGTTTCCGACTGATGAGGGAACATGATAAAATTGTTGGGGATGTATTGAACTAAAATAGAATGCCTTTTTTATTTCTATTTTATTTCTTTTTTTAGCCTTTATTGATAGTGACAGTGCAAGAGAGACAGGATTTCTCAGCTGGGAGTCAAACCGGGGACTCGCTGATCAGAGCATTGATTGCATGTAGTATGCACCCGAACCACTCGGATCACCCCATGAAATGGCAAAATGCTTCTATAAGCTGCAGTTCTTAAACTATTCCTGTTAGGTAGGTACTTTATTCATCCCCGAGGGGGGAAATTAAGGTGTTACAGCAGATAATAATAAAAAAACATCTAAAATAGGCATCTAAGCATAGTCAACCTACAATATAAAAAATGGACAGACCAAACACTACTAAAGAGTCCGGTAGCTTGCATCCCACATCCCCTCCATCCTAAACAGCCTGATCGAGCCAACCAGCTGAGGAGTTGTACAGTCTTATTGCTGCAGGCAGGAAATATCATCTTTTAGCGCTCCTTCTTGCAACTTGGGTGTAACAATCTGTTGCTAAAAGAGCATTTCTGCCCTTCCACAGTGTCACGTAGTGGGTGGGAGGGATTGTCCATGATGGCCAGGAGTTTAGTCTTCATCCTGCTATTGGCCTCCTCCTCCACAGTATTCAAGGTGGTACCGAGGACAGATACAGCTGTCTTGATAAGCCTATTCAGCCTCCTGCTGTCGCCTTCCTTGATATTACCCCCCCCCCCCCCCCATAGTAGGTTAACCTAGTAAATCTTACATTAAATGAGAAAAAAAGACAGAAAGAATGAAAGAAAGAAAGAAAGAAAGAAAGAAAGAAAAAGGCAAAAAATAATAATTCAATGCCCCTTTTTTAATTGACAAAATAACCTATAATAACCATTAGGCCTGCATTTTAAGAGATAAGTATTTCAGTATCATGTTGCTTCAGTTTCCAGAAGGTCTTGGAAATGTCACTGCTTTCAGTGTAGAATGCCAAGGTTCCGACTAGTGCTACAGAAGCATTTGTTAACATATAAGAGCTCAGCTATTCGTGCACAGTGGATTTGTCACAGAGGTGTGCATGCTATAGGCTATTGTGCTAAGTGTTTTTACGGCATGACCACATAAGCCAAGCCGCCTAGAACAGGTTTGTCTGTATGTATGTAGGTGCAGCATACTGTACACGTAAAATATATGACATATTACAGAACAGTGCTCTGTATAAAAGATCGATGTACACTCATGCTTAGTAGCTACAGTATGTAGGCTTGCGTTCCAGGAATTATGAATTGGCCATCCTAATGGTTTGCAGACATAGAAAGCCCCAAATATTTGGAAGCACTGTGTTAAGTCACAAATAAGAAGCATTGAAGAAAGGCATGACTGGAAAACAAAGGGAGAGGAAAAAATCATTAAGGCTCGAATTGGTTTGTGTCTGAACACCATTGTGTAGAAACTAATGGTAAAGATACTTTAGTGAAACAAAACAACAAGGTGACAGGCACAGGAACCTATTTATGTATTGTCACTGAAAAGGTCTCTCTCTCTCTCTCTCTCTCTCTCTCTCTCTCTCTCTCTCTCTCTCTCTCTCTCTCTCTCTCTCTGTCTCTCTCTCTCTCTGTCTGTCGCTCACTCTCACCCTCGCTCTCTGTCTTTCTTTACTTTTTTACCTTATGAATGTAGCCAAAGGTGAAGCACTGGTATGGAGTTGCAAGTTGTAGATGGAATTCAGCCCCAAACCAATCTCACATTCCTGTAATACATTCTCCCCAGAGACCGTGTTTCTTGTTCAAAAACGACTACATGTATATAAACAAAAACTGTAGCTTGTCATATAAAGATGGCGTTCCCATCTGTGTATATTAGTGTGCGTGTGTGTGCGCGTGTGTGGGGGTGTGTGTGATGTGCATGTGTCTGCGTGTGTGTGCGTGTGTTGGGGGTGGGGTGGGGTGGGGGCAACTATAGCAGTGCAAATAGTGTGTCCGCGTCCTCACGCCGGGCAGTCGTTATCTGCTGTGACACCGTGGTGTATTGGTGTGGTGTAAAAGATGACGTGAACATTAAGCAATGCAACTGGCTCGCAGACTGGCTCACTCAAATTAATCGCATTGGAAACACACAATGGCTTGTTCCTCCCGTTGCTGTCTTTTTTTTTCCATCTTGGAAGGCTTTCGCAGAAGCCAGGGAAAGTGCAGACGCACACGGCCATCAGGCTGAGTATAAGGCATCCTTGATGAGAATGCTGATAGAATCCTATAGCAGCGATGTGTTTGCTGCTGCTGCTGCTGCTGCTGCTGTTGTTGTGCTCTGGCTGGACGGCAACCAATTTGATATGCGTGGCATTTTGTTATCTGGCCAGGACGTTCCACCCAAGGAGACTAGATTATTCACTGAATGTCAAGGAGAGATTTCTTTACCCTCTCTCCTTCATCAAGGGGATCCAGGAAGCCCGGTGACAAAGATTCATTCTCTCCACCTGGGTTTTTTTCTCGCAACATAGCACTTTGAAGTAATGAAATTATGAAGCAAGATGCAAATGCCTTCTCTAAGCCCTGTCTGGATTTAAAGAAATTAACGGAGACACAGAGAGTGGTGCTGCTCAACCTTTATACGACCTTTCTGTGGGATGAAAAACTGTCTTTCTTGCGATCAAGGGCTTTTTAGCTCAATTTTATTCCAGCAATGGAAATGGAATGGTTCAGGTAGAAGTAGAAATAGTGCTTACTATTTCACCTTAAAATAAAGGGCCAGCAGCCAACCATGAGAAGTAGATTCAGCTTGGAAGCACGAGACACAATATTGCAATAAAGTGTATTATCCAGTGAGATACGATATATACTATATAATCCATCCTATATAAAAATTGGCTAGGGGCCTATTTGGGGCTTCTGTGACACCACGGAGGTGACGCGTTTTGCGTCACTTCCATGCACAACCCTGTGCGCAGGCTCGTGAGTCGAGCCCATTCGTCGAAACCGTTTTCGCTCGTTCGTGACAGTGGCCCCAGGCCGTTTTAAGCTGTAGTACCTATGAATGTCCAGCATGTCCAATGC
Organism: Gymnoscopelus braueri; assembly: GCF_963280865.1. Taxonomy (NCBI): domain Eukaryota; kingdom Metazoa; phylum Chordata; class Actinopteri; order Myctophiformes; family Myctophidae; genus Gymnoscopelus; species Gymnoscopelus braueri. Next base: position 17,887,853 of record NC_137607.1, on the reverse strand, counting down.
GCTTCAATGCAACCTCTGGGTTCTGTGGGCTTGGGATTGACAGATACAGAGATCCGGTTGTCCAGAGCCACAGATCCGAAACATGGTCATGTGCATATTGTACCGTTTCTTTCCATTCACTCAACGTCCTGCCTTTAATAAACTTCTATCCACTGCGGCTTGTCAACTCAGACGATGTGCCTGTCGACATGTTCAGCGCGGGCACATTTTCACCTGACTTGCTCAGACCCTGCAGGCTTGTCGGTGCGGCTGCTTTGTTTTCGAGTGATGGAAAAAGCCATACATGTAACACCATTCTTTATTTAGTTGAAAAACAAACAGTGGTGGAAAAAGTACTGCCATTTTTTACTTAAGTAAAAAGTATCAATCAGTTTCCCTTGTGTTCAAAATGTTAATTGAGAGTACAAAAGTATTGGCATCAGAATATAATTGAAGTACCAAAAGTAAAAGTACTAAAACGTTTGAAAATAGCAGATCTACAAGCTCACAACGCTGTAGATCGGCTATTTTCAAATAGCCTAGGTATAAAATAGGGCTAAAGTGGTTAATGTATGTTTTATAATATAAACATGTATATCTGCAAAGTAACTAGTAACTCAAGTTTTCAAATAATTGTAGTGGAGTAAAAGCATAATATTTGCCTCTGAGATGTAGTGGAGTAGAAGTAAAAGTATTGAAAATTTGAAATACTCCAGCTAGGTAAAAATTCCTCAAAAGTGCACGTAAGTTCAATACTTGAATACATGTACTTTACACCACTGGAAACAGAACAAGCGTTCCCTCTCCCTCCTTCTCTTCCAATGGGTGACACACCTCTCTGATGGGTGTCATCAGGGTGCTTATTTGGTTTATCATCCACGTTTCCTGGTTGTTTTGGGGGGAAATCTATTACACCCGTTTGGTGATTTTCCTTCTCATTATCACTAAATGCTTATGGCTGCAACACAATTGCTTTTTCCTGACCTTGTATACTTACCCCCCCGCCACAGGCAAGATTCTGCCTCATGCATACAGACTCTGACACCACTATCCTCCAGTGGTTTGACATCTTTCACACTAGACCTATATAAAACAGCAGAAATAGATAGGTTGGCAAACCTTTGTCCTCTGTTTGCTTGCTTCAGCACGCAGGCTCCAAAGTGTTGCACGGCAGCTCTGTAATATGAATTATGGACACAGTCTCCATTAAGCCATTAAGACCGGGAAAGCATCTGTGTGTCATTTTTAGATTTATTTGGCTATAAAAAAATAGCAGATCTACAAGCTCATAGCGCGGCATTTTTTTCGTGAAATCGTGCAAATTTGTGCAAATCTTTGAACATAATATATTTTTAATTTTTTTGAACATTTTGTAACTAAAATCTTTGTTTCTGGGGATTCTACAAACGTCTTCTAAATCCTAACAGTTAAAAAAAAAAAACTATGTTTCTATATCAGTGGTTCTCAAACTTTTTCATGTCAAGGACCCCCAACATTACGTTTGTATGTATTTGGCCGCGGACCACCATCTCAAAATATTTAGTTCCAGGGACCCCCCTAGAAGCAAATATTTGAGTTTAAAATACTCGCATTAAAAATACGTTTTAAAAGATTTGCCCAAATGTTCAAAATGTTCCCAAAAATAGCAGATCTACAAGCTTGTATCTCTGTAGATCTGCTATTTTTGAATAGCCAAAGAAATCGAAAATGACACAGATGCGTTCCCGGTCTTAATGGGTTAAATACCTCTAGAGGTAGGGCTACAGTTTGATGAAACCGTAATCTTCTTTTACTGAACATTCAATGAAATTATACTGTGTTGACAAGATGCGGTGCCAGGTAGTTTGTTTTCCTCTTTGTCCTTTTATTGTGTTGTTTTCCATCGTAAAACAATCTGCTTTATTTGGTCTTGTAAAAAATCTCAACTTGCTCTTTTCTGTCGTCGAACGGAATGACATCAAAATGTCACGACTTCTGCTGCAGTCATTACTTTAGAAACTTCTGAAGCCAGAAGTAAAACAAAAAAAAAAGTCTCTCTCATCAGCATTTATACTACTCTTTATTTAACCCATTAAGACCGGGAACGCATCTGTGTGTCATTTTTTTATTTATTTGGCTACTCAAAAATAGCAGATATACAAGCTCAGATATACGAGCTTGTAGATCTGTTATTTTTGAAAAATCTTGAAAATTCGTTGCAAAATCTTGGATTATATATTTTTTAAAGCGAACATTTGTAAAATATTTCGTTCCAGGAACCCCCAGAAGCAAAGATTTGAGTTACAAATGTCCGCCAAAAAAAAGAAAAAAAATCAAATATTTGCACAACTTTTCATGATTTTTCAAAAGTACAAGCTCATAGCGCGGCACCGCGCTATGAGCTTGTACATCTGCTATTTTTGAATAGCCAAATAAATCAAAAAAATGACACACAGATGCGTTCCCCGTCTTAAAGAGTTAATGTATTTTAGATAAATAAATACAACCACATTGCCTGCCTTGGCTTCACACCTGCATGAAAGAAGAAAAAAAATCTTAACCAGAAAGCATTTTCCTGAGTACAACACATTTCTCACTGATATTTTGCTTGTAAGAGGCGTTTTCAAATCTAACACATGGCAGCTTTTGAATCACATCATAGCGACTAAAGAAACATCCACTTCATTTGAGCAAAGAAAACCCATCTGAAATAACCGTTCGACTCGCGGTACGCTGAGTACACATTGTGCGCTGAATATTGAGGAATTTCATGCCCAGGTAGGTTTGCAGACAATCATTCAGACAAAGGGAGCCTGAATGTGGAGGTGAGAAGCAAAAGATTAGGAGAGACAAAAACAAATGAAAAGTAGCAGTGACTATGTTCTTCTCCAAAAAAAAAAAAGCTTTTGTATAAGATTTCCTCCAGTAAACACAGATAATGACTGTATACTGTAAAACATCAAGTCCAGTCTAAAATGCATTGTGAAACCCCGCTATCGCTCTACACGAATTCTGTAATCCATTTGGTATTTGTGCTTCAACTTTTTGTGTTGTTAACGCTTTGCCTGTTACCTTCATTCAAATTTGCATGATCGCTCCGGACACCTGTTACTGTGGGCAAGAGGTTCTGTTCCGTAGCTACTGTATTATGTGCAGTGTGTGTGCAGTGTGCTACTGTAGCCTATGAGCCCCAGCTGTTCTTTGTCCTCAGGTGAAAGGGACAGGTATACTAATAGAATCACCAGGGGATCAGTGAATGGAGACCGCAAGGTAGCAATGTGCCAGTGTTGATTTCGTCGACTAAAACTATGACGAAAAAGGATAGTCGACTACCTTTTTTCACTGACGAAAACTGGATAAAAACGAAGTAAAAATCAAGCTATGATGACTAAAACTAAGACTAAATATACTGACAATTTCGTCAACAAATAAAAACTAGACTATAATGAGATCCAGTAGAACTAAGACAAGTCATTTTATCTTTGGTGTCGTGTGTTGTGCTCTGAAAATAGCAGATCTACAAGCTCACAATGCGTCGCAGTGCGACGCGTTGTGAGCTTGTAGATCTGCTTGCATGCTATTTTCAGCATGCAACCAGGTGTAAAATCAACCATTACGACGCCATCAATTGGCTGGCCAAAATACATTTTAGTCGACTAAATCTACTGTAGAAGTCGACTCAACATCTTATGATATTTAGTCGACTAAAACTAGACAAACTTATCGTTAAAATCTTTAATGATCGGCTGTGGCTGTGGCTCAGGAGGTAGAGCAGGTCGTCCAATGATCCGTGGGTCGGCGGTTCGAATCCCGGCTCCTCCTGTCCACATGTCGAAGTGTCCTTGGGCAAGACACCGAACCCTACATTGCCTCCAATGAGTCGGTCGGCGCTAGCTTGCCACCATTGGTGTGTGAATGTGGGAAAAGTGAGGACGCTGGCGTCGACTCTTCGCCGCTCCACCTCCCAATGTCCCCCCCCCCCCGGTATGAATGAATGAACCATTGTAAAGCGCTTTGAGCACTTGGAAAAGCACTATAAAAATGCAATTCGTTATTAATGAAAAGGTTAAATACTGGTTGAAATCAAACCAAAGCTGCGAAAACGAATATGTTAGGCACGCTTTAAAATGTTAACGTCACTGCTTTAATGACTGTAATTTTGGAATGTTATTGCTTTTGTACTTGTTTAGATCAGTGGTTCTCAACCTGTGGGTCAGGACCCCCAGGGGGGTCGCCACATGATTTTGGAGGGGTCCCCATATGACAGTGAAAAATGCAGTGGCGTCAGTTCAGTAAAGGCTAGGGTATGGCAGGGTTAACTATCTGGGGCGCGCGGCAAAGCCGCGCGGCCGGAAAAAAATTTGGGGGCCCCTTTTTGGGGGGGGCCTTTTTCGGCCGCACGGCTTGTCTGCTGCGGGGGTTGCTGTGTCAGTCTTTTTACCAAAAAATGCATGCAGAGAGGTCTGCTTCCTTTTCATTTTAACTCACTGTTCACAAGTAAATAAAACAGCCTGTCTGCTATTGAAAAAACGCGCCTCTGCTGCTTGCTAATTAACAATAATGCATTGCACCTGTGTTGAGCCTGGGATTCCCAGGCTGGGCCTGGGAATATACCATTTTTGACAAGAAAAAAATATATATATATAATTTTTTTTTTTTCTGGAGCCAGGGTATGGCAGCTGCCATAGCCTGCCATACCCAATTGACGCCTCTGGAAAAATGTATTAAAAAAACGTGTACCTAAAAATAAAAATAAAAGACCAGAAAGAGGGCAAGCATTGTGAAAATATCGGATCTACAGGCCCAATTCCAAGTGCTTGTCTGGGTGGGGGGTCCCCAGTTCAAATATGATTATGTTGTTGGGGGGTTCCCAGTTTAAATATGATTCTTTTCGGGGGTCGCAGCCTGAAAAGGTTGAGAACTGGTTTAGATTAGAGCTTCATGCATGTCCTTTTTGTAATTGATATTTTTTTTACTAGGTAGATATTAGAAAGGCCTAACCAGGGACTGGGCTCGCAAATTAGCCTCGGCTATAAACCCCATATACTGTACAATGCAACGGTCTCATGTTTTATAACTTGATGCATTGTTTTTTGTATTGTCCCTGTCAAATAAACACAATACAAATTTTGATTCAAGGCTTATAGCGATGTTTACATGTTTGATCAGTTCTGTCCATTTCGTCTCCAGCCAAGTACACTTCATCTTGTGTGTGTGAGCTCGGTTACAAACAGATTGATATACTTTCATTCCCTGGAGAGTGGTATTGCACACACTGGCGAAACATCTCGACAGACAAAAAGCCTTGGGGGCACGCCCGTGGCCATTCCCATTGCCCAATCTCACAGACGCATTATCTAAAGCCTGCCTCTGTCATTACAGATGCCTGGCTGGGCAGGAAAAAGCTGCTGGCACTGATGTCAGTGGCATGTGTAACACAGCTCTCACACTCACGGCACACGATACACATGAACCCTCTCTGTCTCCGTCTCTCACACACACACATATGCACACGCACACAGTGGTGGAAGAAGTACTCAGATATTTTACTTAGGTAAAAGTAGCAATACCACAATATAAAAATACTCTGTTACAAGTAAAAGGCCTGTGTTAAAAATGTTACTTGAGTAAAAGCGCAAAAGTATTGGCATCGAAATATACTTGTATACTATACAAAAGTAAAAGTACTAGAATGTTTGAAAATAGCAGATCTACAAGCTCACGATCGGCTATTTTCAAATAGCCTAAGTTTTCAAATAATTGTAGTGGAGTAAAAGTACAATATTTGCCTCTGAGATGTACTGGAGTAGAAGTAAAAGTGTTGGAAATTGGAAATACTCAAGTAAAGTACAAATACTGTACCTAAAAATTTTACTTAAGTACAGTACTTAAGTAAATGTAGTTACTTAGTTACTTTCCACCACTGCACGCACACATACAAAGAGGCAGACAGGGAGACAGAAACACAATATTGTTATTATATGTTGATGTTGGGATTGTTGTCTAGGACGTTCATGTAGGTATTGGAAATATATTGATACTGATATCCTGATTTGAGACTAGAATGTAGGATTTTGCATATCTTAGTATCCTGATATGTTTTTTCCAGGTTATAAAGGCTGCATTACACTAAAATAATGTGATTAAAAAAAAAAGCTTAAATAACCTCCTGTTCCTGTTGGAAATATGTTGTGAAAGCACCAATAGTCATCCCTACAGTCACAATATCAAGAAGAAGAAAAATTGCGACAATTGATTTGGAAGTTATCATTCTGCAAAAATGCTTGTCAGCTGATAATGCTATACCAAACTTCCCACTTACAGTACATTAACTCACAATTGAATTTTGTACATTCTCTCTCTCTCTCGCGCACGCACGCACGCACACATGCACGCACGCACGCACACATGCCACACACACACACACACACACACACACACACACACACACACACACACACACGCACACAAACACACACACACACACACACACACACACACACACACACACACACACACACACACACACACACACACACACACACACACACACACAGGCAGTAAAGCAAGGACATTAAACTGCATCAGAAGGCCTGAGGGTTGATGAGATGGTGATAAAAAAGAATACACTAACACACAGTTATGAGTTATGATGAATGTGCATGTGAGAGATGGTCATTAAACAATCATATTACAAGGGTTTCCATCGTTACTAATTTAGTTGTAGACGTTGCTCCAGTAATGAATACAGTGCGAAGTCATTTCGACACAGCCTGTGGCTTATCATTTGAACCCCAAAAAGCCATAATATTGCTTTCAATATTTCATCGTGTGTGTGTGTGTGTGTGTGTGTGTGTGTGTGTGTGTGTGTGTGCGCGCGCTTGTGCGTGTGTGTGTGTGCATACATACGCGTGCGTGCGTGCATGCATACGCGTGCGTGTGTTTGTGTCTGCTGTGCATTTCAGCCACAAAATGAATATGTTTTGTGCTGGTTGTTTACTGCATGTGTATCCCTACAGAATAAGTATAAATCCTGTTGATGTGTACTGTGAAGCGTGCACTCTTTGCAGAGGACTGGTTGAGTCTGTATGGCTGTGGGCGGGTGGGGGTCGAGTGCACTGGGGTTGTGAATGGAGACGTATATGAATAAAGACCATAGTATTAGGGCTGAAAAACGGCTCTCCTAGACGTGTTTGTTATTAATGGACAGCTAGCATGAAAAATGCACGTTCAAAGTTGGAATAGCTGCACTTCAATAAGCCTCACGCTCCAGTTTCCCCTCCTGTAGCCGTACCTGCCTAATTTCTAAATCTTCCCAGTATCCCTCATCCACCCATGGCATACTATACTGTCAGAGGAAAATATTTATTCTGTGGACTGTAAACCACGTACTGCCCACAGTAATATGGCATGCCTCAGCGGGGGAAACATCCTTTATCAACACCCATCCTTCAGTATAAGAACCATCGCAGGAATAGCTTCAGGAATAAGCCACGGGTGGTGTGAAGAGTAGGCTACTCTGGCTCCGAAAGACGAATGCAGTATTATTCAAGAGAGATAACTCACTGTGAGAAATGCATGGTATATAGTGTATGGCAGAAGCCCATTGTGTGAGAACCCACATCAAACGTTAACCCACTCAGACCTGCCGCGCTATGAGCTTGCAGATCTGCAATTTTCTTTTTTAAATCATGAAAATCTGTGCAAATCTTTTAATATATATTTTTAAAGTGAACATTTGTAACTCAAATCTTTGCTTCATGGGGGGGGGGGGTCCCTGGAACAAAACATTTTGAGATGGGGGGTCCGTGGCCAAATAAATAATCTAAAAATGTTTTATAAATCCTAACAGTATGTTGCTATATCAGTGGTGCTCCAACTTTTCCATGTCAAGGGCCCACCCAAAATGACATGTATTTGGCCGCGGACCCCCATCTCAAAATATGTTGTTCCAGGGACCCCCCAGAAGCACAGATCGGAAAAGATTTGCACAAATTTTCCACAACTTTTTTTTTTTTTTGCAGATCTACAAGCTCGTAGCGTGGCACTCGGTGCCACGCTATAAGCTTGTATATCTGCTATTTTTGAATAGCCAAAGAAATCTTAAAATGACACAGATGCGTTCCCGGATTGAAGGGGTTAAATAAGACCTTTACTTACTAGTAGTAAGTAGTGTAGAATGCATGAGACGTTTAATGGGGAAAAATAAAACTCATGTCTCTAAAAATGTCTGGCTGCCGGACAATGCTTTGTACCTTGTGGCTGCAGAAAAGGGAATGAAATTCAAATTTTCTGAACAATGCCCTTCAGCGCTCTAGCGGCACTGCTGTTGTTGCTTGCTGAAGTGGGGCTTCGACAGTGGCTCTACACGTGTACATTTTATTACTAGAGTTGGGTAAGAACCAGTATGTAATACATTACATGATGTATTGTGTTAAATTAAAAGTAATACAGTTATAACGGTACTTTCTATTATTATTGCATTATATTGTGTTTGCATTCCTTTCACTGAAGCTCAAAAGGATTTCAGTCTAAAATGGAAGAGGCTAATGGGAGAAGTGGTGGAAAAAGTACTCGAATATTTTACTTAAGTAAAAGTATCAATTCTGCAATATAGAAATACTCCGTTACAAGTAAAAGTCCAGAATTCAAAATGTACTTGAGTAAAAATACAAAAGTGTTGCTTTCAAAATGTACTTAAAGTACCAAAAGTAAAAGTACTAAAATGTTTGAAAATAGCCGATCTACAAGCTCACAACGCGTCACGATGCGACACGTTGTGAGCTTGTAGATCGGCTATTTTAAAATAGCTTATGTATAACATAGGGCTAAAGTGGTTAATTATCTTTTATGATATAATAATTGATAATTGCAAAGTAACTAGTAACTAAAGTTTTCAAATAATTGTAGTGGAGTAAAAGTACAACATTTGCCTCTGAGATGTAGTGGAGTAAGCAAAAGTACTGAAAATTGGAAATACTACAGTAAAGTAAAAATACCAAAAAATACCTGTACTTAAGTACAGTACTTGAGTACATGTACTTAGTTACTTTACACCACTGAATGGGAGTAGCATTCTTCTCTACGAATAAAATGGAAGAAGAAGAAGAAGAAGAAGAAGAAGAAGAAGAAGAAGAAGAAGAAGAAGAAGAAGAAGAAGAAGAAGAAGAAGAAGAAGAAGAAGAAGAAGAAGAAGAAGAAGAAGAAGAAGAAGAAGAAGAAGAAGAAGACATTTAGAAGCCTACATTTAAATACAAACAACTCAGAAGATGCTTGCAGGACCCTCTAAGGGTGCAGGGTATAAATCTTGAAAAAAAATCTAATAACAGAGGGAGGATAATTACGCCTGTATGAACTGCTGCTTTCCAACGGCTTGTTTACACATTACTCAGGTAAATGTGTAATTACTTTAGAGTGAGAAAATCCTGTTACAGCAGTCAAGTATACGCTTGTGTACTCGCGTGAGCCAATACGTGATACACATGAGTGTTTACATAAGCTTTACTACTGTAATCCATCTGTAAGAAGACGTTCTTTCTCACTCAGGAGTTACATTATATTTGCACGTATATGTTTTTTACATTTAATATAAAGTACCAAGCACTGGCAATAAGAGCGAGACAAGAGCAACACGTTCTTCATAGTTGGCTGACAAATGATTAAAACAAGACATGACACAGAGACACAGTCATGTATTCCAGCTTGCTTTCTTTTGTGTGTGTGTGTGTGTGTGTGTGTGTGTGTGTGTGTGTGTGTGTGTGTGTGTGTGTGTGTGTGTGTGTGTGTGTGTGTGTGTGTGTGTGTGTGTGTGTGTGTGTGTGTGTGTGTGTGTGTGTGTGTGTGTGTGTGTGTGTGTGTGCGCGCGCCGTGTATGCGCGGCTTGTTTTCATAGACCTGGTTCCTGATTTGTCTCACAGAATCTGGCAACACTGCTAGTGGCTCCCCATTGGCTTAGACCTGTTGCTTATTTCTCTCGCAGAATCTGGCAACACTGCTAGGCCATAGCTTGGGAGCATAGATATAGAAACCTAGATACCTCATTGGCCTCTGCAGTTCATTGGAGCGACTGGTATCTCAATACAAGGCTCTTCCGCAGGGCTGTTTGACTACAGACCAATCACATCGCGTTGACTACTGGCCAATCACAGCGCGTCTAACTGACTAGTTGCTGCGCGGCTGCAACAAAAGACCCGCCCCACCTGCCTCTGATTGGCCTACTGAACGTCCCCTTCTGTGACGCACAAGTTTCCAGCTTGCCCTGCTGAAGCGGAATGAAGTGATAGGCTAGCCCTGCGGAACAAGGAAGCGCGCCCGAGATACGAACGCTTCAGAGCCGAAGGAGGCGTCTACCTTTATATGTCTATGCTTGGGAGGACGAGACCGCCCGTTCAGAGTATGGGAAAGTATCCCCATTGGCTTAAAGGACAGCCAATGATCGAAAACATGTCGAGAATCTGTTGAGAATCTGTTGAGAATATGTTGTGAATCTGTCGAACACATGTTGACTAGTGGTCAGTCTCTTTTTAGACCAGCTCGCAAGCTGGTAAAAATGATGGTTGGTATTAAAATAATCCCCTTAGATAGTTCTAGAAAGCGTAACCTCAGAGACACTTAATACAAAGTGGGACCCCCACCCAAACACTCGTAAGAGCAAGACAAGGTCAACTTGTTCTTCACAGTTGGCTGACAAAATTGTAAAAAAAATGATGGTTGGTCTTAAAATAATCCCCTTAAAATATTTCTAGAAACAGTAACCTTCAGTATCATTCAACATTCGACATGTTGCACAGTGAACGGCGTTGTAGAGCATTGGTTCTCAAAGTGGGGTCCGGGGACCCCCAGGGGTCCTTGAGGGGGTACCAGGGGGTCCCCAGCAACATTAGTTAATATAGCATCACATTCATTTTTAACCACTTTAATCATAATTTAATAATTTGGCCGTTCAAAAATAGCAGATCTACAAGCTCATAGCGCGGCGCCGAGTGCCGCGCTATGAGCTTGTAGATCTGCTATTTTTGAAAAATCCCTGGCGCATAATATTTTTGAGATGGGGGGTCCGCAGCCAAATTCATATTATTTTGGGGGTCCTTGACATGAAAAAGTTTGCGAACCACTGTCGAGTACATGTAGAGTACATGAGCAACTCAGCATGCATTCTCGCGTGCAAGTCACGCCAAAAGAATGCCCTCATTTCCATTTTGGAAGTACTACCAAGGGCATGAACAACACTCCGTGATGAGACGACTCTCTCCCTCTTGACTCGGCATGCTTTATAAATGCATTGAATTTGTCCCTCCATTAAATATAGAGTCCAACACATACCTCGGGCAAATACCTAAGAATTCCTTTCACACCTGGACATTATCCTAGCTGGACCCTGGAGGGAGAAACGGCTAATTTGAAAGTGTACAGGGGTCCTTACAGTATATACGATGTCCCCGGAAGGTTGCAGCAGTTTGCTTGGTGGTAATCACGCAGGTATCAAAACGCTCTCAGGGATATGCCTAATATCAAACCAGTTTTGAAATGATTTACCTGCGAGCGAAATAAACAATTTAGCTTCAGCTTTTATCGACTGGTCAAAAAATTGCTTATTGTGCAGAGACAGACTGTAACTTGAGTAAACCATTAAAATAATATGTGGGGGCCATTTTCCCTGTTTTACCTCCCATTTTTATTATTATCATCTGGCCTCATTTTCCAGGTTCTTGATATTACCAATAAAAACTCGGGCCAAAATAATCTGTATTGCTGCATTGTAGCTGTTATTGCAAATCTAAACAGTACGATAGCATTCTGTAATCTCCCTCTCTCTCTCTCTCTCTCTCTCTCTCTCTCTCTCTCTCTCTCTCTCTCTCTCTCTCTCTCTCTCTCTCTCTCTCTCTCTCTCTGTCTCTCTCTGTCACACTCACACACTCACTCCCATTATATGCCTCTGAAACATTTGAAAACAACAAATCCTACTGGTTTTGTCGGATTCACTCCAGGCTGTGTCCTGAAGGCAGATGACCTTTAAGGTTGCACATAATAATTTGACCACGACTAGGAAAAATCGTCACGAAAACCTAGCCTCTACAATGCATTTAGATGTCACCAGACATAATTGGTAGGTGGAGATCTCAGATTGTCTCTGGCTACGTGAGACTAGTCGCCCTCAACCCCACCCCCCGCCCTCAGCTTACATCTGTCTAAATAAATCAGAACTGACTAAAGATAACCTTCGAATAATGCTTTGTAATCTCTTAACCCATAAAGACTGGGAATGTCTTTGGGCTATTAAAAACATTGCAGATATACAAGCTCATAGCGCGGCACGCTATGAACTTGTAGATCTGCTATTTTTTTAATAAATCATTAAAATGTGTGTAAATATATTTTTTAAAGCAAACATTTGTAACTCAAATCTTTGCTTCTCGGGATTCTACAAAATAATGTCTTATAAATCCTAACAGGTTTTTTTTTTATGTATTTGGCCGCGGACCCCCATCTCAAAATATTTCGTTCCAGGGACCCCCAGAAGTTGTAACAGAGTTAGCTTTAAAAAATATATATTCAAAGATTTGCAAAAATGTTCACTATTTAAAAAAAATTGCAGATCTACAAGCTCATAGCACGACACTCGGTGCCGCGCTATGAGCTTGTAGATCTGCTATTTTTGAATAGCCAAAGAAATCTTAAAATGACACACACAGATGCATGCGTTCCCGGTCTTAAAGGGTTAATTTGTTTATGCTGAAAGCAAATTACGGGGGAAGGTTTTGTTAGATGTGCAAATTATTGCAATAGATAAGTAATTCAACAACGAATGACATTTTGAGAGGGATTTTTTACCTCCAGAGTTTTCATGAACTATCGAAGTTGGGCATCATAATCAATCAAGGAGAAAACCGTTGTTATTGCAGTCGCTCCTGTATTGGTTTCCCCTTTGAAAAATGTACTAACTATATGCTGTAGGCCCTATGCTTTATTAGAGTATCACAAGTAGGACAATGCTAGAAAGCCCCAATTCCCTTTGCTCTGTTTGACCTCAATACGTACAATGACCCAGTGCATCTTGTAGAATAATCACGGACTCATGAAGGTTTTTACACCTAAACTACATCCGAGAGGAATACAGTTTGTTTGGGGGTGTCTGGATATACAGATAAGGTGTTTGTTTTGAACCATTTCTAAGAAATAGGGTTCCGAATATGGAGCATTTCTCTAACCGCACTCTACGAGGAAACAGTATATCAAAGTGATTTTTTTTACCCCCGAGCTCAAATTGCATCGATTGAATTTCTGGAGAAAAAAAAATAAGAAAGAAAGAAAGAAACAGAAAAGAAAAGATAAAAAGCTTGAGCAGTAAAATTAGAGCAATTTATTTGTGAATGATGCTAAAAGTCAGACATGGACAGCGACTGTCCAGCCAGCTAATCAGGGATAGTGAGACAGCAGAGTGATGGCAAAAAGCTGCACGATGCCAAAATGGGACGAGCCAATCAGAGCAAAATCAACTTTTTCATTACATTACTGGAGCTACATTACTGTTTTCATGATGGTATACAGGGTAGGCACAGACAATGGGTTAAATAGTCTATTTCTCTGTGTGAGCATTAGTCAAAATGCACTCATAAAATAAACTAGAAATGTGCACTCATTGGAGTGCAGGTCTCCGCCAGGGCGGGTTGCCTACCCAGGGCCTGCAAACTTTGGAAAGGCAGTCATAACCAATTGGAATTGAATCTGAACAATCTAACTGATACGTACAGTATAAGGGATAATTGTCGCCGTGCCGGTAGTTGTTGAGAAATAACACCTGACAGGATGATTAACACAGAGGCGAAGCCAGGGTGTTTAATGATCCTGAAGGTTTTTTTTTCTAAACAACTACAGGCGCCGTGACAATTACACGGCTACTTAATAAATAGATTAATGAATTGACCCAAAATTTACAACAAAACTAAGTATTTCCTTGCGTACGGCAATGAAAGTATTCCATAAGTGTTTCGCTGGCCGTCCGCCCAGCGCAACAAAGTCGCCTCGGAAAACAAGGAAGTGTTGATCAAATAGAATCAATTTTCGGTTATTGCATCGTCTATTTCTCGCTGTTTTCAAAAACATTCTTGAGAGCAACGTATAGTTGTCTCCGCCAGGCCGAAGGCATGGTGGAGAGTATGTTTTACCCTCCGTGTGTGTGTCCGTCTCAGCCAAGCTAACATTGGTCAAGCTTCACGTGACACGTGACAATATGTAATATTGTACCGTGATTGGCTGACTCTATTCAGACCCTTTGCTTTGATTGGCTAGCGAGACGCATGATGAAATAATAACCTATAAATAGAACCACGCACTTCAAAAAATATTGTTTTTTTTTTAAGTGAGGTCTCCGCCTGGTGGAGACCTGTGCTCCAAGGAGCACATTTTCTAGTTGTAAATGACATTGTGTGTTTGTTAACATGACTGTCGTCATGTTGGATACAGCACAAACTCAATTTCCGGTACAGAGAGGACACACTTTTTAAGTATTGAGTGTCAGGGTGTGCTTGGCCAGGGCTGCAAACACCTTGTTTGAGTCGTTCGTCATGAACGTCAGCCGCGCACCACCAATATCGTCCAGGTATATGGCCACGCCTGGTATGGCAGCTAGCACAGGGACCATGACTTTCTAGGAGCAGAGCAGAGGCCGAACGGCATCCGGGTGTAGTGAAACACCCCGGCATGTGTTACAAAGGCTTTGAGGTTCCTGCTGCTGGGGCGAAGAGGCACCTGCAGGTACCCCAGTCTGAGGTCGAGCTTGGTAAACACTGTGGCGCTGTAGAACTGAGCTGTGAGCTCCTCTGACGTGGCGTGGGGAGGGGGTACTGGTCTGGGACCACTGCTTTAAAGAGCTGGTGCCATGTTTTTGCACTTTTTCTGTTTTTCATGTGTCTATGAGGTTGATAGAACTTCATAAAGCCCCCCGGTGGTGTTTTTATAGTGTTTTATGTCTTCTCTGACTATTTGGAGTTTCTTCCTGGAGGCTGAAACCTTGAGGGTCAAACGTGCCAATAGAGAAACAGCGCTTTAGTGACATCACAAAGCCATACCCTCCCCCTCATTATCATAACACAGCAGGTGTGGGCATGAGGAGGAGGAGGGACTAGGACAGGTGGGTGGTGCTAAGGTGGTGGAGGAGGTGCTAAGGTGAGAACCAGGTATACTTAATGAACTGGAGGCGTGTCCACATAAAAACATAATTTTAACAATTTCTGTACACTTTTTTTTTGTTGAAAAAAATCCTTACATAATAATAATACCTTATGATCAGGTTTTAGGGTTGAAAAATATCATGGCACCCCATCTTTAATTCACTGCACGCAGATCCGACTACTTCTCGGACTGGGGCCCATGACCCACCTCTCTCCCACTCACTTTGCCAGCCTAGGCTGGCTCAGGGTGGAAGACAGGGTTAAACAACTAAAAATGGGTCTGGTCTTCAAAATTGTAAATGCAAATTTGCCCGAAATGCCCCCTATACCCGCATATCTGTATAAATACCTCGAAAAAGTTAGTGACACCCACAGCCACGAACTAGAGGGAGTGTAAACAACAATCTGGTACCACCCACCCATAAAACAAACATGGGCAAATTCTCCTTCTATAGCACAGCCACCAAGGAATGGAATAGTCTAACCCCATCCCTCAAAAAATGCAGTTCGCTGGGCTCATTCAAAACAGCCCTAAAAACTCATCTTTCTGGAGGCCGAAAGAGGAGCTAGTACCAGTTTTTTATTTTGTCATGCTTTTTTTTGGGTACATAGTGGTATTTTTTCGGTATTATCTGTATTTTCATGTTGATTTTTGAACTGTTTGGTTGCTACTATATATGTCTATGAAATTAATTCAAGGACCCCAACGGAAACAAGTCCGCAAGGACTTTTTTGGCCGGACCTTTTAGACAAAAGCATTATAAATGTAACTGTGTTGTTTTACATTATTTTGCCTAATAAAAATTTCAATCAATCAATCAATCAATCAATCAATCCACACAGACACGCAGGGCCCCCGACCTCTTCTTGACCACCACCAGGTTCGAAACCCAGGGTGAAGCATCCACTGGTTCGATGATACCAGCTTCCAGCAGCTGCCGTAGCTCAGCTGAGACTAGGGCAGTAGAGGGCGGGGACAGGGGCAGTGAACTGAAACGAATATTGTAGCTATCAATGTTCAGGAGAGACCAGCCCGCACCGGTATCCACCAGCAGGCGGCTGCACACATCATCGAGGTAGACCGAACATGATTTGAAAGGCACTGCACCTGAGGTCACGTTGTGTATAATGGTGGGAACCAGACTGGGAGTCCTGGTCCCCTGGGCCGGCCGGGGCAGAGCGACAGACAGCAGCGAAATGATTTAGCTTACCGCGTTTACGGCGTGTCTGGCCACGGGCAGGGCAGTTCTCGGCTCTTGAAGCATTTCTAGACCTGAGACCCGCAGTTACCGCAGGGCTGTTGTGGTTGTGGATGGGGCCGGGGGCGTTCCAGTTGCATCGTTCCAGTTGCATCGCAGCTGCGGAGTCAGGGTCCGGTGAGTCGCTGTGTGGCAGTAGTGGATTCAGAGAGAGATCGGACGAGGCTGCCCGCCTGGATGTGGCCACTTGCCGTGTAGTAGGCCTAGTTAACGTAGCAGCACACTCAGCTGCACTCTCAACTTTAAATGCGATCGCAACTGCCTCGGACAGCAACAGTACATCTTTTATAATATATGCAAATTAACTAGTAACTCAAGTTTTCAAATAATTGTAATGGAGTAAAAGTAGAAGTAAAAGTATTGAAAATTAGAAATACTCCAGCTAGGTAAAAATTCCTCAAAAGTCTACTTAAGTACAATACTTGAATAAATGTACTTAGTTACTTTACACCACTGGAAACAAAACAACACTCTGCGGGGCTGCGAAATGACCCTTCAGAAGCTCCACGGCTGCGGCATAGCTGATATCGGGTCCCGAGCACCCGTTCACCCTCCGTGTTGTAGCAGCGCCTTTTTGCGTGCCGCGCTAACGCCGGTTAGCCCCGTAGCTGTTAGCCATGTTTCCAACGACTGTTTCCAGCGAGTCCAGGGCACTGGAGGCTCGCCAGGCAATTCCAGGAAGGGGTTGGGTGGTGGGAGAGAAAAACCAGCCATCCTCGTCGCCAATGTTGTGTTCGTGAATGATCAGGCCATGACGCAGTTTGCCAGAGAACTTCACTTTACTTCTTAGCTCTCAGGAGAACGCTACAACAACATCACAATATCTAACAACGTAAGATTGGCGTAATCGATCCCTGAAATCCCCACACTCACAACTACAGGCAAGGCTAAACAAGCGCAGCACAATCGAACAGAGCAGCAGTCAGTGAGCCATTTTTTGTTTCTTTTTTTAATTTAAAGTGGCCAATTTTTTTACCCCCTTTTTCTCCCCAATTTAGTCGTAATCCCACACACATTTCTGCTGTCGTATCCTACTGACTCACCTGCCAGTGAGGAGCCCCCACCAGGAGGACGTAGAGCCTTCGTCCTACTCCTCCCGCCCAACACACCAATATCACCCTCCCCGCTCGGCTTCCCTCCCCCGAACACAGGCCAATTGTGCTTTATAGACGCCCGACAGAGCCGGATGCACCACGGTGGATTTCGAACCCACAACCTCCGTGGTGGTGGGCAGGGACTTTAACCACTGCACCACCCGAGCGCAGTCAGTGAGACATAACGAACACATACTTACTTACTAGCCAGTTTCCAACTCACCGTGCATTATTCTCTGTTAATTCCACGGGTACAGTGATGGCCACCACAGCTAATCGTGTTCCACTGTGTGTCCTTGGGTGATCCACCATGAAGGGTGGGTCAGTGCTGCTCCACTATACTCTGAATGTAGTGAACTTCACTGTGTGTAAATACAGTGACCCACTTCAGGGCCAGAGCTATAATGTTTAATCCGTTAAGACCGGGAACGCATCTGTGTCATTTTAAGATTTCTCTGGCTATTCAAAAATAGCAGATCTACAAGCTCATAGCGCTGCACAGAGGGCATTTTAAAGCGAACATTTGTAACTCAAATCTTTGCTTCTGGGGGGTCGGGGGGTCCCTGGAACCAAACCTTTTGAGATGGGGGTCCGCGACCAAATAGCCTACATTTAAAAAATGTCTTCTAAATCCTAACAGTGTGTTGCTATATCAGTGGTGCTCCAACTTTTCCATCTCAAGGACCCCCAAATAGATATGTATTTGGCCATGGACCCCCATCTCAAAATATGTTGTTCCAGGGACCCCCAGAAGCACAGATCGGAGTAATTTTTTTTCGCTTTAAACTTTTTTTCCAAAGAATAGCAGATCTACAAGCTGCACTCTGTGCCGCGCTATGAGCTTGTATATCTGCTATTTTTGAACAGCCAAAGAAAAAAAAAAGACACGCGTGATGCGTTCCCGGTCTCAATGGGTTAATGTAACCGAAAAGGATTCTTGCAGTATTAGCTCATAACACCACGGGGCGAGCCCCTGTGGAAGAAGATTTTGCAGAGGCTAACGCTCAGGACTTGTCATGCAGGTTACACTATCTCTGTGCTGCCTGTGTAATGATGTGTGAGTGTGTGGCTCCGAATCTCTGCTCCACCTCTTTATACTGCTGAATGGAGATTCGCCTGGCTCCGACGTGAGGTAATAAATTACATCGCCGAGTTTTGAGTTCTGCATAACCCATTCAAACCCGGGAAACGCATCTGTGCCACGTTATGATTTGAGCTAAAAAAAAACATTATTTTACACGTTGGCTATTCAAAAATAGCAGATATACAAGCTCATAGCGCGGCACCGAGTGCCGCGCTATGAACTTGTAGATCTGCTATTTTTTGAAAAATCGTGAAAATGTGTGCAAATCTTTGAATATGTAATGTTTTCAAGCAAACATTTTTCAACTCAAATCTTTGCTTCCGGGGGGGTCCCTGGAACAAAATATTTTGAGATGGGGGTCGGCGGCCAAATACTTATCATTTTGGGGGTCCTTGACCTGAAAAAGATTGAGAACCACTGACATAGTAACGTAATTTTTTTTCAAAAAACAGTTAGGATTTAGAAGACATTTTGTAGAATCGGCCTCACGTCTTAATGGGATAAGTCAGGAGGAGCCACCATGGGGGAAACAGATTGTAGATGTTTTTTTGTGTGTGCATGTGTGTGTCTATGTACTGGGAATGGGGGAGGCCGGGCTATGGCGTTTAGATTAATGCGTCTACCCGCTTTACAAAATGCCTTGGAATCTGCAAGTGCAATGTAAGCTATAACGTAAATGTAAGATACATTATTTCCAATGCTGTGTGGATGGCTTTGGGATTAAGTAGTGATTTGCCTCTTTTGTCATTGTACGGCACATGGAAATGTTACTTATCATATTCAGGGAGTACACAAACATGCTCTTTTCATTACAGTCCGCAGACAGGGTACATGCAGCTGCTGATGATAAATACCGTTATATGCAGTTGCAAAGAGAGGCGCTTGTTTCCAAACAGCGCCCAGGCTAAGAAGTGACATCTGTGGGAGGTTTAAATTAATATTTTCCTGAATTTTCTGCATTTATAACAGAGGTAGTGAATTGTGTTCTGCTGTGTGTTAACCCATTAAGACCGGGAATATATCTGTGTCATTTTAGATGTCTTTGGCTATTCAAAAATAGCAGATATACAAGCTCATAGCGCGGCACCGAGTGCCGCGCTACGAGCTTGTAGATCTGCTATTTTTGAAAAATCGTGAACATTTGTAACTCAAATCCTTGCTTCGATCTGGGGGTCCCAGGAACAAAATATTTTGAGATGGGGGGTCCATGGCCTCAGGTCTTAATCGGTTAAAGAAATCGTCTCTGTTGACGACTGTAGTTATTTCCTTCTTACTTTTTTTTACGATATAATATAGTTTGAGTAACCTTTCTATTATCACATCCTAAGGTAAGTTAACACTCTAGAATTGGAGCAACAATCACTAGAATTACAACAGGTCTGTTTTGCCTGTGGTCACCGGTGTCTGCCCTCAGCGTGCATGGCCCTGGTCGAAATAAAGCAGCCTAAAAATATTCAATAATCCTGCTATGAATGTGCGAAGTATCTGTCTGTCTGTGCGCCTGTAGTTCGCGTGACGTCCAACCGGCCATCTTCAAATTTCGCCAAGGTCCCGAGGGAGTGTGGTGCCCGGCGCTGAGTCGGTCTGATAGGCGGTTGTACAGAACCGCCGTTCCGACCGACCAACTTCAAAACTTCAAACTCAGTGGGGCCTGCAGTTCCATTCATATTTATTGTCACGTACCGGTGTGGTGAGGACAACAGGACAGCCAGGCAGGTAGTGATCAAAACCCATGGTTGTGTGTTTTAATAAACAGTAGGTGAACAGAAATCACAAATACAAACTAACTAATGCAGTGACACCAAACAATGAGTCGACAATAACTGACTGGGGAACAAGACTAACATACACATGAGGGGTGATTACAAATCAGATACAGCTGGGGCAAACAGAATCATAGAACCAAGAATACTAGACCAGGGAACAAAACATAGACATACAAGACCTAGACAAGACAGGCGACGTCTGTGACTGTGACATTTATACCCCTACCCAGGAAAGGGGGTGTGGTTGTGGAAAGGGGGCGTGCCTGTAAAAAAGGATCTAACTGTTGCTTTGACTGTGGGCGTCAGGTTCATAGACTGTAAAAAAGGAATGGACAACGTTACGCCCATAGACTCTACAGACCGTAAATTAAACCTATTTTTCAATCATTTCAAATCCGCCATCTTTCTATATCGCGTCATATCCTAGGCAACCGGAAATGAATGCTATTGGTTGGGACCAGAGCGGGGGTGGGGAATGAATGCTATTGGTTGTGTAGCTTGTCAATCAAAGCATCACAAGGTAGCCACGCCCCTCCTAGAGCATACCCTACTTTATCATAATTCTTTTAATAAATGGGACCATACCAAAACGCATATCATAGTGATTGAAAAAAGACTTTAAACTATAGCGACTGGAAGCATATAGTATTCATGACAATGTTTATTAAGGTAATAAAATCAAGTCTAAAGTTCGGCAAAAACCCACCCACTTGCATTGAGCAAAACAGCAAAACTACAGGGCGGCAGTGGCTCAGGGCTAGAGTGGCCGGGTAGAGTGAACTGGAAAACCGCAAGGTTCCCAGTTCGATCCCGGCGCTCCCCTAGAGTTAGTGTCGAAGTGTCCTTGAGCAAGTCGCTGAACCCCTAATTGCTCCCGATGAGCAGGTTGGTGCCTTGCATGGTTTCCTCCGCCATCGGTGTATGAATGTGTGTGTGAATGGGTTAATGGCACAATCAATGTAAAGTGCTTTGGATAAAAGCGCTATATAAATGCACCATTTTACCATTTACAGGCCATTCATATGAACTGTCACTTCCTATGTAGACTCAATTTCAAAGGCGGATGCTGGGCCCTTGGTCAGATTACAGAGTGTGGAAGTTTGATTGACAGCCTCTATTTACAGGGTGCCGCCCCCTCTTAGCTCTCAGGCAGAGGACACATAGTAGGAGAATACTTTAAATCATAATACATTATAGAGTGCACCAAAAAAATTTACAATGCAATTTTTTTGTCTGCTTAGAGTTAGATAAAAACTCGATTTTGCATTTGATACATTTTGGGGCATTTTTGTCTCCGCCAGGCCGAAAGGCATGGCCGAGCCCGAGACTATGTTTTGCATCCTGCCCGTCCGTCCGGCCGTCCGTGTGTGTGTCCGTCCGTGTGTCCGTCTGTCTGCCAGCAGCTAATCTCCGGCACTGTTAGCCCGGTCGCCGCAAAACTGTTCACACACACTCCCTGGATGCCAAAGCCGAACCTCTGCCCCGACTATTTCAGAATGGCCTGTCATAGCGCCACCAGGAGGCCGATTTCGGCAAAACACATTTTCTGATATTACTCCTACAGATTTTGTCCCAACATCACACAAATCGGTACACCATATCTCTATAGTCATGTGATCAACACAGATCTGTCCGATTTCCCATATTCCATCCTGATTGCCTAAGATGGGCTTCCAATTTTGCACGCACATTCCCACTAGGCTGAGGAAGAAATTAGATTAGATTAGATGTCTTTATTATCCACAAGGGAAATTTGTTTTGCTCAGGTCAATGCATACATTCAAGACAAGACAATAAATATACACCACAATTAAAACACCTAGCAAACTAGGCTACTTCAATTCTATACAAGATAACATTCTAGATTTAAAAGAGTCTTTAAAATAAAGCAATGTCCTCTCCACATGTCCATGGAGCTATTTAGCATACAGAGTCCAGCCGTGTGTGTGTGTGTGTGTGTGTGTGTGTGTGTGTGTGTGTGTGTGTGTGTGTGTGTGTGTGTGTGTGTGTGTGTGTGTGTGTGTGTGTGTGTGTGTGTGTGTGTGTGTGTGTGTGTGTGTGTGTGTGTGTGTGTGTGTGTGTGTGTGTGTGCGTGCGTGCGTGTGTGCGCACATATTCATGGGGGGTTCGACCAGGTGAGGTGGATCAGGTATTTGGTTTGTGTTTATTAAGGAGCCTAACGGCAGAGGGGATGAAACTGGCCTTTGCCTTCCTGAATCGAGAGGCACCATATCTCCTACCCGAGGGCAGGTGCTGAGGTTATAAGTCGGGTCTCTCGCGATTTTTCCTGCTTTCTTCACTGTCCTCTGGTCATAGAGATGCTGAAGTGCAGAGCACTGCACCCCACGGAGCTTAGACCCTAAGGTCGTTACCCTCCGCATCTTAGCCTTGTTGGTCCGTGAGAGCCAAGCCAGGAAAGTGAAGGTAAGGAGGCTTTCTATATGGTAGATGTAAAAGCTGCGAAGGATGGGAGGGGCAACATCCATGCGTGCCATCCTTGAGTCTACTGTCTGCAGCCTCCGTATGCCACTTGAAAATGTTCTAATCAGCCTCATGGTGGCGCTATAACAAGCCGTTTCGTGTTTTTACATAAAACAGCACCGATCTGAAACTTTGCACGCACACTCCTTACAGGCCAAGGAAAAATCTTTGCCCTGCATTTTTCTCATCTGCCTTTTAGAGCGCCACCAAGAGGTCAATTTGTGTAAAACACATTTGTTTTATATTACTCCTACAGATTCTGTTCAAAAATCACGCAAATCGGTACACAGTATTTCTATAGTCATGTGATCAAGACAGATGTGTGAGA
This sequence comes from Gymnoscopelus braueri, assembly GCF_963280865.1. NCBI lineage: Eukaryota > Metazoa > Chordata > Actinopteri > Myctophiformes > Myctophidae > Gymnoscopelus > Gymnoscopelus braueri. The sequence goes on along the minus strand of NC_137607.1, from coordinate 17,864,713 downwards.
TATTTCATATTCCATCCTAATTGGCTAACTTTGGCTTCCAAAGTTTGCAGGAGAGGTGACATTTTGCACGCACATTCTCACAAGGCCGAGGAAGAAATGCCACCCTTTTTACATTGGCCCGTTATAGCGCCACCAGCAGGTCTAATTTAGCGACACAAAGTTTTGGAACAAAATGCCTCAAATCATGAAAGCAGTGTCCGATTGCCGTGAAAGGCCTAGGAACAAATGGCACCCTTTTCACATTAACATTATAGCGCCACCAGGAGGCCACAATAACCTAACTTACCTGGCGGAGACCTGTACTCCGAGGAGCACTTTTTCTAGTTGTATTTGTTCCTCTAATAAAGGAAATAGCTATAGATTGAGTCTACTGTCTGCAGCAGCAGCAGTCAGTCAAGCCAGATAAAACAAACTCATAATAGAATGCACATTAAACAGTACTTTTTTCCCTTAATCCCCCAAAATGAGATTATTTTTTTCTTGTTTTTTCTTGTTTGCAATGTACTTAAGAATGTTTGTCATCAATGGGATGGTTCATGTTTATATTCTATTGATTGAGGAATGTTTGTTACTGATGGGATGGTTTATGTTTGTATTGGATTAATGCAGATTTGCGCGTTCTCATACTATGTGACATGTTTTTTGACGTGGAATCATGCCTCATTGGCATACATAGTTTGCATTCTGTGTATTTTGAGCACAAATAGTGATTTTGGACGTGTAGTCCTATTTGCATGCTATTTGCATACTGAATAAGTAAATTGATTCATGTTTCTATGTTTGTTCCTCGCTTTCAGTTCACTCCTTACAGTACGTGCTTCCTTGCCTTGTTATTTTGGGAAGTTTGGCTGGCTATCTAATTTTAGTTAAGAACAGAACAGAACAGATACCAGCAAATTCCAGTGGCCAAAACAACTTCTTCTAGAAGTGCAAAGACTTCTTTGTATCTACTTATCCAAACCAGCATCAAACAGCCTGCAGAGAGGTCGTTTTCATCCCTGCGTCAGATCAAGAACTACTGTATCTGCGATCGGAGATGACCCAGCAGAGGTTCAAGGACCTGATGTGTGGCTACTGCCACAAAGAAAACCTGGCCCAAAGCAATGGAAGGAGGGAGGCTTTCTTCTTAGAGACATTAACTCTTTAAGACCGGGAAAGCATCATTTTTGTCATTTTAAGATTTCTTTGGGCTATTCAAAAATAGCAGATCTACAAGCTCGTAGCGCTACGAGCTTGTAGATCTGCTATTTTTTTTATCGTGAAAATGTGTGCAAATCTTGGAATATGTTTTTTTTAGCTTTTAGCTTTTAAAGCGTTTTTAACTCTAATCTCTGCTTCTGGGGGATTCTACATAATGTATTCTAAATCCTAACAGTTTATTTTTATTTGTATTATGTTGCTATAATATCAGTGATTCTCAAACTTTTTTCATGTCAAGGACCACCCAAAATGTTGTTCCAGGGACCCCCCAGAATCAAAGATTTGAGTTAAAAATGTTTTGATTTGCACAAATTTTCATGATTAATCTGCTATTGTTGAATAGCCAAAGTATAAAATAATGGTCAAAGCTATGCGTTCCCGGTCTTAAAGGGTTAAAGTGGTAAATGGTGAGCAGTAAGTGCATGTTCTTTATTTTTCGTTGCGTAAGAAAAGGAAGGTTATATTGGGATATTGTGATTGATGGGTCCTGGGGACATTGTGTGGGTGGGATTAGAGAGGGAGAGAGAAGTGAAATCCTGATGCTGTACTGTATGTGGTTTATGATTAATTGTCTCGATTAAATCATACAAATCATGATTTTTGATTACCATAGTTTTAACAATGCAAATGAAGAGGAACAAATGAACTAATTAACTGAACAAAAATAGCTGTAATCATAACACAAATGACACCACAACTTTAAATCCTGTTTCATGGTGCCTGGTCCATACATAGTGACTGCATGAAGACAATGATGGCAAATTCTGACACAAAAGCAATAAAATAGATACATAATAAAAATTAAATACTGTGTTGTTCTGTGAAGTTCTTTGACACAAGAAAGAAGATCTTGTTTGGTGGCAGTGGCTAGAAGGCTATAGGGACTTGGGAATCGGAAGGTTCCCTTTTCGATCCCTGGCTAGTGTCCTTCAGCAAGACACGGAAGGGGCCTACAGTACATATACTTGAAAATAATCCAACCAATGTCTGAACTTTTTTCGACAAAAGTAAGACTGTCACGAGCTGAGCTCTTCTGTGTTTCGAGCACCATGACCCCGCCCACTCAGTAATCTGCTCAATGAATCTGTCTAGCAACACAGTGGCTCGCTCCGTCGGTCACCGAGCCAATCAAGCTGTGTACAGCCAGCACTGGAAGCGATGGTTTTAACATCCCTCTGACGCCCTTTGGGACATTTTTCACAGAGGTACGGAGGTTTTGCCATTTCTTCAAACAGGTTGTGTTTACGCATGGTCACTAGAGAGGCATTTCAGAGATGTTTGTGCCTCCTGGAGGTTGGCTCGTGAGACAAGTACCTCCTAACCTCCTCAGCCAACTTCCCTTCAAAAACTAACGCTGCTTTCACTGCTGGCAGAATGAAGCGCTGGGCTGAATGCGGAAACAAAACAAATATAACTCTCCCACCTTGACGCCCACCACGTCTGCCCAACGTCTGACCAACCATAGTAGCAGAACTTTCTTCGGAAAGTTGGAATATCTTGGAGGTGCAAAAAAAGAAAATTATGGCATTTTGTAGTTATTGCCTGAACAACGTTCAGCTGTTCGGACGGAATATTGATTGATTGATTGATTGATTGATTGATTGATTGAACGCTTTATTAGTCAGAAATGTAAACAGCACGAGGTACAGTCAGCTAAAAGGATAACACAAAAAGTCCTGGGGACTTGTTTCCATTGTGGACCTATGTATTCAATTCATCAACATCGCGTAAAACAATTTACACATTAATACATGCCATCAACAATACAAAACACTATGTACAAAGGAGAAAAAGGAAAAACGGCAGCAGTGAATGATGGCAATTTGCATTTACCTCCCCTTGTAGTCTCCTGATACGTGTACCGTATTTTCCGCACTATAAGGCGCATCTGAGTATAAGGCGCACCTTCAATAAATGTATTATTTTCATATATAGGGCGCACCACATTATAAGGCGCATCTGCACTATAAGGCGCACTGACGGTGCGGCTTATAGTGCGGAAACCAAGGGAACCAATATTGATACATAAGGCGCATCGGATTATAAGGCGCATCCGCACTATAAGGCGCACTGACGGTGCGCCTTATAGTGCGGAAAATACGGTAGATGTTTTTTCAGGCCAATTCTGAAAGAAACCAGTGATTCACATCATCTTTTAATGGATGGTGTGTCAGGACATTACACATTTTGATGGAATATGCACCAGGCTTGAACTACTCCGATGAGGTTGGTGTCTTGCATAGTTTCCTCTGCTGTCGGTGTGAATGTGTGTGTGTGAATGGGTGAATGTAAAGCTCTTTGGATAAAGGTGCAATATACTGTAGTACATGCACCACGAACAATTTTGGACATAGTGTGGCCATACAAATTCCAAAAAGTCTTTAAGAATGGCAGCATGTGGTGTGGTGAGTGTATGCTGCTGGCTCAGAAGGTTGGACCATATCTGAAAAAAAGAGAAAAAAGAAGTGGACTGACATGAAAGTAGGAGCTAAAAGGAGCATAGTCTTACACAGGCAGTGTTTGTCATGGCGGGGTAAAGGTGTCACCAGAGCTCAAAGCCATTGATGAGTGACAGTAATAATGCAGTATTAATAGTAGTCCTGAGTCGACGTACATATGCATGCAAGATACACCGGGTGACCTACAGTACATAATATGTATTCCCTCGTTTGAAAACAGAAAACCAAATGCATTGTGTTTTAACTATTTACAAATTTTCTACAGTTTTTAGTCACTGCGTGTTCCAGTATAGGGTCGGTTTAGCCCTGGCGTCTCACCTCCTCACAGACATGCAGCCCTGAAATGTGCATCATCTCGAGGTTGAGTTTGAAATAGATAATAATTGCTTCATGTGACATAAGGTTGTACACTGAAAGATCTGCTTAATGCATTATTACGCTATTTTGATCCACACTATGTGTTTTTCACCTCCACTCGCTGGGAGACGACAGCGACATTTAGCTCAAGGCCAGGGCAAACGCAACCAAATGCAGAAGCGGATAATGCCAGATTTGTTAGCTGCACCACATTAAACAGGACAGCACACACCCTCACAATTTTGCTGTACATAGAAGCCAGCTATCACACACAGCTCCGGCCTTATAAGTCTTTGCCCAACACTGCTGTTTCTCCGTATGAATGAGTTATGAGTTTGCCCCTGGCCACTACACTAGTACAGTAAGTAGCCTACCATGACAGCATCACATATGATTTGGACATTCATCAAATGAAAATTATTTCAATTAATGAAAGACAATTCATTCTCACTTGGTATCCTTATAGCGACATGAGTGTGCTCGAAACTACTAGTACTAATTACATTTGGGAAAGCAGACACTGCAGTCTGGCATAAAACAGGTTGACTGAGAGATCCAAGGGTTGTCAGGACTTAAGACTGGCATGGCTTGGTTTCTGTAAAGCTGGGCCCGATACGGCACAGATATCTAACAGCTCTTGGAAATCGGAACCGGCTCATAAGCCACTAATTGATTAGCCTGAGGCTACGAGCTCAATCCATGGTCTTGAAGGGCGGACCCAAACACAGCCGCCTGGATTTGTGCGTGGCTTCCTATTGCTTCACCAATCTATGTCCCCGCCTCCCCTCCCCTCCCCCCCTCGGCTTGTGCACGGAGCACGCTGACGTCACCAAATTTAGAGCGACGCCCCTCTGCACTCTGATTGGTTAGGAGATAACAAGGTCCAAGACCATCGTTACTGCATCGCTCCCCCAGGCTTTTTTTCTTTTGTAACAAAAAAAAAAAGCCTGGGTTTCCGAGGCTACTAATTGATTGATTTATTGGCCAGTAAATCTAGCTCGTTTCTGAAAATGTGTTTCTGTAGTCTCATCAACCAAATATTCCAATATTCCAGTGCCAAAACAGCCATTGTGTGTCATTGGTAACTCGGTTTTGTATTACCACCCATTTCATGGTAAAAGCTACACCTTCAGGTTTAGGAACTTGCCCTGATTGTAATTGACAATGAAAGAGCCATTAACTCATTGACAGTTCTGTGCAATGATAACAATATTGTGAAACTATGCACTTGTATCTGCCCAACTGTACTACAGTTCACCTTATTATTTAAAAGAATACTATAAAAAAAACATGCAAGTACTGTTTGAAAATTACATATTATCAAATTAAATATGATATAACTTTATATATAACTTTTTTAATGGTATCGATTTCTGAATATCTGCTAAAACAAGCTGTGCGATGACGTCAGAAGTAGGCGGATCCGTGGATCTCTTGTGATTGGTTTAGGTAAATTTGAATCCCCTCCCCCTGGTAATCGCGGACACTGCAGCCAATGTCAGCCTGAAGCTCCACGCAGCTTCAGGCTGATAATCAGGCTACCCCTTGGGGTGCTTGAGCTGCCTCTAGGGGGTGCACGAGAAGAAACATGTAATGGTGGTTTAATGGATGTACTAATAATTACACCATTAAACCACCAAATGTTTTTTTTTTATTAAGTAAACGCATGCAAGTAAAACATTTCCTTTGTACACTTTGGTAAAAGTTAAATCCAAAAATTAAAAACGTACATTTTAACAAATTAATTAATGTACCCAATATGCACTTCAGCTGCAATTTCAGTCATTTTTATTATTTTCTTTAATTTAATGGGGCGTCTTTATGACAGCATTTCCCCCCATCTAAAAGTGACGTTTGTAAAGCACAATAAAGCATATTCCTTTCCTTTCCTTGTGTGTAACTTTGTTGCAATTAATTGAAACTTTGTTACAATGTAGTTTCAATTTAATGTAAAGGGACTACACCATGAATTTGAACTTTTCCTTCTTATTTGTGTGTTTTTGGTCTCCCCTACCTCTCTTCTATCCCAAAAAATACCCCAGTTTGAGCACTCAGGCTTTCACAGCATATCTGGGGTTTTATGTAAATTCTTCTCAAAACAGGCCAAACTGATTTGGCCCCGAAAGTGACGTCACTATCGGTACAATCCCTCCCGTTTTCCAGTTCCA
>NC_137607.1:17696029-17853529 GCF_963280865.1 Gymnoscopelus braueri | reverse complement strand
TACTGTACTTGAGTACAGTTGTGCGGTATTTTTTACTTTACTGGAGTATTTCCAATTTACAGTACTTTTACTTCTACTCCACTACATCTCAGAGGCAAATATTGTACTTTTACTCCACTACAATTATTTGAAAACTTTAGTTACCAGTTACTTTGCAGATATAAATGATTACATAATAAAACATACATTAACCCCATTAGCCCTATTTTATGCATAGGCTATTTGACAACGCCAATACTTTTGTACTTTTACTCAAGTACATTTTGAATACTGGACTTTTACTTGTAAGGGCGCGGTCCCACCACACTTTTATTTTACCTCTGGGGCGGAATCTGACAATGCTTTGTCAATGTAAATGCGTGGATTCACGCAAGAGCGCATCTTTCCACTTGTCGCGCACATCTTGCGTCTATGCGCTCTATGCTGCTTTCCCCCCTCCCTCTGTCCAATCGGGTGAGTCGAAGGCGGACCGTCCCAAAACTCAGGAAGCGACACGGTGCTTGCGATAGAGCAACTGGTTGTAGCTGTTGCATGGGAGGGTCCTGAAAGTGAGTGACAGGATGGTCACTCTGTTTATTTAGAATGCGCTGGCTGCAAAAAACTGTGGCCGCGCACAACCTGCGTTCAACAGCGGCCGACCATGTTTTGGTGGGGCCGCGCCCTAACAGAGTATTTCTATATTGCAGTATTGATACTTTTACTTTAAAGACGGGGTGCCGTGATTTTCAGTGATTCCCCCCCCCCCCTAAAACATAATCATCAGGTATTATGGTTATACTAGGAGGAAGATTTTTTTCAAAAAAGTGTACAGAAAGTGTTAAAATCATTTTTATGTGGACAGGCCTCCAGTTCATTAAGTATAACTGGTTCTCACCTTAGCACCTCCTCCAAGGGTATAATTTTACTGTGTCATTAAAGTGCTATTTTTCTATTGGCACGTTTTACCCTTAAGGTTTCAGCTTCCAGGAAGAAACTCAAAATAGTCAGAGAAGACATAAAACACCATAAAACACTACCAGGGGGCTTAAGGAAGTTCTATCAACCTCATAGACACATGAAAAACAGAAAAAGTGCGAAACCATGGCACCGCCTCTTTAAGTATAACATTTGAGTACTTTTTCCACCACTGGTCCCTGGCATATAAAAGGTTGAGAAGCACTTCCCCACCAGGGCACCTCAAGTGCTTAATTTTTCTCTGGATCTTTGGGAGTATAACTGTATTGAACAGTGCTGATGTTCTAGCCAAGTGTAATATTGCTTTAAATTTCCATAGCATTTTATTCTTACACAGTGATGCTACCAGGTATAGCTAATAGGGATTATAAATCCCACCTAAAGTAGCCTACAGGCATGATTGGAACATCGTTTGACGTCCAATATGGCTTATCATCGAAGCAGGAACGTGATTTTATATACCTTGTGTATGTTTGCAGTGCAAGAACGCTCTCAAATGAAATGTGGACCTAATTACATTTTATCTGATGCCCCGCGGCGGGTCCTGCCCTCGGAGAAATTAATATCTGAGTGTCCACTGCACCTTGTCTCAATTACATTTATTTTTAAATTTTTTCAAACGCATCACGCTGCCATTCCTCAGCTTAATGTGTAACGTGGGAAAGTGCATAATGCTCTCTCGTCACGCCCCCCAAGACCAACTGAAGGGCTACTGCATACGGGTTGCCTGCTACTCTATCTGCTTTAACAAAGGAAATAAGGAGAAGAAAATCAGGAACACAACACAAAAAAAAAACTCTGCCAAGCTTTCTCTCGCTATCACCTGCATGGGCGGCTATAGTGCTAGTCTCAGCTGTCAACCCAAACCTGTTACTTTGAATTTGTGTACGGGCATTCAGTGAACAATCTGTCACCGCGTTCGGGAAAGCTTCAAAGAAAGGACTGTGTTGTTTACAGTTTTGTGGGCTTGAAAGAAAAGTCTGCTGCTGCCAGCCAGCCAGCTTCAGCAGGACTGGGGGGCTCCCTCATGGGTCCCTATACTGCCTCCCTGCTGTGGCCACGTTGTACTTGTACTTGTACCAGCTCCTCCAGTGGAGAAGCAGACTGCTCCTTCTCTGTACTTTTCAGTTGTTTTGCAGTGTTCTCACAATGTGTGGTAATAATAAGGCATTTTAACCGGGAACTTATCTGTTAAACCATTATTTTATACTTGGATAGCAGAATAGCAAATCTTTGAACATGATTATTTTTAAAGCAAACATTTTTAACTCAAATCGTTGCTTCTGCATGGGGGTCCCTGGAACAAAATATTTTGAGATGGGGGTCCGCGGCCGAATGCATATCATTTTGGGGGCCCTTGACATGAAAAAGATTTCCCCAAAAAATAGCAGATCTACAAGCTCATAGCGCGGCACTCGGTGCCGCGCTATGAGCTTGTAGATCTGCTATTTTTTTAATGGCCAAAGACATCTTAAAATTACACTAGATGGGTTCCCGGTCTTAATGGGATAATATACCACACAGCTCCAGTATGTGGGCGGACTCTTGGCCCCTAGTTGATGACTCACGAGGCTGCAGACACTAGTGACCCAGGACTGGTGCTATGGAGATGAGAATGCAAGATAATGAGCGTTATAACTTGAACGTTTTGTTTGTTTGTTTGAGGAACTGCTTGTTTATGTATATCCGTGGTTGGGGGGTCAGAGAGTGCATAATGTACTAAGAGCACGGCAGCTGCAATGAGACTGGAATGGATGGTAAGGTTGCGTGTGTGTGTGTGTGTGTGTGTGTGTGTGTGTGTGTGTGTGTGTGTGTGTGTGTGTGTGTGTGTGTGTGTGTGTGCGTGTGCGTGTGTTCAATATTATAGGAAGCTATTATAGCTATTATAGGAAGCCGCTCAAATTGGAGGAGGCGTTGTTTCCTTTACCCATGATTGTTGTCTGCTGTGTTTGACAAGTATGCCAACATTATTGTATGTAACAATGTTCTGCCTTATATGCACTCTGTAACTGGCGTTTTTCCCATTATCTGACTGCACTGGCAGTGTTTATGTCCTTTGTACACAGCATTCTAGTTTACTGTTTATGTGGACATAAATAAATATTTCAAATGTGTGTGTGTGTGTGTGTGTGTGTGTGTGTGTGTGTGTGTGTGTGTGTGTGTGTGTGTGTGTGTGTGTGTGTGTGTGTGTGTGTGTGTGTGTGTGTGTGTGTGTGTGTGTGTGTGTGTGTGCGTGCGTGCGTGCGTGTGGTCCTTTATCATGGAGTACCGTTGCTCGGCTACCTGGCTGGCATCAGAAAATATGATGTATTTCATATTCATGATCGTGCACGCTGGCAGCTGTTGATTGCTGGTCAAAGATAGCGTATAACACCATGGAAATAAATGAAAGTAATTCCTCTCATTAGTGTAAAATATAAATGATCCGCATAACATTAATCAAAGATGTTCCCTCAACTGTTTAGGCACTAATGAGGCCATCAATAATATTCCCTCATTATTCTTAGAAATAAGTCTTAGAAATAACACAGTTGTCTAACAAGTCATTACCAGCAATTGGTTGTATTGTTCTGCGAAAGAAAGTAATGAAGTCCTGTATGTAGGCTGTGCTGGTGCATCCCACACTGTGCAATGCAACAGAATAATTGCATTCTTATGAAATAATCACAGGTTCCACCCACATGCTGTTTGTCAGCGGGGGATATAGCTGTGCTGGTGTACCTTTGACTCACTTCTCTTCAACCTTTTGCAGTAAGAGCATCAGCTTGTGTGACATTTCCCTGCCTGTGGTCAGGAGGATGAAAACCCTTGTACGTTATTTGAAAAAATAGCAAAGTCTACAAGGTCATTGCACTGCGACGCATCGTGCATGCATTGTTTACATTTTGTATTTATGTTTTCGGCTAATGATGTGCCACAATTGCCCCCAGATTATGTTTGATTTCATGACGTAAATAAATAAATAAAAAAGATTGGTTACTTGCCTCAGCCACAAAACCACAGTTTTTTTAACCCATTAAGACCGGAAACGCATCTGTGTCATTTTAGATTTGAGCTATAACCATTATTATATACTTTGGCTATTCAAAAATATCAGATATACAAGCTTGTAGCGCGGCACTCGAGTTTGAAGCTGCTATTTTTTTTTTCTTTGAATATATATATATTTTTTAAAGCAACCATTTGTAACTCAAATGTTTGCTTCTGGGGGTACTTGGAACAAAATATTTAGCTTTAAAAATATATATGTTCAAAGATTTGCAAACATTTCACAATTTTAAAAATAAATAGCAGATCTACAAGCTCATAGCGCGGCACTCGGTGCCACGCTATGAGCTTGTATATCTGCTATTTTTGAAGAGCCAAAGAAATCTAAAATGGCACAGTTGCGTTCCCGGATTCAATTGGTTAATCGTATTTGTGGAGTTGATAGATTGGTTACTTATATATACCTCAACCACAAAACCACCGTTTTGTAAGAGTATCGGTGGAGCTGATAGAATTTCTACATGGTTGAGTACATTTCAGACCCAGTACAGAACTAGAGCCGGCAGTCGGTGTGTGGTCCTGTTTTTCTTGTTGTGGTTAGAGAGAGAGAGAGAGAGAGAGCAACACGGTAGCACCATCACAGGCATTAGTAGAAAAAAATAAAAAACCCAGACAATCTCTGGGCCACTGCTTAATCCGCTCAAATAAATACCTGACACTCAATTTCCAGCAAGGCCTTCCAGAGATTCTTTGAAGGCTACTGTCAGCACTGGGGGTCAACTTCATCTGCTGAAGGACAGGGGGGGGTGGATGGTGAGGTGGCCGTTGCCTTTTCTGGATCGCTCGGCATGCACCATGACCCACTGTGGCCCATAGAAAAGATGCATATGGACGATAAAAGGCTGTAAATTTAGCGACGCCACATGTAGCATGGCCATGTCCTATGCAGTGGTGGAAAAAGTACTCAAATTCTTTACTTAAGTAAAAGTACCAATACTGCAATATAGAAATACTCCGTTACAAGTAAAAGTCCAGAATTAAAAATGTACTTGAGTGAAAGTACAAAAGTATTGGCATCAAAATGTACTTAAAGTACGAAAAGTAAAAGTACTAAATATTTGAAAATAGCAGATCTACAAGCTCACAACGCGTCGCGATGCGACGCGTTGTGAGCTTGTAGATCGGCTATTTTCAAATAGCCTAGGTATAAAATAGGATTAAAGTGGTTAATGTATGTTTTATAATATAATAATGTATATCTGCAAAGTAACTAGTAACTAAAGTTTTCAAATAATTGTAGTGGAGTAAAAGTACAATATTTGCCTCTGAGATGTAGTGGAGTAGAAGTAAAAGTATTGGAAATTGGAAATACTCAAGTAAAGTACAAATACCTCAAAATTGTACTTAAGTACAGTATTTAAGTAAATGTACTTAGTTACTTTCCACCACTGGTCCTATGACATATTAACGAGACTGACAATGGCATATGATGTAGAACTGTATCACACACCATACTGTATATTTTTTTGCCAAAAAGCAATCTTCTGCAGTAGCAACTGTATGCTGCATGCAGTTACTGCAAATGACGCAGTCGTGCAATAACCTTTTCCGGGTACATTTATTTGATTCATTTGAGTCTGAAGTAGAGTGTTGGCTCGAAAACGTCATTTGTTTGGGTGCCTTAATACAAAGTCACTTTTTAAGGGATCTACCAGTGTGCAGTCCTTCTTGTTTGCCTTTTGGATCTCTGTTAGTTTTGGCACCTGCCTTCAAAAGGTCTTTGTGTGCAACACTTCACTTGATCCTGTGTCGCGTTTATTTCATTTTATTGTTTGTCTGGTCATTCAGGGTCAGCTGTGGCACAGTTCTAAATTCATTGGGGCATTACAATGGAATGTATTATAGTAAATTGTTTTCTGTCCTTTCTCTATCCCTCTCTCTCTCTCTCACACACACACACACGCGCACGCACGCACGCACGGACACACGCACGGACACACGCACGGACACACGGACACACATGCACAGTTGCACACACGCACACGCACACGCACACACATAGAGAATACCACCCCACTTGTGCTTTGTCTCGGCGCAATTTAAAAAATTCTTCAGTTGATGAGGAATCCAAAGGAAGAGAAAAACATATTGCATGGAAGCTCTTAGAAGGACAAAAAAGGCACTCGATCCTTCCTCCTCCTCAACCACATCATGTGCTTCTCCAGAGAGTTTTTAAAATCCTATTTTCCGAAAAGAGAAGCATACTCACTCACAGGGTTGGGGAGGGGAGGGGGAGCTTTCTAAAGTCAGCGTACAAGAGCAATACAGCCCCATATCACTCTTCACAGTTGCTGCATTTATCCTCTAATTCCTGATTATTCTGCAGTGAGCTGTAGGTGTGCTCGGTTTACAACAGAATAGAAGACTGATTTCTTCCCTGGGGGTGCGCAGCAGCTGAATGCAATGCTTTTTTTTCTTTAAATTATAGCTTACAAATTTTATGGAAACTGCTCAGAGATTTTGTGCAGCAGAGGTGATTATCATTGGGAATAATGAATTTGAGTCACCAGCTCATAGTTTTTTTTTCCTTTTTTTCTTCTTCTGGTCATTGGACTGTATTATTGGCAGTTTCTAGTATTGGAACAGAATTTTGTCTCTTATTTATTCAATCTGAAGTCATTGCACTTTAGCCACTTCAGGGGATCTTTGACTTAGGCTTAATGCATACTCTGTTGTACAATGGTGTCGCATGGCATAAGTAACACATCTACAAGCTCACAATGAATCGGCATGTTGTGAGCTTGTAGATCTACCTGTTTTTGTGACACCGGCACACAACAAGGTATAAATCTTTTCTTTTTTTTGCAGAATGTGGAGCTTATTTCAAATCTCAAAGGACTTTTCGTAAGCCCTGCAGAATGAAACGTAATGAAACATTTAAATAGTGTCATGTGAGATTGAATGATTTGCATTTTCCCAAGTGAGAAAGCCTCCAATTATGTAGAGATTATTGTTGTTGTTTATGTATTTATTGTTGTCATTATTAGCATCTGAGGCAACAATAGCTCATATCAGAATAGTTTTTGAAGCGGAGGTCAGGTGGACTTTATTGAAATATCTTAATTGTGAAGAAAGATAGTGAAGAAACTCAAGTAAATAATTGCTGTACTTGAAGAACATGATGAACCCAGACTCTTAGTTTAGAGTCTTGTTCCCTGTTTAGAGCCTCAGATTTCTCGTCAGATTCCGATAAGGCACAGCCTGCCACTGACGAGTTTGACGAGATTTGTGTTTTCAGTGGTTTTCCATCAGATGTGGCGTGGCAAACGATGTGTTATTTCGTGGCAGTCAAGGCAGAGTTATGATTAAAAACAAGAAGCGCCTTTATGCGCAGCTTAATCACCCAACAGCATGCTCTTAAGCTCTCATTAGAATTGTTTGGGTATTGGCCGGACAAACGCCAAAGAAGAGGGAAGATGGATAGAGGAATGGACGTTTGGGCAGGACAGGAAACCCGACAGTAATACGTCTTGTTTTGAGTGGCACGGACTCTACCAATTATTCATTCTTCTAATTGAAGAAGTAAGGGGTGGGGATCAATAACTTCATTGAGCCTCCCTCGCTCTGGCACGCATGGCTCTTGTAGTTAACCCATTAAGACCGGGAACGCAATCTGTGTCATTTTGAGATTTCTTTGGCTATTCAAAAATAGCAGATCTGCAAGCTCATAGCACCGAGTGCCGCGCTATATGAGCTTGTACTGTAGATCTGCTATTTTTGAGAAATCGTGAACATTTGTGCAAATCTTTGAATATATATATTTCTAAAGCGAACATTTGTAACTCAAATCTTTGCTTCTGGGGGATTCTACAAATGTCTTCTAAATCCTAACAGTTTTTTGAAAAAACGTATGTTGCTATAATGGTTCTGAAACCTTTTTCCATGTCAAGGACCCCCAAAATAATGTGTATTTGGCCGCGGACCCCCATCTCAAAGTATTTTGTTCCAGGGAACCTCCAGAAGCAAAGATTTGAGTTACAAATGTTCGCTTACATATATATATGTAATGTAATGTTTTATTGTTGTAACTGACTGCTGGTGTGCCAAAGACAAATTTCCATTTCATGTCAATTTAATGGACAATAAAGTTTCTTTATCTTTTTTTATCTTATATATTCAAAGATTTGCAAAAATGTTCAAGATTTTTCAAAAATAGCTGATCTACAAGGTCATAGCGCGGCACTCGGTGCCGCGCTATGACCTTGTAGATCTGCTATTTTTTTGAATAGCCAAAGAAATCAAAAAGTTACACAGATTGTGTTCCCGGTCTCAGCGGGTTAAGACCAGACGGCGTGCTGTGGACGGGTCTTTTATCAGCGCCACGCGGGCGCACTGTGTTTACAACACATCCCTTATCTCTCCACCAACTCCCATCTCTCCTCCATCAAGAATCCAATTATGTTCCCGATATTAACCCCCTTTGGAGAATTAACCCCTCGCACCTCAGCCCTTTGAGTAAATAAAGGTATAGGCGAGGAACCTGCTGCCAGTTTTTAACCCTTTAAGACCGGGAACGCATCTGTGTGTCATTTTTTTTATTTCTTTGGGCTATTCAAAAACAGCAGATATACAAGCTCATAGCGCGGCACCGAGTGCCGTAGAGAGAGCTTGTAGATCTGCTATTTTTTGAAAAATCATGAAAAGTTGTGCAAATATTTGATTTTTTCTCTTTTTTTTGTAACTCAAAACTTTGCTTCTAGGGGTTCCTGGAAAAAAAATTTTTTTACAAATGTTTGCTTTAGAATATACATAGTCCAAGATTTTGCCAAATGTTTAAGATTTTTCAAAAAAATTAGATCTACAAGCTCATAGCGCTGCACTCGGTGCCGCGCTATGAGTTTGTAGATCTGCTATTTTTGAATAGCCAAAGAAATCGAAAAATGACAATGACACAAATGCGTTCCCGGTCTTAATGGGTTAAATGAGGTAATACATAATTGATGTTGTGTTGGCCTCTCTCTCTCGCTCTGTGCGCAGCGCCACTGATCCTGCCCACCTGGAGGGCTGCTAAATAAGTTCCTACACAGTGGCTGAGCCAGAGCACACAGCAGTCCATTGATCCCCCACCCTGCAGAAAGGCCTCTCCCCTCAGGTGCAGGGTATCAGAAGGAAAGGTGGAGGAGAAAGGGTATGAAAAGAACGAGGTATGGGGGCAGGGACTGGATACTATACTGTACAAAGATCGACACACGAGCACGCACACGCACGCCCATGCACACACACAGTCTCACACACACACACACACACACACACACACACAGTCTCTCACACACACACACACCAGTCTCACACCACAGTGGACAAAAAAACTCACCTGCCCTCGAGATACTATAGATGGAAAGGGAGTCATAATGTGTGTGTGTGCGGGTATGTGTGTGTGTACGTGCGTGCGTGTGTAGTGCGAGCGTGTGTGTGTGTGTGTGTGTGTGTGTGCGTGCATGCGTGTGTAGTGTGAGCGTGTACGTGTGTGTGTGTGTGTGTGTGTGTGTGTGTGTGTGTGTGCGCGAGCGTGTGTGTGTATGTGCGCGCGCGCGTGTGCGTGCGTGTGTGCGAGCGTGTGTGTGTGTGTGTGTACGTACGTGCGAGCGTGTGTGTATGTGCGAGCGTGTGTGTACTTACGAGCGCGCGCGCGTGTGTGTGTATTTATATGCTAGCATGTGTGTGTGTGTATTTATGTGCTAGCATGTGTGTGTGTGTGTGTGTGTGTGTGTGTGTGTGTGTGTGTGTGTGTGTGTGTGTGTGTGTGTGTGTGTGTGTGTGTGTGTGTGTGTGTGTGTGTGTGTACTTATGTGCCAGCGTGTGTGTGTGTATGCGTGTGTGTGTGTGTGTGTGTGTGTGTGTTTGTATTTATGTGTGTGTGTATGCGTGCGTGCGTGCGTGCGTGCATGGGGGCGTGCGTGCGTGTGTGTGTGCATGCACGCTGCATGTGAGAAAGAGAGAGAGATGTAGTGGGATACGAGCAAGACTGTGTTTCTGCTCTGCCCGGGTCAATAGGAATACGCTTGTCCTTGATGCAGGGATTAAATTATAGGTTTTGCAAAACAATGTTCATTATTCAATTGTCTCAATTCAATCTATCGCTCAATCAATCAAACACACAAACAAACAAACAACCCAGTGGAGCAGGGGGTTGAGTGCAATCCATCTCCGGTCAGGGGAGAGAGAGTACTGAGGAGTGTGTGATGGTGGAGAGAGAGAGCCATCTACTGTAAAAGCCTACAGGCTGCCACCACTGAGAAGCAGTCATTCATTAACCCATTCAATACGGGAACGCATTTTAGACAATATTTGGCTATTCAAAAATAGCAGATCTACAAGCTCGTAGCGCGGCACCGAGTGCCACGCTACGAGCTTGCGGATCTGCTTTTTTTTTTTTAAATCGTGAAAATGTGTGCAAATCTTTGAATATTAAAGTGAATTGTGAGTAGTGATTGTAACTCCAATCTTTGCATCTGGGGGGTCCCTGGAACAAAATATTTTGAGATGGGGGGTCCACGGCCAAATACATATCATTTTGGGGGTCCTTGACATGAAAAAGTTTGAGAACCACTGACAGCAACATAGGTTTTAAAAAAAAACTGTTAGGATTTGATGTTAGGATTTACAAGACATTTTGTAGAATCGGTCTCAGGTCTTAATGGGTTAAACACACACACACACACACACACACACACACACACACACACACACACACACACACACACACACACACACACACACACACACACACACACACACACACACACACACTCACTCTCTCTCTCTCTCTCTCTCTCTCTCTCTCTCTCTCTCTCTCTCTCTCTCTCTCTCTCTCTCTCTCTCTCTCTCTCTCTCTCTCTCTCTCTCTCTATCCTTGTGCCCCCTCTAGGCAGAGATCCAGTTCCAAAGGCACATCATGGATTTCATTCATCACCCAGAATTACATTTTGTGTTGCTGCTTAATAATTTACATCTCCTGTAAAGCACTCTTAGATTTCATCTGGGTTTCAAACAACACTGAGATGATGACTGGAGGAAACTATACGGCTAGTGGCTGTGATTTCCCTCAGCGAATAGCACCAGCAGGGGGTGAAATGAAAGACTTTGGATCCCACATATAAACACTGTGGCAAAGGATGAAGTGCTATTTGAGTCACAAGTCCTGCATGTTGCGACACTTGCTTTGTTCACCAGTGGTGGAAAATGTACTCATTTTTTACTTAAGTAGAAGTATCAATACTGCAATGAAGAAATGCTACATGCTAAATTTTACAGGTAAAAGTACGTAATTCCGAATTTACTTGAGTAAAAGTACAAAAGTATCGGCATCAAAATATACTTAAAGTACCAGTACTCATTAGTAAAAGTACTCATTGTGCAGAATGTCCCATTTCACAAGTTCGAAATGTATAGCAAATCTTTTGAAAATAGCCGATCTACAAGCTCACAATGTGTCGCGATGCGACGCATCGTGAGCTTGTAGATCTGCTATTTTCCAATCGCCAAAATGTTAATGTATGTTTTGTAAATAATAATCAAAATCTACAAAGTAACTAGTAACTAAAATGTTCTAATAATTGTAGTGGAGTAAAAGTATAATATTTGGCTCTGCAGATTTAGTGGAGTAGAAGTAAAAGTATTGTAAATTGGAAACACTCAAGTAAAGTACAAATACCTCCACATTTTACATAAGTACAGTACTTACCGTAGTTACTTTACACCACTGGTTGCGACACATTATGAGCTTTCTATTTTCGCCTATGTTCACCAGTTTTCACAGAATGTTCGCCTATATGACCACGACATGCCCAGAATGGGGACACTAGGGTTCATGTGGTCAACGACAGGCCAAAAGATGAATACCCCCCTCATATAATACATCATCAGGTAGATATATAGATAGCCACTAGTGGAACTGGTAGAAAATGTTAAGAATATTGAGGACCGGTATTGGCTCATCAGTCTTGGATAGGCCCAGTTTCTATTGACATGGAATGACTGTAGATCCAGCTGCTTAAAACAAGTGGTCTTTTCTTCAATAGGACTGTAAACACAGGAACCATTCAATCGTGGCAAGATGACTGTGTTCAAATAATAAATGACTAAATGCTAATGGACAGGAGATTAGTCTATTTTATGGGTGGCATTTAGTTTTAATTGGTTCATTATTTCCAGAAATTGCGTTTTTAAACTCTACTGACTGCCACACAGCTGGGCTTTGCTGCTGTATCAAGGGGATGAAGGGTAGAGCCATTCACGCACACACACACACGGACACGCACACATGTGCAAGTACGTGCACACGCACGCAAATACATGCCCTCATGCCTCTCTCTCTCTCTCTCTCTCTCTCTCTCTCTCTCTCTCTCTCTCTCTCTCTCTCTCTCTCTCTCTCTCTCTCTCTCTCTCTCTCTCTCTCTCTCTCTCTCTCTCTGCACTTACCAGATGGGACTCATTAGCATACCAAGAGAGCACTATCATAAAAACCCAACCTAAATTGAATATTTTTTGGACAGCAACAATGAGTTGCATGCACTTTTATAATAAGGTGGTCGGCACAGAGGGAATCTGTGAATGATTTTCCCCCAGTTAATTACAAGTGTTTCTTTTTATTAAAAAAAGAAAGAAAGATTGTAGTGTAAGCTATTAGCATCCATCTTCAAAACAAATTTCAACAACAACATACCAACAAGAATACACTGAGGTCATTCTCAAGTATGTTTAATCAATGCCATTGTATTATATAGACATAGATTCAAAGACCCCGAGGCTGATGCTGAGGTTTCTTTCAAGGAACATTCGCATTTGAAAGTAAAAACGTTTTTTTTAATGGCAATGGATGAGGCAAAGTGGAGTGGCGAAATGCACACATATCAAACCAGATTCAAGCGCTCAAACCCACAACATTGACAGTTGACGTGGCAAACCATTACTGAGCCACCAGAGTGCCTCAAGCTCTAACATATTTGAGTGCATTTTCCAAAATGACATACAGTAACAGTACAATACAGTAGCCTGTAATGCAGGCAACTGTATCATGGGGTGGGGGTTCGAGATGGGGGACAAAAAGGTCTCCCGGGCTTAAGTTTGTGTCATCAAGCAAGTGTGGGGCAAAAACAAATCCTGTAACACAGTGACGAAACTGCATCTGCAGCAGTGTTGATTTCGTCGACTAAAACTATGATGACGTCGACTACCTTTTTTCACTGATGAAAACAAAATAAAAACAAAATAAAAACTAAGCTAAGATGACTAAAATATATTAGACTAAATATATTGACAATTTCGTCAACAAATAAAAACTAGACTAAAATGTTAGTGAGGGACTAGTATAGAAGAGATCCAGTAGAACTAAAAGATGAGTCATTTTATGGTTGTTTGCGCTCAGGTGTCAAGCTCTGAAAATAGACGATCTACAAGTTAACAACGCGTCGCGCTGCGACGCGTTGTGAGCTTTTAGATCAGCTATTTTCAGCATGCAACCAAGTGTAAAATCAGCCATTACGATGCCATCAAGGCGCCGACAAAATACATTTTAGTCGACTAAATCAACTGTAGATTTAGTCGACTATAATCTTACGATATTTAGTCAACTAAAACTAGACTAACAGTAAAACATTTCAGATTACTAAAATATGACTAAAACTAAATGGAATTTGATTCAAAAGACTAGCACTAAAACTGAATAAAAATGATCTGTCAACATCAACACTAATCTGCAGTATCTCCACAATGTGAGGAACAGAGTCAGAGCTCCCAATATGAAATGTCATTGTGCTCCCATAGACGACACGGCCGGTTTTCATCACGACTGCCCTTCTTATCAGCCATGACATGCTCTCTCTCTCTGTTGGTTGGTTCTATAAGATGTTAAACACTTTGTTGCGTGACACCAGCGGTGCAACCAAGCGTAATGGGGCTTTAAAGACACACCTTGAGTCCTTCCCAATGTCTTCCCTTGTGTTTCTGTGTGTTTCACTCTCCTTCTGTCTCTTCTGTTGGTGTGTGTGTGCGTGTGTGCGTGTGTGCGTGTGTGTGTTCTTGTCCTGCTGCTCACTCACTTGGATCCTGCACACCTTCCACCCATCAGCTCTAGTGCTATAGTGACACGCTTCACATCTCCCAAATCTTTGTGTTTTGCTTCCAAGTTTGAACAAACTTTTTCCTTGTGCTCGGGATTGTAAGTTTACCTGCCAACACGTTTTGCCTGCCAGTGTGTTGCCTCATGCCTGCCATTCACACGTCGCTATTAAATTCCCAACCATTCTAAACATTCTTAAACCTCACCTTATCTTCCCCGTGTGTCTGTGTTCTGCGTTTGGGGTTCGTTCTGAACTTCATGGCAGCGTCAATAACAGAGGGATTTCTGAGGGGGGATTTGACTGGGCTCAGACTTGTTGTGAGCACTGATCCCTGATGCAGAGGCTGTCTTATCTGACACGCGTGTGTGTGTGTGTGTGTGTGTGTGTGTGTGTGTGTGTGTGTGTGTGTGTGTGTGTGTGTGTGTGTGTGTGTGTGTGTGTGTGTGTGTGTGTGTGTGTGTGTGTGTGTGTGTGTGCGCGTGTGTGTGAGAGAGGGAGAGAGCGAGCGCACTGTTATCTCATGCGTACAACATGTTTGTGTTGAATGTTGTTTGGTATGTGTACTATTTGATGGTGTGTACATTGTTTGATGCTGTTATGTGTACAGTGTTTGTGTGCGGTTTGACGGTGTTACATATTGTCGTTGTCAGTATAAACGTTGTATGCCCAAAAGTGTTACTTTTCAGGAAATGGGGAAAAAAAGACGGTTCCAACGGACCTAATGTAGTTATTATAATCACAAGTTCTTGTTAATATATTTAATTGGTTACATTTGTATAAAGCCCACAGACAGACTTAATCACTTTTACGTAAAACAAAATGCAGTAACATAAAAACATTGCATATCTACAAGCTCACAACGCATCCATGCAAAGTGTTGGGACCTTGTAGATCTGTTATTTTTTGCTACTTTTGTGTGACACTGTAGTACTGCATATGACGAAGTAAGATATCAATTTACGGGAAAAAAACTGTAAAGTTGAAATATGGAGATACAAGGTGTCTGCTCAATGGCAACACTATGCACGTGTGTATACATGTAGTTGTTCACAGCGTGTGATGTGATGTGATTATTTATTGATATCATTATCATTGGAGTATTTATGTGTTTACTTGCATGCATGTGTGTGCGTGCCTGTGGCCCCACAGTGGATCACTAGACAGCGGAGTAGTTAACCCCACAAAAAAAAGAGCATGAGGGCATGTTATCGCCCCCCCCTCCCCCCCAATCCTCCTCTTCTCCTTCCTCTCTCACGCTCATCCCTCATCCATGGCGTCTCTCTGCACAGACTGTAGCGGAGATTATGTCTTGCCTGTCAGCCTCTTGCTCTGACAGGTTAGTGCACATTGATTTATTTATTTCCTCCCCCCCACCGCCCACCCGCCCACCCCCCCACCCCCCTACACTCGTTGAAAAATACAGCGTGATTGGCACATATCCCTGGCTCTGATTGTTGGTGCCGCACAGATTCTGTTCTGTGTGGTGGGGGACTCACTATATACTCTGGTTTTTTTGATACACAGGCAAAGCTCTAGCTGACAACCAGAACTGTGTATTTACTGTTAGGTGTGGCGAGCCAGTCACAACGCCTCTTTATCAGTAGAAACGCAGACGTTCTCTTGTCTCACCAAAATGTCTCTCCCCTCTGGGGAGATGTCATTAAATGCCGAGTCATAACAGAGCAGGGTTAGACTGACGTATTTCTATATCCACACTCTAAGGAATTCTCACAACAGCCAGGAGTGTAAAACATCATCGTTCCGTATATCTTTTTTTAGATTTGTACGTTAATTTGTTTGCGTGAATTGGAGGAGGGGTCTTTTAAAGAGAGACTGATGAGGTTTGGACGAGGGACAATCTTTTAATTGCTGTTGTTGTGCTTAGAGCTTGTGTTTTCCCCCAGTAGGCTACACAACTAAGTGCGCAACTTTGGCGCCCGTGTTGCTGGCGCCAAAGTGAAGACATTTTCTTCCAGCGATTCTCAACCCATGGGCTGGGGGCCCACTGGTGGGCCGGGAGTGTATTGGTTGATTGATGTACTTTTATTTAGAAAGACATGAGAATCACAGTACATGGAAGTACAAATTCACAATACAAGGTCTACTAAACTGGAAGACTCATTAAGCACGCAGCTTGTTTAAGATGAGAACCCCATGCACACAAATCATTATGACATATACAGTCGGTGCCTATTGACTTTGTCGTTTGTCATGTTGACATCACACTCCTCATTTGCCTCACTCACTCGTGCAGTAAATGTAGTTCCAAATACTACCACGAGGTGGCACTTTGGAGTCACTTTTTTTTTGTTTCAGACAGACAGACAGACAGACAGACAGACAGACAGACAGACAGACAGACAGACAGACAGACAGACAGACAGACAGACAGACAGACAGACAGACAGACAGACAGACAGACAGACAGATGAGATCTGAGTCCTGACCTGGGAGTCATAAAAAAATAGCAGATCTACAAGCTCACATTGCCTGGCGTGTGTGTGTGATTATAATTATAATTAATATAATATACTATTATATACTATTATATACTACTATACACGTCGTGTAGACCTACTTGTAGATTGGCTTTTTTTTTTTTTCTTGCATCATCAGACAGACAGATATACACACTACTATACAGAATGTCATACCAATGAATGAATTGAATACCAAGGCCCTCATTGGAAACAAGTCCGCAAGGACTTTTATGAACGGACCTGTTAGACAAAGTATTTTAAATGTAACTGTGCTGTTTTACATTTTTTGCCTAATAAAATATTCAATCAATCAAAATCAGCTTTCAGGTTACTGGTATGAAGAGAGAAAAAATATATACAAAAGAGGAAAATGAAAGAAGGGGGGGGGGGGGTAGGGGGCGCCCCAAATACTTGGCAAAACATTAAGATTTTGATGATAGGATAACATCAATATTAAATTAATTATGTTTAAAAAAATGGCATGGAATTCTTTCTTTAAAACTTTTTATTGTGATACCAATACATTAAAACATGTATACTACCCAAGTACCACTGATTCAAGCCAGAACACAATCGATTGATTGATCATTCAAATAAACATGTTCTGAAACATGCGTGCGGTCCATTCCGCTGCCGTGTTAAAGGACTAGGTCACCCAAAAAAAAATACTTATTTTCTATCTATTACACTCCCCATGAAGCCTTGAATTCATGGAGATTTGTTTTTGTTTTTGTCGCATTCCTGAGCCAATAATTTGAAGACCGGATCATCGGTCAATAGGAGACTCAGTAGGAGACTCTTTGAGTCATCAAATAAAATCTCCACGAATTCAAGGCTTCATGGGATGTGTAATTGATAGAAAATAAGTATTTTTTTAGGTGAACTACTCCTTTAAGTGGTCAGATAGGTGGGCCGAGAACGCTTTCAAGATTTTCAAGTGGGCCCTGATCCGGAAACGGTTGAGAACCACTTGTCCATAATCGATTGCACCATGACCTTCCTTCATAGCCTTCCTGTTATATGATATTTTCGTCTCTCTCTCTCTTCCTGTAACTTCAATGTCGAGAGCTTGCACAAAAAATGATTCCACCCACTCTTTCACACCATGTGATGATGTGACAAGGAAGTTGATTCTGAACAAATAACCTTTATGTTCCACGCAGACCCCCCACACACGCACACATCAGAGATCGCTAGCACAGGTTCTAAAGTGACACCTCCAAAATAAGTGTTAAAGGAGAATTTTGGACTAAAGTTTTCTTACCTTTTCTATGACGTTATGATATCTTAGGATGAATGGTACAGTAGAAAAATTTCATAACTCCACCCCTGAGCCGCCACAGCTTAAAAGGTGCGCGGATAGGCCTTAGGTTAGATCACATATTTTACTAGCTTTTTTTTTTGTGAGATCTGACGTTCATAGTGACAAAACACTGTCCCCCAAAAAAAAAAAAAACAGAAGTCTCGCTAGATCTTTTTTAGATCTCGAGATTTCAATCTCGTCTAGCGAGACTTCTGTTTTTTTTTTTTTGGTTGCATAGTGTTCTGTCACTATGAACGTCAGATCTCACAAAAAAAAAAGAAAAAAAAGCTATTAAAAAATGTGATCTAACCTAAGGCCTATCCGCGCACCTTTTAAGCTGTGGCGGCTCAGGGGTGGAGTTATAACAAATTTTCTACTGTACCATTCATCCTAAGATATCATAACGTCATAGAAAAGGTAAGAAAACTTTTGTCCAAAATTCTCCTTTAATGCATTCATGTGTATGTGATGAATATAATAGTTGAATGAGAACAAAAGCAAATACATGCATTAGTATGTCAAGGTGTGATTTTTAGCTTGTTTGACTAAAACACACATTTATCACCAGAGAGCTCATTGCATTTTATTGTGCAACAATGGGTTGAACAATTGTTTTTTTTTCTCTCGCCAGTACAGCATGGATTTACACTTCAGCCTTTGTTACCTCCAAATGACCTATATCTAACTTACCCCAAGGGGCATGTGAGCTTTCTGTAAATAAAATGCAATTTTGCAAATTGTGGTTTCATTTCCGAGAAACTTGTAAATGCTGTGCTATTTTCTATTTTAAATTAGAAATGCACACACATGTTTTGATTAAATATTAAAGGGATTCAAGACTTATACTGTAGATGTGACCATAATAATGGTATATTTGAAGGATGAGAGTGTGTCACGTACATGTCCACACGGACTGGCTCTGTCTGGGTGCATGCATGGCTCATTAGCGGCTTCAGTTCCATAGAACACCTCTGTCTGAACAACATATTTGAGCCAGATTTAACGAGGCCTCACTGTATCACTATGTCATTAATATTACGTATCTAGACAAGGGTGCCTCCACTTTGCCTGCAGCACACCACACCACTGGTGTGCACCCAGTCACTGGGGGATTTGCTATAGGATTATCTTTGTGTGAGTGCTTTGCTTTGACTTGTATGGCATTTCTAAGGTGTCACACGTTCATGCTGTTAATCTTAATTGATGGACTATGAAAGGCCCTCAACGTGCATGCAGACAGGGAAGTGCCTCGGAATCTTTTCATGAATGCAAGCAGGAGGTTTTAGGTTGTATCGTTATACAAGGAAACCATCATCTATTTAGTCTCTCATTATACATTGATACATGTCTTGTTTTCCCTTGTTTCTACTCAATTTAACCCATTAAGACCAGGAACGCATCTGTGTCATTTTTGGGCGGTGAAACCGCCCCTATAAGTGAGATTTGGAAAAATGTACATTTCTCTGCGCTGAGATCTGGGCCCAGGAAATTTGTAGAATTATCCTGCGCTGTGATTGGCCAATCACAGTCTATTCAGGACTGTGATTGGCCAGTGTCACATGACACATGTGCATAGCCCTATATAAGCAACCATAACTCGAAAAAAACCAAAACTTGGTTTTTTTCGAGTTATGGTTTCGTCCATCATAAAGAGTGTTTCAATAAATGTATTTATCTTTTGTACATGATTGGTTGACTCCATTCAGTATTGTGATTAGCTAGGAATACACCGCCCACTTCACACAGGGTGTGATTTTTTGATTTCTTTGGGCTATTCAACAATAGCAGATCTACAAGATCATAGCGCGGCACCGAGTGCTGCGCTATGAGCTTGTAGATCTACTATTTTTGAAAAATCATGAACATTTGTGCAAATCTTTTGAATATATATATATATATATATATATATATATATATATATATATATATATATATATATATATATATATATATATATATATATATATATATATTACTTATGTTGCTATATATCAGCGGTTCTCAAAAAGAAATCATGTCAAGGACCCCCAAAATTATATGTATTTGTTGCGCGGCACTCGGTGCTGCTATGAGCTTGTATATCTGCTATTTTTTAATAGCCAAAGAAATCTTAAAATGACAGAGATGCGTTCCCGGTCTTAATGGATTAATCAAACCCAGCTAGTGCTTCATTTGGCCAATATAACTTCATGACGCATTAGCCTATTCACATGGGGTATAACACTCAGTGGCCTCTGGAGGTTGGTACAGTGAAACGATGTGACCAGTTAATCATTTCTTCCTTTTTGGATGGCGCAAAGCCATCCTAATGAACAGATATCAGGCATCTGACCAAAAGGGGGAGTTAACCTCCGAAGCTATTTAAAGAGAGGCGGGGCGTCGGTGAAAAAGGGGCGGGGTTGGGTAAGTCTGGTTGGTCTGTTGGAAAAAGGGGGCGGGTTTGCTAAAAAAGGGTCTGAAACGGCAATGAAAATTTTGAACAGCCGCCATAGTTGTCACAGGGACTGTGGAGAAGTAAACAGACTATGGAGGCATCAGAATGTTTTGTTAAATTATAGAATGCACCAAAACTTGTCGACTTGAATCTATTTAAGCCACAATAAAGTCCCGATTTTATTTTTAATTTGTTTTGGACATATTTAGCATAGTTTCAGGTGATTTTCTGTGATCCTGTGTTCATTTAAGAGCATTGAAATGTCACCTTAAAATTAATTTTCATCAATTACAGAATGTACCTAAAACATTTAAGTGTCCAATAAATATAAAGGTAATTTAGATAAAGGTCCGACTTTATTTTTGATATTTTTTGGGGGTTTATTTAGCATAGTTTTAGATGATATTCTGTGTACATTTTCTTCGTTTAAAGCACCACTGAGCTCTCTCTCTCTCTCTCTCTCTCTCTCTCTCTCTCTCTCTCTCTCTCTCTCTCTCTCTCTCTCTCTCTCTCTCTCTCTCTCTCTCTACAGCGTAGCCAGTCAGTGTTGGGACGTAACGCGTTACTGTAGCTGTATTTTTTTCAGTAACTAGTACTCTAACGCATTCTTTTTTTAATTCAGTAACTCAGTTACCGTTACTACATGGTGCGTTACTCCGTTATTTTTTATATAGTAGGCTATTTATATATACAGCGAGGCGAACAGTGACTGAGAATTGTACTTAAGTAGAGTACTTGAGTAAATGTACTTATTGACTTCACACAATTCTGTGTTGCGGAGACCCGCTGTGATGGCTTTGCAAGCTCTCTCTCTCTCTCGCTCGCTCTTTCTTTCTCTCTCTCTTAACAGCGTGTGTGTGTTTCTGGGACTAGTAGTAGGAATACCACGATAACGCAATGGTGATCATGAACCACGTACCCAAACCCGTTAAAGGCTGCTTTTCCCAAGCTGAAATCTGCACTTAAACTGCAAGGCTGCAACCAGGAAAGTTACATGACTCACTCGCCCAGGTGGTGTCAATAATAGGCTACTAATCACCGTAATCGTAACAAAATTCAGAATCACAGCGCTGCCTGTTTTGGATTCCGCACGTTAAAGTATATTAATTCATTTGTTCGTCTATTTATTAACTGCGTCTGCTACTGCAGTCCCTGCGGTACATGAAAAGTCCTGTTACAGTCAAGGATCACCTTCAATCTGGTGTTTGCACTTTCTCCATTTACGGTCCGTACATCTCTATAAACGTTCAGATTTCAAATATAAAGTGCTTACCCCATGGCCACGGATGTTACAATTATGCACGGGACTCTCAAAAGTAACCGTATATTCTGTATTGTTCAATGAAAAGCATTTTAATCCGATCAGTGGCCATTTTTTCATAATGTATTGGAGTGCACCTACCAACAGATAGGGTCACTCAGTTGAAAGCATATGGAGAAAATGGCCACCGATCAGATTAAAATGCTTTTTATTGAACAATACGGATGATACAGGTACTTCTGAGAGCCCGTATATACATGTAACCTCCGTCGCCATGGGATAAGCACTTTATATTTGAAATATGAACGTTTATGTAGATGTACGGGCCATAAATGGAGAAAGTGCAAACACCAGGTTGAAGTTCATCCATGACGGTCGTGACAGTCGACCGTCGTGTATCCATGGCTATTACTCCCTCTAACATTTCCCATGTTTTTAGTTTATTGAAATAATGTCATGCATATTTGTCCAGTGCATAGCCTACTGCAGGCCTTGTTGACTAAATTTAGAAGAGATTTTTAAGCTCTTGCTCCTGAAATGATCGATTCTTTTTAAGGGGAAACGCCATCATTTAACATGCAAGTCAATGGGTGAGAAGCAGAGATTGCCAGGCGCAAATGGTAGTGTAGGTAATTAATGTATTTGTGCAAGATGACCCTGCTACTGTATATAAAATGTGTATATTACTCGTTCATCATGGTTCATGTTCAAATAGCTCAATCCAAAATATAATGCTGTAGGCCTAAGTGTTAGGCTGTATTTGCGCACCTGCTTAATTGTAATTAATGCTTAAACATAATTATGACCGGTATTTTTTATCAGATGTCTGATAAATTTGATTCATTCATTCGAGAGTTATACTTCTCCAGTACAACGGTGTCTAACCGAGAGTCCATGCAGATCACAGTTGACAAATATTATATATTATCGGAGCTATTATTAATGTTATCGGTTTTATCGGGATGACGTCATAATTCCTGATATCGAACCGATAATTATCGGGCCGATACTTATCGTGCACTAATAATTTTATCGCGAATTATTTTTATATTTTTCTCTGTTGTTGGTGACAACTCTAGTGCGTCCCATGGACGCCACGACGGTGTCATGAATCAGTCCTTTCACAATATTGTGTGTCAGCGACGCACGACGCAGGCCTATGAGCATCTCTGCTCAGTGCGGCTGCAGAGTTCATGTGCAACATCTTGCATGCGTGGCTGTGGCTTTACAGTTTTCCTTCGCCGTGTCTGTAGGTCACCCCCAGGGACCCCCAAGGGTCTCCAGGGACCCCTAAGGAGGGGGGGGGAACCGCAGACCTCCTTTTTTCTTTTTCTTTTTTTTTCTTTTCTTTTTTTCATCCCATGATTTTGTGCCCCCAAACGCTATTTTATTTTTTTGGGGGGGGGGGGGCCTGCGCCATCCACCATGACATCTATGTCATTCTCTCTTGTTTTCACAGTAATGTGGTGTTATGTTTAACTGATCAGAAGTGATGTGCCTTTATATCGCAGGCCATGCCCACTGCCACTGCCATAGGCTACACCCCTTTTGGCCATAAACGATGCCAAACCTTTTTTCGGCTTGGGCAGGACTTCTTGAACCGAACAACGTTCTGTGAGAACAAAATTGTTTTGTACTCGATGCGGCTCCTCTCTGGGTTCTGAACTTGACCGACCCACTGTACACAGTAAAGCCTACACTGCTGGAGACAAGGATGTTTACATAGACCTCCGACATGCTTTCTGTAACCCACATTTAACCCATTCAGACCTGAAGCTGATTCTACAAATGTCTTATAAATCCCAACAGTTTTCTGAAAAAAATTATGTTTCTATATCAGTGCTCAGTGGTGCTCAAACCTTTTCATGTCAAGGACCCACAAAATGTATTTGGTCGCCGACTCAGTCGGCGACGACTCCCATCTCAACATATTTTGTTCCAGGGACCCCCATAATCAAAGATTTGAGTTACAAATGTTCGCTTTAAAAATATTATATATTCAAAGATTTGCACACATTTTCAAGATTAAAAAAAAATAGCAGATCTACAAGCTCGTAGCGCGGCACTCGGTGCCGTGCTATGAGCTTGTAGATCTGCTATTTTTGAATAGCCAAAGTGTAAAATAATGCTTTTTTAGCTAAAATCTAAAAATTACACAGATGCGTTCCTGGTCTTAATGGGTTAAAATGAGGGTGTACAAAATATGACATCAAATAAATAAATATGAACAGTTCATCAAAATGCATAAATAGTTCATTAAAATACACAAGTCATTCATTAAAATACGCAAGTAATTCATCACAGCTAAATTGATAAATAAATCGAAATGGTTTGACAATGTTTAGAGTCAACAGTTAAACTGTACCTGTAGAAAAAAACGTATCCCTTTCAAGAGATGGTTCACCCCCAAAATGACTTTTTTTCCTATCGATTAGTCACCCCATGGAGACTTGAATTCATGGATATTTTTTTGTTTTTGTCGCATTCCTAAGTCAAATCATTGGCTTAGGAATGCCTAAAAAAAAAAAAAATCCCGCATGAATTCAAGTCTCCATGGGGTGACTAATCAATTGGAAAAAAAGTAATTGTTTTGGGTGAACTATCCCTTTAAGGCAGGCAGGTGACTACCCCTTTAAGAACATACAGTGGGTTTGAGGGCTGTAAGAAGTTGTGACTGACTGAGTGGAAGTGGAAAGAGACAGAAGCAGACAGAGAACGTCAGAACGTGAAAAAAGTAATTCAATTGATTTCAGAAAAAGAATCGCTGATAAACAGTTTGATACAAACCTAAAGAGTGTGTCTAACTATCTTCGAGACAAGTTTGGTCAAACCCTGGAGCAGCAGAACCTGTTGTGTATGCACTTTGCACTGACCAAGTGTTTTGGTGAGTTAAAAACAAAGTCATTGTTCACTTTTTTAAATGCAAACGTTTTGTGTTATTTGAGGACAAGAGTGTATTGTGTACATTTTTGATGGTACAAGGCAGCTGAGCTGGGCACCCAACTGACAGCAATCAATGTGGGTCTACTTTAGGCTCTATGCACAGCAGCCATATTGTGAAGAAATTCACTGGTGTTGCCAAAGATGCTAATGAAGTCCATTCTGGTAAAACAGAGTCAGGGTGCTGATATTGTGCATGTTGGCTCACTGGAAACACTCTGCTACACCAACACCAGTGGGTCTAAAATTGGGGTCCAGGGACCCTCATGGTTCCTTGAGGGGTTTCCAAATGGCCTCTTGTGGGTGTGTAACTCTGAGAGTGTACAAATGGAACCAAATGGACCAGTAAGGGTCCATTTGGTTCCATTTGTACACTCTCAGAGTTATGGGGGTCGTGGAAATTAAAAAGTCTGAGAACCACTGTGCTACATGAAATGGAACAGAGCCTTCATTAGTATCATTGGTAACACCTGTGAAGGAAATGATAATATGGCTGCTGTGCATAGAGCCACAGTACCTGAAGCACTTTATTGTTTTGATTGAAGTCATTGATAGTTATTTATTTTCTTTATGGGCTGTTGTACAAGTCAGGTTTATTGTCCCCATGCACTCATAAGGTCCTAGTCCAGTGGTTAACCTCGGTGATACTGGTGCTACAAATGACATAATTTGTCTTACAGATTCTGGTGACAGACAAAGTGTACCATGTGCGTTTTCTCACCTTTTTAAGTAGTCACATAGCATATTTATCTCCAGTATGATCGATCCCCTGATGGTTGCTGATCACGGAGGGTTTCGCTGTGCTTCCGCAAAAAAAAAAAAAAAATGTCAACGCGACCTCCGGTTCGCTTGTTATCCGCTGTTAAAAATAGCATGTTAAATGTTTTTATTCATTTTTTACACGTAGATTTACGTGATTGAGTGAACGGTTGTATTTGCATTAACGTAGATCTACGAGATTGGCAGGGAATGTGTTAATAATAATAATAATAATAATAATAATAGTAATATTAAACTTTATTTTTATAGCACCTTTCATGACATGAAATGCAGCTCAAAGTGCTTTACAGAAAAAGTACAACTCATTTAACAATAAAGCAAAAAAATAAAACCATAAGCATAAAACATTAAAATAAAAGCAAAAAAAGGCAGTGTGGTCCCTAACAGTCTCCATCTATAAGGGCGGTGGTGAGTGAAGGTTTCTGTTGAGTCGCACGCGCGGAGAACCAGTTGACACCAGGCAGTATCACACGACAAGCTCTAAAGTTTAATACACACATAGAGAATACAGTATTGTACACATGACGTGACCAGAAGATATGGGACAAGAACAGAAAGGATAGAAAATAGAACATACATCTTGTATCATTGTGCACAGACCTCAGTCTCTCTGATAAAGTACTTGATGGTCATCGTATCACGGATATCAATATGCTTACGTAGATGCACATGTGTGTGCTGGGTCAAGCAGATGAAGTCATAAATCATGACGGGCAGTAAATCAGGCAAAACAGTGAGGACATGAATACAAAATAGTATATTGAAGTATGGCAAAAGCTTATATCTATAGAAGAAATGGAGTCCCGGACCCATGGGTTTATAAACATCCAGATAAAACATGGATCTCAGCAGAAGAATGTAAGCATAGGGGAGAGCGAGCAGCGAAGCGTCCTCACTTGTGCGAGCACAAGCAAAACCTGTAAACATTCAGTTAGAAAATCTTGCAGAACTGCCGAAGCAAATGTCAACACTGCTGAAGTTCTCTGCTACACAATGATGTCATTTTGTTCTTATTGACCCGCCAAAGCCCAGTGCTAGTTCACTTGGAGTATGCTGCAGTCTTTATTCTGTTCTCTCCTTGTCTCAGGACAAACCTTTCCACCATGTTGTTTTGTGCAAAGACTTTGTCATCAGGGTCATTTTGAGCAATGACACAAGAGATGAAGGGGCAGACATAGACAGATGGACAGACAGACAAACAGATGTCGGTGAAAACGTTCAGTTGGAACACATTTCTCTATCACATCCGCGGTACTATCCTCCAAACTGACAGACTACTGTGCTAGTCTGCCCGATAGATCGACTCCAATTGCCACAATGAGAATTAACTCTTTAAGACCGGGAACGCAGCATCTGTGTGTCATTTTTAGATTTCGTTGGGCTATTAAAAAATAGCTCATAGCTATGAGCTTGTATATCAGCTATTTTTTTTAAATCGTGCAAATTTGTGCAAATATTATTTTTTTGTTAGTTTTTTGTCCCTGGAACTAAATATTTTACAAATGTTCGCCTTAAAAATATATATTCCAATATTTGCACGAATTTCCACGATTTTTCTAAAATAGCAGATCTACAAGCAGAATTGAATTTTCTGGAAAAAAATATTAATTGAATTAATTAATTAATACATGATTAATTAATTAAAAAAATGCTGATCTACAAGCTCATAGCGCGGAGCTTGTATATCTGCTATTTTTTAATAGCCAAAAAAAAAAAAATATTACACAGATGCGTCCCCGATCTTAATGGGTTAAGATTGTGTTGTGGAAAGTAGATGAATATGTACTGTATGTAGCTTTGGATTCATGAAATAATAATTTTGCTGCAAACTATACTCCACAACAAACTTCCATGAGCTATATTTGTTAGTCCATTTATTACGAGAGAAATGACTAATGAAGCAGTGCCAGGGCTAGTTTCATACTCTGTTCCGTGTGTACGTGCGGTCCATTGTACTGTTGTACGTTTTTTTTAGACTTTACTTTCCCCACTTTTCCAAATGGAAATCACCATCATAATATGCCCCATCAGTCCAAAAGCAGTTCTGATGTCTTTTGTTATTTCCTGACTGTCAGACAGTATCTGCATCTCAGCATGGGTCCATGACTCACCGCCATCTGGATATCAGGAAAACAGAAAAATATCACTTTTTGGTAGGCGCAATTATTTTGAGCACTCCACTGTAGGAGCATTTCAAACCGCACAAACTTTCTGGGCACAGCTTAAATCGCTCTGAATCCTGTCAAACAGACAACAAAAGAATGAATTGCATAAAGAGTGTCTCTGAAAACCGATGTGGCATCTACTCGGCGTGAGCCCGTGTTCCGGGTCCACAGTTTACACGCGCCGTCTCAGTGTGAGGCAAGCAAATGAAGGTGATCCTCCTGTAAAGAAAGTGCATGGCATTAGACTGACAGACGGGGGAATTGGGAGAAGCAGCGCTGGAAAGCACACTGGCAGTGACGGGCAGTGCCAGATGGGAGAGAGGGAAAGCTCTGCCCATGAGAGCCGCCAGTAAGCAGAGACAAGTGGTGCCAGCCCAACTGTGTCTAACAGGAGGTCCGGCTATTTAACCCATTAAGACCGGGAACGCATCTGTGTCATTTTTTTATTTCTTTGGGCTATTAAAAAAATAGCAGATATACAAGCTCATAGCGCGGCACCGAGTGACGCGCTATGAGCTTGTAGATCTGCTATTTTTAGAAAAATCGTGAAAATGTGTGCAAATCTTTGAATATACATTTTTAACTAAAATCTTTGCTTCTGGGGGTCCCTGGAACATTTTTGTTTTAGATGGGATGGGGTCTGCGGACAAATAAATATTATTTTGGGGGTCCTTGACATGAAAAAAGTTTGAAAACCATTGATAATATAGCAACATTAAGTAAAAAAATATATAAAAAAAAACTTTAGGAGAAAGAAAAAAGATTTAGAAGACATTTGTAAAATCCCCAGAAGCAAAGATTTAAGTTAAAAACTTTCGCTTTAAAAAAGCATATATTTAAACTAAAGATTTGCACACATTTTCACGATTTAAACAAAAAATAGCAGATCTACAAGCTCATAGCGCGGCACTCGGTGCCGCGCTATGAACTTGTATATCTGCTATTTTTGAATAGCCAAAGAAATATAAAAATGACTCAAATTCTTTCCCGGTCTCAATGGGTTAATCAAACCCAACACTGAAAACCGCACCAGTGCCAGATGCAATTCAAATCCTCCTTATATAAACCCAAATGCCAATTAGCTTTACATAGATCCCCACCACACCCTGCACTGTCAGAGCTCTTAAAGGAGCTGTTTAATATCTTTGGTGGGATAAATTTGATCTTCATAGGCAGATTGAAGATGTGATGGGTTTGCATGTGATGGAATCCAGTGAGGACACAAACACGCTCAAAGCTTAGGCACACAAAAATATGAATGTTTGATCGTACAACTGTGTCTGTGTGGATACTGAGGTACAGCATTTACTGTACTTGTGCCCACAGTTTGATTTTGATTTGATTTAATTTAATGTCAATTTACCTTATTCTCAAGAAACTAGTCACATTATACTGTAGATGATGATTGGAAGTTTCTGTTGTACTGAGAAGCATTTTCTTCAAAAGAAATTGCTTGCAGCTGTCGTGTATATATGCTAACTGTTGATGCCTACAGTGTATGTACTGTATGTTTTGGTCAATTTCCAAAAGCAGTAAAGTGCCATTGCTGATGTTGTTGCCTCATGTTGGGAGCTAACAATATAAATATTATGTCTCTTTGAGATGGCTGCCATGTGTCTGTCTGGCTCCATGAGATTATTGGAGAAACACGGAAGAGTGGACGAGAGGCCACACTTGAACAGGAAATAACTTGAAACTAGAAAAAGTGCTCCTCGGAGCACAGGTCTCCGCCAGGTCAGGTAGGTTATTGTGGGCCAGCAATGTTTGGAATTTGCCAATCAGTATGGAATATGAAAAATCAGACGGAACCATCTTGATCACTTGACTATAGAGATAATGTGTACCGATGTGCATGATGTTTGGACAAAATGTGTAGACTTTAACAGTATATTAAACCATTAAAACCGGGGAAAACAACGGTGTCATTTTAAATTTGAGTTATATAAACTGCCCACAAAAAGTTCGGAAACTTAACTATTACCAATTGGTATTGTATTCTATATTATTTTTATCGTTGATTAGTCACCTTTACAACGAGGTACCCCCATGGAAAGATGGCACATTTGTCGTGCAAACATTGCAATAGGGCAAGTGGAAGCATGTTCCGTTATGCAGAGTGGCACCATTATTTGGTGTCAGCCCTAGTACCACTTCCAAACTTAAGACCAAGTTCTGTGAGACTGGTGAAGTCAAAGGAAGACAACAACCCAAGAAGACCGGTTCCTCAACATTGCTTCACTGAGGAACCACAGGTTTTCTTCCAGAGATTTACAGGCAAGATTTGCACAACGGTACCAAAGACAGATATCAAAGTAGCAGGACCCATGCTCAGGTGCCAGCAGAGGTGGACAAAGTACTCAACCCCAGTACTTGAGTAAGAGTACAGATACTCCTGGTCAAATTTACTCCACTACAAGTAAAAGTAGCTCAGTCAAAATGTTACTCAAGTAAGAGTAAAAAAGTAATTGCTTTTAAATATACTTAAGTATTCAAAAGTACATGCTTTTAAAAATACTTAAAGTAAAAGTAAAAGTCCTCGACTACCTCGAGCACTGTCCCGTCGGCAGTGGTAAAAACGGCAGTGTTAAATACAGATACTTTAGTTCTCTTGGCATAGAGCTTGAGGCAGATCTTCCTGCTCTCTGTTTCTACTGCCAGTAGTTCCTTTACATTCTCTGCTATGTTTCTACTGCCAGTAGTTCCTTTACATTCTCTGCTATGTTTCTACTGCCAGTAGTTCCTTTACATTCTCTGCTATGTTTCTACTGCCAGTAGTTCCTTTACATTCTCTGCTATGTTTCTACTGCCAGTAGTTCCTTTACATTCTCTGCTGTGTTTCTACTGCCAGTTGTTCCTTTACATTCTCTGCTACTGTATGTTTCTACTGCCAGTAGTTCCTTTACATTCTCTGCTATGTTTCTACTGCCAGTAGTTCCTTTACATTCTCTGCTGTGTTTCTACTGCCAGTAGTTCCTTTACATTCTATGCTATGTTTCTACTGCCAGTAGTTCCTTTACATTCTCTGCTGTGTTTCTACTGCCAGTAGTTCCTTTACATTCTCTGCTGTGTCTGAGACTCAGGTAATGTCATCTGATAGTCAGTCAGTTACTAGCTTATCAATCAATCAATCAAACTGTATTTATAGAGCACATTTTCACAGAACCTTAGTTGACCAAAGTGCTGCACAGGTAAAAGAAAAGCAATACAGAAAATCAAAGAACAACAACACAAAAACAAAAACATGTATAAAACACATAACATGCCTGCATATAGGAGACACAGAGATTGTTCATTTACACCTACAGTATGTACACAGAAGGTAGAAAACATTAGATAGGAGTTAAAATAGGAATATTTAGGAGTGGATGTTGTTAAAAGCCAGAGAGAAGGTGGGTTTTTTGTAAGGACTTAATAATCTTGATGGACTTAGCAGATCTGATGTGGGCCACCACAAAAGCGCGGTCAGCTTAGTTTTCCTGGGGACCAGCATGAACCCCAGAGCCTCAAAAGATAATTATTTTCTCATGAGGAAATAACAGGAATCACACATGAGTGACACGTCGCTTACAAAGCTGCACTCTGATCACATTCATTATATTCCAGTTCTTAATGTACTTTGGTGGTAAAGACAATCTATTTGGTACAAATTCTCAGATCCAGGGGCATCAACTGTGACCTTTTTGTCAAGATACAATAATATTCAGCTTCAACGATTAGGACATGGAGCTAACTTTAAACTGAGGCCATTTGTTCTTTAAAAAAAAATGCGTAGAGTAACTGTCATGGAGGGCGTTTTGATTACAGTGATTACACATCTTTTTTCATCAGATTATAAGTAACATCTGGTGATATGACGCAATACCTTACATGCTCATTCTGCATGCATACAGTTGACATAGAAAACAGAACATTCTCTCTGTTCAGTGTATGTTTGTACAGAGAACTGCAGACATTAGCGCCAATCCTGTGGGTGCCGGGGAGCCCGGGCACCCAATGAGAAAGCCGAGCACCCACAGGAAATGTGTCGGTCGGATGACTGTTGTGTGATGCTTTGTAACGTGCACAGGATGCACAATGTACCCGCTCTGATACTGTGTGTTATTGTGAAGAGATTTCTGTCATTCAAACTCTCTGCCTGTAATCTGCAAAGTCCTTATACCAGTTATGGTTTCATCATCAGCCAATAATCAAATTGTATGACTTGAAATGTAGTAAAACAAAATGTCCTTTGGCACACCTACTGGGACAGGTGCGTAGGAGCAGGCAGCCAGTGCATGAGACAGGAAAGAATGGTGATCGCGCACACGGTCTTGTCTTCACTTACAGCAAAAAAAAATTTTTATTGCGAGTACAATGTTTCCAACTGACATTCATCAGTTATTTCTGATTAAGGGGTTACAACTTGGTTGATGTGTGTGTGACTTGTTGTTGAGTACCCTACCCACCCAACATAAATCGGCATCCATGCCTGCAGAGATGGTGGTTGCAGAGAGGCAGGTGTTGTTTGCAAGGCATGTGGTTCTTTGTGACCACATCCTCTGCTCTCATGAGAGCAGAGGATGTTTCATATCTACCCACACGCATGAGAGCAGAGGATGTTTCATATTTACCCACACGCACGAGAGCAGAGGATGTTTCATATCTACCCACACGCACAACCGTTAACTTCACATGGTCAAAACAAGATGGCGCCGACATGCACAGCGGTG
The DNA here is from genome assembly GCF_963280865.1 of Gymnoscopelus braueri. Taxonomy (NCBI): domain Eukaryota; kingdom Metazoa; phylum Chordata; class Actinopteri; order Myctophiformes; family Myctophidae; genus Gymnoscopelus; species Gymnoscopelus braueri. The sequence continues at coordinate 17,821,394 of NC_137607.1, read as the reverse complement.
AACTTCACCCTGTCAAAACAAGATGGCAGACTGACAAGTCGACTTGCTTGTCTCCACACAAACAACCTTTGATTTCCTATACTGACACATCTGGTCAAAATTCATGTCAGATACTGTGTCTCTCAGATCCTAATCTAAATGTCTCAATAGAAGAGCAGGGCGACAAAATATAACCGCCCCAATTGGATAAGTTATATTGTATTAACATACTCTACCATACAGATTGTATAAGTTATATTGTATTAACATACTCTACCATACAGATTCGACAAAATTACATTTCATTCATTAAAAAAAAGTTACATAGTGCCTCTTTAAGTAGATCTCATAACTCTTGTTTCAGAGAAGTAACTCTCTGAAACCACCTGCACTGCATGGACTGATGTGCTTGTAGAACCACTACGTTATACAAAGCCTGCAGAAACACCTATAAAAACATAGAAATGAATGAGGAACCAGAACTAAATACTTTTACTCCTACACACACATACAAGATGTAACAAAGAGGAGAGCGGAGAGGGAAGCCAGGAACATGCTAGTGTGAGAGCAGAAGTGTGGAAAAAATAAACAGCCAACCTATACACAGTACTTTACAGCCTTCTTAGAAATGTACTCGAGTAAAAGTAAAATATTTGTCTCGGAAAGTAAGAGTAATAAGTATAAAAAAAATGTAATACTCAAGTAAAGTACAGATCCTCAGAATCTGTACTTAAGTACAGTACTCAAGTACATTTACAAGTACACCTGTGACTGGCATACACCTGGCAGCAAATGGTACCAAGGCTGCCTGACACCAAATAATGCGTAATCTGCGTAACGGAACACCAGCTTCACTTGCCCTATTGCAGAGGCCTTATCCTGAAGGGACAAACGTAGCATCTTTCCATGGGGGTAGTGTTGCTGCTTGGAGCACAAACAAACTCAACAAAGTTGCAAGACCCATACTCCCAAGGGATTTTGGCAAGTTTTTGGAAGTGCCACCCACAAGTTTGGCTGTGTTGCTCATTCCACGATTGCACAATCCTTACGTTTGGAAGTGGTACCAGGGCTGACACCAAATAATGGTGCCACTCTGCATAACGGAACATGCTTCCACTTGCCTTATTGCAATGTTTGCATGACAAATCTTTCCATGGGGGCAGTGCTGCTGCTTGGAGCATAAACAAACAAAGTTGCATGACCCATGCCCTTAGGTGCAAGTCACACACCTGTACCAGTCACCTGAGTGACTGGCAGATCACTCAAAACGAGAGTGATTATCAACAGAAGCATATTGGGGGATTTTGGCACATTTATTGGGGCGCTACCTACACGTTTAGCTGTGTTGCTCATTCCACGATTGCACAGTCCTTACAAGCTGTACCTCGTTGTAAAGGTGACTAATCAACGATAAAAATAATATAAAATACAATACCAATTGGTATTATTAAAGGGGAGAAATAATCGCCCAAAGTTAAGTTTCCGAACTTTTTGTGGGCAGTTTATATAGCAACATGATTTTTTTCAGAAAACTCTTAAGGCGGTTACACACCGGCGAATATGCGAATATACGCAAAATTCGGACTCGTTCCGAATAATTAAAAGACGCTTTTTTCGCTCCGCGAAACTGGTGTGGAAGCTTGCATTGACTTTATAAGGTTTTAAAAAAAACGTATTATTCGCATGAAAAAAATCGCCCCGGTGTGTAAGGACCTTTAGGATTTAGAACAGTGGTTTAGAACAGTGGTTCTCAAAAATATCAGATGTACAAGCTTCGCTAGCTTGTACATCTGCTATTTTTGAACATTTTTGAAAAAATCTTGAAAGTGTTTGAATAATTTAGCATTTCTTTAACACAAATCTTCTATTCTGGGGGTCCTTGGCACAAAAAAAAATCTGATGGGGAGTCCGCAGCCGATTACATTTCATTGTGGGGGTCCTTGGCACGAAAACGTTTGAGAACTACTGATTTAGAAGGCATTTGTAGAATCGGCCTCAGGTCTTAATGGGTTAAAATATGAATCTGAAAACAGTTGAGGTGAAAAACAGGCAATAGACGAGTCTCAGCCAGCACTGCCTCTGTCTCCCCTGACGAGAGACAAACAGCCGCTCTGGTGACGGACTCTCTCTTTTACCGGTGGTTTTGAGGTTAGGTTTGGATCAGATTTGAATTCATCAGAATTAGAATCAACTAATTATTTATTTTACTTTAATGTCACATCACAGGTTTACAGGTGTAAAGTAGTGGGTGAGATTACATGTTTCCTCCATGTTGTAGTTTTTGTGAGAAGAGAGAGGATGGTAGGGTAGAGCAGGAGAGTATGTTCCTATATTCAAACACTTAAAAAAATAAAAAAAAAAGTGCTCTAAAGTAATTAAGTACATTTACTCAAGTACTGTACTTAAGTACACTTTTGAGGTATTTTGACTTTACTGGAGTATTTCAAATTTTCAGTAGGCCTACTTCCACTCCACTACATCTCAGAGGCAAATATTGTACTTTTACTCTTCTACAATTATTTAAAAACTTGAGTTACTTTGTAGATTTTGATTATTATTTCAATTTCGTACATTAAGCACCTCCCTATATACATTTTGGCCATTTGAAAATAGCAGATCTACAAGCTCACAATGCATTGTGAGCTTGTAGATCTGCTTTCTACAATTATTATTACTAGACCATACCCGGTGAAGTGCAAAGGCGAAAGTAGTTGCAAACGTGGGGTTATTGCATGTCCTGTCGCGCGTTCTCCCCCCCCCCCCTCCCCTCGCGTGTCCCGTTTGCGCCCCCCCCCCCCCCCCCCCCCCCCGCGCGCGTGTCCCGTTGCTCCCCCGCCGGAGCCGTCCCCAACACACACACGCGACCCGTCGCGAGCACACACGGTACATTCTCATGTGGCCAGGGGCGTTCCCCCGCCACACACACACACACACACACACACACACACACACACACACACACACAGTACATCCTCATGCGGCCAGAGCTGTCCCCCGTCGCGAACACACATACGCGGCTGTCGCGCGAACACAAATAATGTACATTTTGACACGTGCCTCCCCAACGTGCATGCGCACGTGCCTGTCCGCGCATACACGGCCGCGGAGGCGAGTGTTCTGTGTGTGCAACAGTGTAACGCAGTGGGGCTGTAGATGCGACGCATGCGCAGTTTGAGCAGCCAGCGTAAGCATGGCGACATTCTTTGACATAAAAATGCGAATAAACAGCTGAGATTTAGTGATATTGAAAAACGGGCTTCGCAGTCACATGGTAATGGTCAATGGCTGTGCGCAATTTGAGATCAATATCTCCAGGCACTGAGGAGAACCGGGCAGAAACATTTTTGGGCTCAGAGGTTTGGGCTCACAGGTTTGGAGAGACATGGGAGACTCCTTTTACTGAACAAACACTCTATAGCAATGAGTACTGTATCAGAATATAGAGCAATTTAACACTTATTTTAACCAAAGTAAATCACTTTTAAGTAAAGAAATGTAGTACTTTTTCCACCACTGCTGAAAATTAAGGGAGGATTTTTTTTTTTTTTAAGAAAAAGCAGTAGGCAGCGCCAGTGGCTCAAATTATAGCAGAGAGTGAGTCTGAGAGAACCAACTTATAGTCTACGAAGTGGCACACGAGAGAGCATCTGAAAACGTTGTGTTTTTATGCCAAGTTGACATTTATTTCATGGTATAACCAGATTTATTTAATCAGTATTTTTGGAATAAGCCATTTTTTATGCCATAAGCATAATGCAATGTGACAGTGATTTAAGAACTCTAATTACCCTGTAATGTAAAGTTACAGTATGTTTTATTTTTTATTCCAGACATTCCAGCTGCGTTTTGAACAGGCTTTGAAAACCATTGAACATCTCATTTGAAATGGAGAGAGAACTTTGTGCGCTTGGTTCATGTGTCTTACTGGTAATGTAATTAACTATGCAGCCTCACACACACTCCATTAAATGTAAACTATTTCTAGCTATGAAACAGGTTGACACCTTAACAATGATAGTTTATTAAAGACATCAAAATGAATAACTAATGATCATGTTTTCATTGTTCAATAGATTTGCATATGGATATCGGATATTGGACGTGCTGCCACTTGTCCCTCTGGTAAGAGCTACATTCATTTGATCAATTGTCTGGGTGTCATTTACGTGCATTAATATACATACATACATACATACATACATATAATATATTTAAACAACCTTAAAGGAAGAGTTCACCCAAAAAATGACTTATTTTCTATCAATTGCACACCCCATGAAGCCTTGAATCCATGGATTCTTTTTTGTTTTTGTCGCATTCCTAAGCTAATAATTTGATTCCCGTCTCCTACCGGCTAATGTATCCGGTAGGAGACACAAAGTAGATTCTTTGTGTCTCCTACCGGAAATACACCTGGTCATCAAATTATTGGCTTAGGAATGCCACAAAAACAAAATATAATCCATGAATTCAAGGCTTCATGGGGTGTGCAATTGATAGAAAATAAGTCACTTTTTGGGTGAACTTCTCCTTTAAGCTAGAATGTCCTCCATACACCTTTAGTATGTTCTCTTGCAAATAATGATCTGGGCAAATTTACTGGACGTATGTCGTCCTTGTGTCATGTGCTGTGATTGTGTTTTTTGTTTGAATATAGGAACATCATCCAAAGAGTGCACTGAGTCAGAAGATCGAACAACAATGACTGTTTTCGGTGGTGTTGTTGGCCTTTTTGTTGCTGTTGCTACTGCTGTTCGTCAGCAAGGTTTCGAAGTTGGCATTAAAGCTAATGCTAAACGCACTTGGAAAAAGATTGGTTATAGTGGTGTTATTGGTGGTGCTGTTGCTGGCCTTGTCAGTGTCGTTGGTCGCGTTCTTCGTGTTTTGTATGTTCCTCTTTATGGCGTTTGGGCTGCTTGTTCTGGTCTTATTGTTTCGGTTGTTGGTCTTATTGTTTCGGTTGTTGCTTGTGTCTTTCACGTTGTTCGTGACGTTTGTGGTGGTGTTTTGAATCTTTTGCTTGCTGTTGGTGATGTCTTTCACATTTTTGGCAATGGTGGTGTTGTCATTGTCCTTTATGGTGTTGTGGCTGCCGGATTTGTTCATGCTGATCAGCAGGAACATTATGTTTTTTATATTGTTAGTGTTGGTTTTGCTGCTGCTTTCCTTTATATTATTATTTTTGATGGTCTTTTTTATGGTGTTGTTGTTGGTGGTGGCGTTGCTGTTGGGCTGGTGTATCTGAAATTAACTGGTAAGTTTACATAATCAGAAAACGTTTTATATTCAATTTGATGTAAATTCACTCTTGCTCTACAATTGTGACGTTGCCATTGAATAAACTGATTGTTCACATTGTTATTCTACAGGCGCCGAATCTGGCCACCAATCTTGAGAGATTATTCGACAGGAAAAGGAAAATAATTCCACAACAGGTGTGTATTCCCACGCTCTTCTATTTAACACCATTTACAAGAGATGTAAAACAACGTTTAAATGACACTCTGGCACATTTTAGATTAATTTTTTTGGACCATCACGGGTAAGAAGCCACTCATGTGCTTAACCCAGACACACTGAAAGCAGCACTAGTGTCACGCGAGTCTGCCTGTTCACATTGTCTATCCTATATATTAAGATTGGCTCGGCCTAGAGGGTGGGTGGGTGTGTAGAGCGACGGACGTCACAAATGTAACATACGGACTTGCAATGTGCGCTGTTGCTCCAATCTGCACCAAACGTGGCATCATTCAGGGGTCTGAGAATAGCGTGAGAATAGTCACACACAGAAAACTAAATTGCACACAACTCGGACCCTCCTCCGGACAGCAGCGTTTTAACACTTCAAATGGCCATAACTCGGCGACCGTTGCCCTGATCAGCACAAAGGAGAACCCAAGTCTGACATCACTGCCGCTAGAGGCCGCTGGAGGCCTCTATATCCCCCCTGGGTCACTGAGTTAGTTTTTGAAAATCCCATATGGTCATCTTAGATTGTGTCATATAAGAACACGTGTTCCAAAAATAAACAAATGAGCCCGGCGATTTTACTCATTTGGATATGAAGCATCAACTGACGGTGAAAAAGTACTAATTTATCCAAAGAGTAAGAAAATAAAAATAACATTTCCAAACTCAACGACACAAGAGTCACATACCTGATGATATCGCCGGGCTGATTTGATTATTTTTGGAACACAGTTCTAATGACGCGATGCTACGATGACCCTATGGGATCAATAGAAAGAATACTTCCGTGACACAGGGGTAGTGGGAGTGATGTCTATCTAGTCCATTTAGGACTAGATTTGAAGGGCGTCCTGAAAATCTAGACATTTAAAAACTGACTTGTGTTTATAGAACGGTCTAACAAGTGAAAACAATCATAAAATACACTGCAATACAAGCTAGGGGGAAAAAAAGATTGTACATTAACGAAATAACGATAACTATAATTGACAAAACAATTTAGTTAACTGACAATGTTTATGGAGTGAGGATCTTTTCTTCATGAATGCTTGCCAAAGACTGTCGTTAAATCTATGTTCAACAACATACATGTTTTTATTTTTTTTCACCAGGTTCAAAGCATCTCTGTATCTTCATCATCTACAAACACAGATGTCTTCCTAACAATGAACTGTGGAATTCAGTACCTTTTACTCCACTACATTTAGTACATGTATTTGAGAAATTTAGATCATTACTAATGAATCAAATCATTAATCAGATATCGTCTCCATCTTTTGAAACTAGACAGAAAATAAAATAGCCCTTAAGTGGTGAATGATCAATAATTATTTTCTGACTGTCCACACTGTTATTAACCCCTGCATTGTGTTAGAAAACTGCATCCACTCGTGGTGTTAGCGGGTCAAATTTGACCCGTGATTTAAATCAGCCCAAAATACAAAAAAAAATAGTGTTTTCATTATTTTTTTCCTCCCACCTCATAGCTGACTTGTAATGCATTCATATCCATGTAAACACTTTTTAAAAATATTATGTTGGGTTAGGGCTAGGGTTTCATCTTTCAATATATCTCGTTTTCTATTGTAAAAATGTTAAAATTCTCAAACTCATTACATTTCCTATAATGAAGGCAATGGATAATGATGTTATCTAGCTATAATAGAATAATTAAGAATAATAATTAGAACACACTTCCAAAAAAAGAAAAAAAAAATACTTGTTTTTGTTTTTTAACTTTAAAAAATGTTAAAATTATTAAAAATAGTGACACTAGTGGTGTTAGGTTCTGAAATGACCCGTATACCATAGAAGGTAAAAAGTCATTTATTTTTCGTAAACTCAAACCTTATTTTACTCCTGATAGCAAATGCTAATTGAGGACAAGTCTCTCTCACTCTCAAACATGTAAACATTGAATATTGACAATTTGGGGGGGAATTGAGCCACACTTCTTTGCCGGGTCATTTCGGACCCTAACACCACAAGTGTCATTTTTTTTAAGACATTACATTACAGTCATTTAGCAGACGCTTTTATCCAAAGCGACTTACAATAAGTGTATTCAACATAGGTAGGGAACGAAAACTACTAATCACCAGAAGTCTTTAGTGCATTATCTGCAAAAACAAGCAACCAAGAGTATACCTAGCGCTAAGGTAAAAGTGCAATATATCAGCTACCTATTTCCTTAAACAGATGAGACAAAATAGCTAAATCAAATGAGCATGAGCTAAAACAAATAAGTGAATCGACTAAACAAGATCCAATAAACAATCCAATAATCCAATAAACAATACAGCAATAGAAAACAAGCGTTCGTACAACTAGTTAACAACAAGTAGGTCAGGCAGAGAGGAAGGGTAGTGTTTCCTGAAGAGGTGAGTTTTCAGCCTGCGGCGAAATATGGGCAGTGACTCTGCTGTCCTAACATCAGTGGGAAGTTCATTCCACCACTGTGGTGCCAGAACAGAAAAGAGTCGTGACCGTGTGGATCGGCCAGAAGGACCCTTGAGTGACGAGGCAATCAGTCGCCCCGAGGTGGCAGACCGAAGTGGTCGGGCAGGGGTGTAGGCATCGACCATAGCCCGGAGGTAGGAAGGAGCTGTTCCTTTCACTGCCCTATAGGCTAGCACCAGGGTTTTGAACTGGATGCGAGCCGCTACGGGGAGCCAGTGTAGAGCCAGTGTAGACCATCAGAATGAATTAAAATGATGATAAATAATTTTGTTGCGTTAAAATGGTTATTTCTGAGGATATCATGAAGCCTTGTTCCAATAAAGAAATGTAAAGGGTACTTTTTACCTATTCAAACTTGAAAACGGGTCCAAAAAGACCCTAACACATCTGATATTTAGGACTGACTGTCCATACGGTTACTAAATCTGATATTTAGGACTGACTCTCCATACTGTTACTAAATCTGATATTTAGGACTGACTCTCCATACTGTTACTAAATCTGATATTTAGGACTGACTGTCCATGTTACTAAATCTGATATTTAGGACTGACTGCCCACAATGTTTAATAAGAGTTTTTAGGACTGACTAACACATCTGATATTTAGGACTGACTGTCCATACTGTTATTACATCTGATATTTAGGACTGACTGTCCACACTGTTATTAAATCTGATATTTAGGACTGACTGTCCATACTGTCACTAAATCTGATATTTAGGACTGACTGTCCATACTGTTACTAAATCTGATATTTAGGACTGACTCTCCATACTGTTACTAAATCTGATATTTAGGACTGACTGTCCATACTGTTACTAAATCTGATATTTAGGACTGATTGTCCATACTGTTACTAAATCTGATATTTAGGACTGACTCTCCATACTGTTACTAAATCTGATATTTAGGACTGACTGTCCATACTGTTACTAAATCTGATATTTAGGACTGACTGTCCATGTTATTCATTCTGATCCTTAGGACTGACTCTGATCTCTAGGACTGACTGTCCACACATGTTTGCAAGTGATCAGACCAGATTTGTGTATCCAGACACATTTTTCGAAAATAGCCAATGATAAGCTCACCACGCGTCTCACCGCATTGTGAGCTTTCAGTTCAGCTATTTTCGGCATTGTACGACAAATTATCAACCGGGCTGCAGTGTCTGAGTGTCCATACTGAGACACATGTTAGAAATCAGATTTCAATCAGATTTCAAACCCCCTAGGAATGCGATTCAAATGTGATTTGCAAACATCTGTTTACATTTTTTTGTGCTGTTTTTGATAAAACAAACAATCAGATATAAAAAAATAAATAAAAAAATAACACCAATACCGCATCAATACATGTATCAACACACTATACGATTATAAAGTGTGAAACATTGGCCAAATTATCAAATACACATTATCTGTGGAAACTAAATGTAATGCCTAACACTCCTACAATTCCAAGTGCTTGTGAGGGTGGGGGGTCCCAGTTCAAATATGATTATTGTGGGGGGTTCCCAGTTCAAATGTAATTATTGTGGGGGGTTCCCAGTTCAAATATGATTATTGTGGGGGGGTCACGCCAGTATAGTTTGAGAACCACTGGCCTATGTCACCTGCCAACTCATATGAATGATCATTACAATGTCCTGATGTGAAAGAAAAGGTTTCTTAAAGATGCTATTACAACATATCTGTTCGGCAGAAACCTTGTATCTCCATATTTAATGTTTGATGTTTTTTGTCTTTGTAAATTAATGCCCTACTTAATCATACTACTCTGTCACACAAAAATAGCAGATCTACAAGCTCACAACGCCTTTCAATGCAACACGTTGTGACCTATTGGTGTGCGTTCGGAAATACAGCACTGAGCCCACTGGCCAATACAAACTAATAGGCGAGTGTCCTCCGGTGCGCAATTTCCGAACGCACCCCTTGTGTGACCTTTTTTTTAAGTGAAAGTGGTTAAGTGAGTCTATGAGAATTATAAATATTGATCCAAAGAGCTTGTGACTAAAATAATAACTACATTGGATCCATTGGCACACCGGTTCTTTTTTTCCATTTCCTGAAACGGAACATACTGTACAACAAGGTTTTCGGTGGTGGAAAGTGACTAAGTACATTTACTCAAGTAATGTACTTAAATTGTACTTAACAATTGTGAAATACTTTTACTTTACTGTATGTAGTATTTCCAATTTGCAATACTTTTACTTCTACTAAACTACATCTCAGATGTAGTATTGCAATATACATGAACCACTTCAGCCCTATTTAAACTTTGGCTATTTTCATAGGATTTGTATTACATTTTATACAGATAACTTGTGAAACGGGGCATTCTGCATAATGAGTACTTTTACTGTTGTGTTTTGTATGTGTTTTAAATGTTGTAAAGTAGAGTATAATGACAGTGTAATTGAAAAACAAAAGCTTGCTCTCAATTGGTCGTCCCTGAATAAATAAAATGATTTTAACTGTTCATATTATGTTTATTGTTCATAGATAATGTAATATTAATCAAATTGGATATGTCTATTGCAATAGTCATTATAGACTGTATAGACTGTAGGTCTACAAGCTCACAGCGCATCACAACGCAAGCTGTCTTCTTGAGACAACTTGTTTTTAATTCAATGAAAATAAATTGATTTAATTTAATTTAAGGTAATTATAATTTTTCATTCACTTGCATCCAATTTTTTTTTTTTTCCAATCATCCAATCAGTGTTGTCCTACCACAGTATTTATCATAATGAGACTGTATTATGATGTATATTCATGTGTCCAACAGGGTGCTTTAGCAGTATCTCTGTGTTGCTATATTATGACTTGTGTGTCCTATCTTGTTTTGGGACTGACACTGGGTATGTTAGGTCAGTGGTTGTCAAAGTGGGATCCAGGGACCCCCAAGGGTCCTTCAAGGGTTCCAAAGGGGCCCCAGCTAAATGATTAATTGTTGGGAACAAAATGGACCCTTACAGGTCTGTTAGTCTGAGAGTTATGGGGTCTGTGTTCTAATACATACAATGTGGGGTCCTTGAAATGAAAAAATTGGAGAACCACTTTCCGACCTCAAAGCAGATCCAGTTCAGACAGCCTTTCCGAACTGGTGGAGAAAGTCAGGACATCTGAATTGAATTGCTCAAGTCCATATGGTTGTGTGCTTTTGGTGACATCTTCAATAGTTATCTCCAGATTTGGGTATAGTTTCTCGTAGACAGACAGACAGACAGTGTCTTACCGTGCAGAGGTTTGGGGAAATGCAAGGAAAGGTGAAATAAAGACGCTTCAGAATATAGGTAGCACACTGATTTAATTAATGTAGAAATACTTTTAAACTAGAAAAAGTGCTCCTCAGAGCACAGGTCTCCGCCAGGTCAGGTATGTTATTGTGGCCTCCTGTTGGCGCTATAATAGGCCAATGTGAAAAGGGTGCCATTTAGGGTGCCATTCAGTTCGATTGCCTTTCACGGCAGTCGAACACTGCATTCATGATTTGATGCATTTTGTTCCAAAAATGTGTTTTGCTAAATTAGACCTGCTGGTGGCGCTATAACAGGCCAATGTGAAAAGGATGGCATTTCTTCCTCGGCCTAGTGGGAATGTGTTTGTGAAATTTCATGGAAATCGCAAGCTGCGTGCATAGTTTGAGGCTTTTTGTTCAAAACGGACCAATCCTGCAAACTTTGGAGGCCAACCTTAGCCAAGCAGGATGGAATATGGGAAATCTGACAGATCCGTGTTGATCACATGACTATAGAGATACTGTGTACCGATTTGCATGACGTTTGGATAAAATATGTAGGAGTAATATAAAAAAATAGGTTTTGCACAAATCGGCCTCCTGGTTGCGCTATAACAGGCCCATTCAGAGGTTCTGAATTGGCATCCAGGGAGTGTGTGTGTACAGTTTCGCAGCGACCGGGCCGACAGTGCCTGAGATTAGCTGGTCGCACACGGACAGGACACACGGACGGACGGACATGGGGTAAAACATACTCTCTCGCCATGCCTTTCGGCCTGGCGGAGACAATAAATAAACAGAGTAAATTTAGAGGTGTTAGGTGTTCATCACTTTGATATGGCTTCACAGGGTGCGACGTACTGGCAGAGCCGTCAAGGGGGGCTGGGAAGTCTCTTCTGTTGATAGAAAGGACACAACCCTTGTCAGCAAAGTCATCTTTTTCGGCGTGCAACATCTGTGCTCATTCTGTGCCGCGCTGTAAGCAAGCCATTAATCTAAAACCACCGCCGCTCCTTATCGCACGCGAGACGACAGACACGCTCACACTATGTATAGACAGTGAAAAATAGATATCAGATATTCCCCCCCCCCCCCCCCCTCCACTACATTCATCAGTGTCTCTCTTTCTGTGGCTGCACTGTGCTGTTATCAACCGCCAAAATGCCCCTCTCTCTGCCTCGAGAGGTCATTTGAATTTGACACGGAGGTGTATTATTCACTTCTCTGCTGAACAATTCAACAGACACAAAAAAAAAGGGGGGGGGGGAGAAGAAAGAAAAGAAGCAACTCCTCCAGGAATAGCACGGTAGCCTTTTGACCTCTTGTTTCAGGAGTGATGCCACCAGCTGGATCAATGCACAGTGGCGATGACGCAGTGGCATTTCCATTGAGGAGATGGATGCTGTGGGGGTCTATAACCCGTTCGATCCGGGGAAAGCATCTGTGTAATTTTTTGATTTATTTGGGCTATTCAAAAATAGCAGATCTACAAGCTCATAGCACGGCACCGAGTGCCGCACTACGAGCTTGTAGATCTGCTATTTTTTGAAAAATCATGAACATTTGTGCAAATCTTGAATGTACATTTTTTCTAAAGCGAACATTTGTAACTCAAATCTTTGCTTCTGGGGGGTCCCTGGGACAAAATATTTTGAGATGGGGGTCCGTCCGCGGCCAAATACATATCTTTTAGGGGGTCCTTGACATGAAAAAGTTTCTACAAATTCAACGATTCTACGAATGTCTTCTAAATCCTAACAGTGTTTTTTTGAAAAAAAAAAACATATCTGGTGCTCAAACTTTTTCATGATTTTTCAAGTTTTTTCAAAAATAGCAGATCTACAAGCAGATATACGAGCTTGTATATCTGCTGTTTTTGAATAGCCAAAGAAATCTAAAATGACACGGATGCGTTCCTGGCTTGAATGGGATAAGGCAACATAGTGGCATTTACATAGGGTTGTTGGCGGACGGTGCAGGGAGAAGCGAAGGGGGCGGACGGGCGCGGGTGGGGGGGAGGGGGGGTCGTGTGAGGCCTGGCTGCACAGCGGTTATCACCGCGGTCCCTGCACTGATGGCGTTCGACAGTCGTTTTGCCCCCACCTGTGGTGGTGCCGTGCCGGCGACGGAACGTGAAATATTCTATTTTCTTTTACACACCATCTGCAATTCCAATGGCGACCCAGGTAATGGCATGTGTCTGCACGGCCCGGCCGCACGTCGGCGGGTGGCAAATGAATAGATTTAACCCATCCGATCCGGGGAACGCATTCCGTGTCATTTTTAGATTTGAGCGTATTATTTCATATTTTTGGCTATTCCAAAATAGCAGATCTACAAGCTCGTGGTGCGTCACTATGGGCTTGTAGATCTGCTATTTTTGAAAAATCTTAAAAATGTGCAAATCTTTGAATATGCCTAATATTTTTTTTAAAGCGAACATTTGTAACTCCAATCTTTGCTTCTGGAGGTCCCTGGAACAAAATATTTTACAAATGTTTGCTTTAAGACTTGCACACATTTTCACTATTTAAAAAAAAAAAGTTCTACAAGCTCATATAGACCCCTTAACAGACGACGTCACACTGATAAGAACCAGTATGCGTGCAACCAGTATGCGCGCAATGAAACCCATTCTGTCAGGTCTCGCTAGGATGCACCTCACTAGCCAACACACAAGAGGGGGTTGGGGTTGTGCTGAAACCAGAGCACCCCGAAACAACAGGTTGGGAATTGATTGCGTGAAACAATCACCTGTGCGTCCAATCTCAATGTTAGTAAACAAATAATTGGTCTATAGCACGGCACTCGGTGCCGCGCTATGAGCCTGTCTGCTTTTTTTGAAGACGTCTAAAATGACAGAGATGTGTTCCCGGATCGAATGGGTTAAATAAAGATTTGAATTTCATCTCGTATAGAGCAGAGAGGCAGAGTCATTTAGACCTAACTCTTCGCACCCTTTTCTGAGCACAGCGGGGTCTTTCAAAACGTGCAGGACAAGATGTGCAGCAAGCTAGGGGGTTCTGAATGGAGCGGAGCTTCAGGGGCCAGCCAATCTTAAGAGTTATTCATATCAAATATACGAATACATTTCATATTAAGAGAGCCATGTTGAGGCTGTGCCAAGGTGTGTCATCTACAGAAAATGGTTTATGCTCTGGAAATTATTACGGAAATGTGCCATTATGTCTCAGTGACCTCGTGCTGAATCAGTCTAAATTGCAGTCATTTTCCCAAACAACCGAGTTAGCACTTTTTTTTCCGTAAAGAGCCATTAGGACTTCTCATTATCCTCGTTCGGTGGTTAACATTTCTAAATGGAATTTAAATTGCATGGTATGATTTTGACTGCTGTAAATTAAATTTTTATGGTCGTTGCTCACAAAGTTCACAGACATGTTAATGCAATCGTATTCCATTAGAATATCAAAACTTGTCTCTCAAAGTCTGGAGTTCTAATTGTAATGAGAGTTTATGGGATTAAAACGGATTTGGTGCATTACACGTTAAAGGACTTTACAACTTTTACACTGGCTTTGTAGTTGAAATATTGGCCTGATATACTCGGGTACCAAGATTATTTACTGTTATCAGACATCATATTCTGTTGATATGTTCGAGTCTATATTGCAAGAGCATGACATCGTTATATTGGTTCTCGTCAAAAGATGGCATTGGCTGATACACGCGCCTAACTGAAGCTTCAAGTGAGTTACTGTCTGCTGACCTTGTTATCAAACATCAGTGTCATGGTCATTTGTATTCTGAAGTAAAATAGTACAAGCAAAGTGACCTTTTTAGGTTTTCAGCTTTCAGAGCACTGCAGTTCAATCCACTCCTATTTCACGCTACGGTGTCTGTTGTTTGTTGCTTGTATTGTTTTCTTCAACAATTTGAATATAGACACACTAGTTAGAAGATAGAAGAATAAGAAGTCAAGATATCGTATCAACTGATTAAGGTTAATTAAACAAATGAAAAAAAACTACCTCAGGGGGAAAATGCTTTACAATTAAATTGCATCCAATTCTCATTTTCAAACTGAGCTCCTTTTTATATCCGTGTGAACAAGAGATTGCTCATTCTACTCAATTGTCTCAGTAGGTTAACATCACACCAGTGAGCTACTCAAGCACCGGCAATGATTGTAGTGAGAAATATCTTCCTCTGAGAAATAGCTAAAAATGCCCTTTTTGATTGGGGGAAAAATCAATCAGATTTCCAAGAGAGGGAATTTCCATATTTTCGATTCTGTTGTCTCAGAAAACTGCTTACCTTTTGTCTAAACTGACCACCCAAGCACAGGACTGTGACAGAGTGCTTCTGTTATAAGACTGGTTGTGATGCAGCCGTTCTGGCTGGCCTAGTGGCCTTTGTAATGTGGGCTGTGTTTGCTTAGTAATAAGTGCTCCACTCTTTTCCAAAATGTTCAAAAAATCTACAAGCTATAGCAGATCTACAAGCTCCCAACACGTTGCATCGCGATGTGTTGTGAGCTTGTAAATCTGTACAAAAATACAAAACAATTTTACGGCAAAGTATAAAATAAGGCTTACGCGCTTAATCAAACTCAATATAAATCAATATAGTCGATTACATTTTTTTTTTTTTTGTCGTGTTGATTTGTTGATATATAAAAAATAAGACCCTTCTTGATTATACAATTCATTGCGAATATAATCAACAGACTAATCACTAAAAAGTTGCTAATTTGTTTGTTTGTTCTTGTATGGTTAAATAATGATGGCAACAAATAAACAGTTGCAGGCGTTATGCCTGATTGTGGCCCAGGCTTGAGGTTTCTTTTGTGTGTTTTTTTTCCACACACATCCCTGGGACAAGGAATCAGCTCTGTAATTGATTTTCACTGAGGGAAAAACTGAATATGTTCCTATTACCCTGTATGATTGAATATCATGTGTCATTATAGTGGACGTGTAGCATCTGAGAGGTGCAGCAGTATCTTATCTACTACCTTTTATGCATGATAAGTCAGAGGACCCGTGGTCTGCAATATCTATGAACAAATCACTCCCATCTCCCCAGATTTGTGTGTTTGGGAGCCCTCCCCATTGTGCATAGCTCATAGAAAAATCATATCACACCTTTTACAGTAGTGCTGAGAATGCAAGGCTGGGTCTATTGAAAAGCTGTTCCTTTGTGACACGCGACACATAGCATCTGCAAGTCATCCGACACATTGCAGAATTATAACTCCCCCCTCTCCAGAGATGAGTTGTGCCCATGGAAGACAAACTGCAGTGATGAATCTCCATAATCGGCCCTCCTCCTTCACAGTCACTCTGAATGTGCAGTCACCGCTCCAGAGACGAGTGAAACCTCCATGTGTCAGTATGGATACTGCAGGGTTTGATTTGTGGCGGGAAAGGGAGGGGGGGGGGAGTATACCTATCTTTGTATGACAAATAGAGTGAAAATAGCCCATCCAATAAGCTGTGTTTGCTGTATGTGAATCTTTTTTTATTTTTAAATTACAAATCTTAATAAATGTTGCCAAATTTCACCGAAATAGGGACCAAGGCCGGCTTTGTCGAGCATCTATACCAGTGATATTCAACTGGCGGCCTGAGGGACAAATCTGGCCCCAGCAGAGCTTTTTTTGTGGCCCCTGGCTGGAACATATTTCATGTTCCAATGTAATTTATTTGATTAGATGGTGTAACAGGATGGCCATTTTGAATGTGTTTCACAACCGTTAACCAAAGCTCGTTCATGGTTAATCAACCATTAACAGATAAGAAAGAATACAATGTAGGCTACTATTTAGACTGGAGGAATGTTAGTGACTCGCTCAGGGTTCCAAATGAACACCTACAGTACCAGTACTGCATTTGCAGTCAAGACACTGCTACAGGAACCCAAATGCAGCTAAATGTAATCTTTGGTGAGTAAGCCTGGCCACCCAAAAGAAAATCACTTCAGTCAAAGTGTTAACGTATAGCTCACCTCATATGTACTTAAGATGGTGTTAAAATATGTATTAACTAGACAAAGTATAAAGACCTTTTCATAGTACAAAGAAACAAAACAGCCAGCAATGTTGTCTACTTATTACTACTTCCCTACTTTTAACAACTTTCAGAATAATGTAGCTTTCAAGTAGTTCAGCAATTATTTCTCACCATAGCTGGGCAGCTTGGCAAAAGCTCCATCAGTGGCACAACAATAACAAACAGCACAACAGGGGTTTTGAGTGCAGTTCATCCATCACAGACCATCCATTTGTAACTATTTCTGGGTTTTTGAGTGGCTGTTGGTAATTACACCAAAGAAATGATTTCTCCTTATGCATCCATTAGCTTGTATGTGTTAGTTTTGTGTGGATGTTTCTGTGGATAAGAGCACCCAAGTGCCCAAAGCTAAATTAAATAACCATTCTATCATACAAAGACGTAAACACTTCACCTTGCCAGCCTGCCTTCCTATTTATGTTTTTCCATTTTCTTAATAATTTGGTATAAGTACAGTGCTTTCACCACACATTACATGAACACAATAAGAATATTAAACGGGGGACGGGGGATGGGGACGGGGACAAATTTAATCAAAGATTTATGGACATAGAGAAGTTTTGCCACGGACATATTTGTCTGTGGTAAACACCAGCAGGAGATTGATGCGTCTTTGGAATAGTCCTAAGAACTTAATTGTCTGATATACAGTAGACAGTACACATTTTCTACTGTTTGTCATGTCTCTTAGTTCTTAAAACAAGCATACATTTTCAATGTACAATGGCAGTCTGAGTCTTTATATTCCTCTGTGCCATGAATATAGCCTGATGACAACAACTATTGTTTTTCTCATACAGTTAGACCATTTTAAACCAAAAGTCTGTCAAACAACTAATTAACTCGACTACAGTAGCACTTTCCCTTGCAATGTCTGGATGAAAAATAACAGACACGTCGTCTTTTTTTATTGTTTTGTGTAAGAACCAAATGTGTCACAATTACTAAGCAACCTTGAGTAACACTTTTATGTCTTTTAAGCCTCCTCTGTAATAATCCAGAGATTCTTTATGTGCCTGTGCGTCTGACAAACACTGAGACGCACTGACAAGGAGTATGCAGAGAGAGAGAAGAGGTTGAAGTCCCTCTCTACTCCGTGAGAGTGGGGCTTGTCGGCAGCAATCAGATTTGTGTGATGAGCTCCTGATGAGAGGGTAATGTGTTCCCGCGGCATCATTGTCCTCCTCGGTCCCCATCTCGCAGTGCAGCTTCCTCCATGTGATACCCCTACCCCTCACACCTCTTCTCTTGCTCATCATGAAATCCAATTTAGAGGCGGGGTGGGCGACTCGGGGAAGAGACTACAGAATGTTCCACTTCTTAACTCCTTTCCGTTTATGAACCTCAGACGTTAGGATCTTGAAACCTTGTTGGCGTTGCACAGCTCAGAAATCTTTCGATTTTTACTCCGATTGCACAATTTACAAGGTATCCATAATTTATAAATTCTGCAAATCTCTGTGTGCGTGTGTGTGTATGCAGTGGTGTAAAGTAACTAAGTACATTACTTACTTAGTACTGTACTTTAAGTACAATCTTGACGTACTTTACTGGAATATTTCAAATTGTCTATACTTTTACTTCTACTCCACTACATCTCAGAGGCAGATATTGTACTTTTACTTTAGTTACTAGTTACTTTGCATATATAAATGATCTACAAGCTCACAACGTGTCGCAATGCGACGCGTTGTGAGCTTGTAGATCTGCCATTTTCAAACAACAGTACTTTTACTTTTGATACTTTTAAGTACATTTTGATACCAATACTTTTGTACTTTTACTCAAGTAAATGTTTTATTCGGGACTTTTACTGTACTTGTAACGGAGTACTTCTACATTGCAGTATTGATACTTTTACTTAAGTAAAATATTTGAGTACTTTTTCCACCATTGTATCCAACCAATTGCCTTCACATTCAGCATGTGTATTGCTGACTCCCCAAGGGAGCTACAGCACCCAGTGTGAAGTCGATGAGCAGTTTTCCAGAACCGGCATGCGGTACAATTACATGTAAAGTCACGAAACATTCCTTGCTCCGTTCCGTTCTTGCTATTTTGTTATTTGCACACGTTGTCAGCCCGAACCTGACCCGTCGGGTCTGGGCTGAAATTGAGGACTCTAATCCAGGGGTTTTCAACAGGGGGTCCGGGGACCCCTAGGGGGTCCTCAGAGTTACTACAGGTGGTCCGCCAAATCTTTGTGTGATATGATATTCTTTTTTTACATTAACCACTTGAACCCTAGCATCCCTTTTTCTGAGGAGAACTTTAGCCAAAATAGCTGATCTACAAGCTCACAACGCCTCGCGCTGCGAGGCATTGTGAGCTTGTAGATCGGCTATTTTCGGCAAAGATATTTGGTGTAGAGGGAAAAAAGTACAGAGCCAACGATCAAGATTACCAAGTATTGAGGGTTTAAGTGAAATAAACAAAAAAAACATTAGTTCACACAACACTGATGAAATCTATGAAAAGGTTTAATCTGCAACACAATTGTATACAATATAGAGGGGGTCCCTGCTTCATCTCTCTCTCAGCTAGGGTTTCCTTGGCCTGAAAACGTTGAAGACCCCTGCTCTAATTCATTCTTGTCACCTTTATTCACATTTGTTGGATAAGATGCGAGTTTACTAGGAAGATGTATCTTCGTCAATTGTTCTTTTATTTTACTTTTGTTCGTTTTGAATGTTAAGAATATTATTTAGATGATTATAGTTGTTTAGACAGATGATAGGTTTATTGTTTACCTGTTATCCTAGTATTTTGAGGCACTACATTGTTGTCTCTGCACTCAAATTGTTGAAAACTATTTACCATGTTGTTTATTGACTACTAGAGTTCATGCTTACTCTGCTTATTCTGATCTCATGTTTGTAAGTCACCCTGGATAAGAGTGTCTGCTAAATGCCTAAATTGTAATTGTAAACACAAATACACAACATCAACAGCACAACTGCACAACACCAACACAACTATACAACAGTAATATCAACCAACAACACAACTACACAACATCAACACAGCTACACAACACCAACAAACACATCAACACAACTACAGTACACGCAAAAAAAAACAGAAAACAGCACCAACACAACTACAAAACACCAACATGACATCAATACAACTACATAGCATCAACAAAACTAAACAACGCCAATACAACACCAACACAACAGCACAAACACAACTAACCAACACATCATCAACACAACTATTCAGATCTGACACACACGCACGCACACACACACACACACACACACACACACACACACACACACACACACACACACACACACACACACACACACACACACACACACACACACACACACACACACACACATAAACCTTATCTGGAAGATATGTGACACTTTGAGCAAGACGCTGAACCCCTAATTGCGCCCGATGAGCAGGATGGTGCCTTGCATGGTTTCCGCCATCGGTGTGTGTGAATGTGTGTGTGAATGTAACGCACAATCTATGTGCTTTGGATAAAAGCGCTATATAAATGCACCATTTACCATGTATTTTCAGGCTAGCAGTGGTTCTCAAACTGTCTGTCACACACTGGTTGGTGTACTTTGGCTTGAGAGTTGGACAGGTGTGCCTTGTTTGCCTGGGCAAGTCTTGCCTTTGTGAATTAGCTAGCTAGTTAAGACCAGCTGCCAACCATGACAAGCTCACCGATTTTCCATTTTAGTTTTTATCACGTTTTTAAAATCTATGTGCAAATAAACTAAACTAAACCGATGCATTCGTTTTCTTTCCTTAATATCTTTCTTTCTTGCGTGCTCACATACAGTCAAATCTGTGCATACCAAGTGTTTACTATGCTGCTTGAATGACACACAGAGGACCCAAAACATACATAATTTCCCAAGAAATGTGGCACTGAATCGGTCCAGTGATTTGCGAGATTATCCTTCGGGAAAACAAACAAATAGGGTGCAGTGCATGTCTAGTATGTATTTTTCATGCCGGTGCACGTAATTATTTAGAGCAGCACATACGTATGCATACATTATTTAGAGGGAGCATATAACATTAATAATATCTTTCATGGTTCTTTATATTCAACCAGGAATGTGTTGCCAGCTGCATTATTCTTGGATGTATCTTTCTGATACTGTTGCTTTCTTTGCAAGTGCCTTGTGGTTAAAGATGCATCCTGTGTGAAGGGATGATCTTGCTTTATACACTTCTCAACTCTGCTGAGACAGCTGTCTCTGCTATCTCCTAAGGCTCCTCTTACCCAGTGGTGGAAAAAGTACTCGATTGCTTCACTAAGTAAAAGTGTCAATACTGCAATGTAGAAATACTCGAAATTTACTTGAGTGAAAGTACAAAAGTATTGGCATCAAAATATACTCAAAGTACCAAAAGTACTCATTATGCAGAATACCCATTTAAAGTTTCCAAAAGTATACAAATATTTTGAAAATAGATTTTTAGATATACAAGCCTACAATGCATTGTGGGCTTGTAGATAGGCTAATTTCAAATGGCCGAAATGTATACAGAGCTGAAGTGGTTAATGTATGTTTTGTAATAATAATCAAAATCTACAAAGTAACTAGTAACTAAAGGTTTTCAAATAAATGTAGTGGAGTGAAAGTACAATATTTGGATCCGAGATGTAGTGTAGTAGAAGTAAAATTATTGGAAACTGGAAATACTCAAGTACAAATACCTCAAAATTCTACTTAAGTAACTGTACTTAGTTACTTTCCACCTCTGCTCCTACCACGCACGCACGCACAAACAACATACTTCACGCATACAGCTTCACACAATTCCAGTCTATTTTGTGATCCTAAAATACTGCTTTTTCTTATATTGAGTAGATTCTTCAACGTTTAACCTTGTGTAATATGAAGACTAAAAAAAAACACATTCTATCTTTCCCTTATTTGGGCTGATCTAAGTCAGCCACAGATGCCATCGTTCCTCCGTCTAGGTGTCCACATAATTACTGAACTTGGCACGAATCCTCCAAAGGCAACAATTATGGCATTGTGTAAAAGGTGAATGGATTCATTACACAGCCCTGACCGCCAAACCAGCAATACACAGCTGGCTGTTTTTACTTGTCTCAGTGGTTATCACCAGTTTCACAACCTGCTTCCTCAGAAAAACAAAAACACACTAAACAGGACATGTTTGTGTGAATCATGTTATAATTAGAAAACCAAACCGTATTTGCAGGATGTTAGATACAAAGGGACATCTAATGAACCTAACCTGGTCCTTCATTATATCAATAATAATAATTGTGTTCTGTTTTACTTGGTTCTTCTTAGCCTTTTGCTCAATGCATTGTCTGTAAAGAGTATTCATGTATTCACTTTTGGTACTTTAAGTACATTTTGACACCAGTACTTTTGTACTTTTACTCCAGCACATTTGTAATTCCGGACTTTTACTTGTAAATAATTTTACACATATTTCTACATTGCAGTGTTGATACTTTTTAAGTAAAACTTTTGAGTACTTTTTCCACCACTGGTAATATGGATAATAACTAATCGTTCATTGTCTGTTTTCTTAACCTCTTGCTGTTTCTCGAGGGAATTATAACGATTTGGTTCAGTTATGAAATAAACCTGAGTCACATACTGCAGACGGCTGGTGGAATTAACAGAGGCTGTGTATGGAGTCAGACATAGATGAATCAATATTATGAGAAATACCATAGGAAATAAAGTCCTACCCCTCCCCCCCCCCCGCCAACCCACCCTCATTCTGCCCCACCCCTCTCACATGCTGAAAGTGTGAGCAAATTTAGTTTATATTAAAAGTTACCTATCGATGTTTTGTGATTACATTTCTTGGTTTGGCTCCTTCATTAAAATCTATAAAGCGTTGCGGTGCATTAGTCTTGTCAAGCCGGGCTGATCTCTGTGGACGTGGTGATCTGGCAGTGGGCTTCTCCAATATGGAGTGATGAGTGATGTGTCATGTGTAAATTGTTCCACACGTCGGATCATTCATTATTGATTTCTGTCTGTTGGCGCCGGGATCTTTTGAGACCTGCGAGCTACAATGGGGAAAAACGTGATTACTTTTTCATCATCCAATGGATATTTCATCATTAGTTTCCTCTTCCTTCTGCCCAAATATTGCCCCGGCGCTGCCCTCGTTTGACAGGCAATTGTGCCCCCGGCGGACATGTCAATCATTTTCCTGATTTGCAATACCAGATATGTTATACTGTATGTCCATGTACTGTATATACAGTACAGACATGGTGGGAGAGTTCTGTGCCTGATATATATATATATATACTTTTGGTGCAGCGTGGTGCGTTTTGAGCTTGTAGATCAGCTATTTTTGGTTAATCTCAAATGGCCCATTTGGTTCCATTTGTACACCAGGAACGAATGGGCTACTCTGCCATTTTTGATTTACTATGACCCTTATTTTATATTTTTGTCTATTAAAAAATAGCAGATATACAAGCTCGTAGCACGGCTGTAGATCTGCTATTTTTTAATCTTACATTTTGGGCAAATCTTTGAATAAACATATTTTTTAAACGACAGTTTTTAACTCAAATCTTTGCCTCTGGAGGTCCCTGGAACAAAATATTTTACAAATGTCCGCTTGAGAAAATATGTAAATATAAAAATAATATATAAAAATAATAATATATACTGTAATAATATATAAAAATATATAAAAATATATAAATGTATGAATATATTCAAATATTTGCACACAATTTCACCATTTTTCAAAAATAGCAGATCACACTATGAGCTTGTATATATGCTATTTTTTAATAGCCAAAGAAATCTAAAATGACTTTACAGTGTACCCATGCACTGAACGTGACACAGAACTCTCCACTGCTTCAGTCTGCTCTGCACTGTTCCATGGACCGCTGATCTGTAGCACTGCCATAAGATCCCACTGACGTGCAATAACAACGATAATGTTAGTCGTTCTCCTCATGCCGAGGTAAATATAAAGGCGCGTTGGAGTCGGCATTTAAATGCAAATGCCGGTTTTGAATTGCCAAAATTATCATTCCAAAATACCCCCATTTGGCAGTTGAAAATGTCAGACACATATCTCTGTTACTTTACGCACGGCTATAACAGTAACGAGGATGACGATAATGGTGATTACAGAAACATCGCTGTCATTTTACACGAGGAGGATTGGAACGCGATGGAGCAAAAAAATAAAAGCGCGATAGAGATGAAGGGAAGCTGGGGAGGGTATGACATTGTGTGTGTACGTAAACAGCTCTTGTTTCTATGTTCAGAGCGAAACCGCTCGTAGATTGTCCCATCTGGAAGCATGGCGGGAGGTGGGCTGGCTTGACAGGAGAGTATCTGATGTGTTGGCGGGGAGGAAGGGTTCCTGCTGAACTGCACTACGGCACGGCACACGGCACACCACACACCACACCACACACCACACACCGCACCACATCACATCACATCAGATCAAATCAAATCAAATCACATCACATCACATCACAGGCAGATAGATAGAGCAAGAGTACAGAGAACCAATTGAAACTCTCGCGCTTAACGACATGGGTTTACAAACTTGAGCAGGTTTAAGCCTGCAGCATATACTCCAAACAAAGTTGAACGTTTTTCAGCTTTCGGCAGGTCTATAAAGACGAGATGATGTCATTGGGTACACACTAACAAAGACAGTGACTTGCCGAAATTCGTTTCAGCTGTTGTTGTAGATTGAACCTCACTGAAAACACACCTTTTCAAACTCGCATTCCCTACAACCCCCGCCCCTCCCTTTTGTTTTGTTTACCTTTCTTTTATAGTTTTAACCTTTTTAATTAGTTCTTTCTAATAAAGTTGTTTTTGTATTGCTCTGTAAAGCGACTTTGAGTATCTAGAAAATCGCTATATAAATCCTATTTATTATTATTGTCTAACTAGCTGAACATCACCACAGCAATGTGAACATCATGTGTGATGGGTCAGAAACTCAATGCACTCGTGATTTATGTTGTTCTATTTCCGCAATCTGCCGCCAACGTACTGCTGCGGACAGTTTTGAAGAAAGGTTAGCTGAGGGGGTTAGGAGATGCAAACCTTTATAATCTCTATCTGTGGGACTAGAAACACAACCAGATAGCAATTAATTTATGGAGAGAGAGATAGCACAGAGAGTGTGTCACCAGAAATGACTAAATCTCTGAGACAAATTTTGTCAAAGCTCAAAGCATGTCGGAGGTTAATTTAAACAAACAGTGGAGAAGATCTGTTGGCAAATCACCATTCCAGCATGCAGTGTGCTGGCTTTAATGTTCACAAGTCAGAGCGGAGCGTATAAAACACTTTCATCATCAGAGAACTCTTCGGCAAGACCTGTCATCATTTGGAGTCTGCTGCTAGCTTTAGGAAGCAATATGTGAGCGCATGCGTGCGCACGTCATTCTGAACACGAGCATGCATAAATGCATGCACACATACTGTACACATGCAGGCACACCAGTGGTGGTAAAAGTACTCAAAGGTTTTACTTAAGTAAAAGTATCGATACTGCAATGCAGAAATACTCTGTTACAAGTGAAAGTTCCATCATTCAAAATTTACTTGAGTAAAAGTACAAAGGTATTGGCATCAAAATATAAGCACTAAAAGTAAAACTACTCATTATGCCAACCACTCATTATGTCCCATTTCACACGTTTTCAAATGTATAAAATCCTTTGAAAATAGCAGCTCTACAAGCTCACAAGGTGTCGCTTTGCAACACGTTGTGAGCTTGTAGATCGGCTATTTTCAAATAGCCTAGGTATATTATTGGTCTGAACTGGTTAATGTGTGCTTTACAAAGTAACTAGCAACTAAAGTTTTCAAATCATTGTAGTGGAATAAAAAGTACAGTATTTGCCTCTGAGATGTAGTGGAGTAGAAGTAAAAGTACAGAAAATTGGAAATACTCCAGTTAAGCAAAAGTACCTCAAAATTATACTTAAGTACAGTACTTGAGTGAATGTACTTAGTTACTTTACACCACTGAGAGAGAGAGAGAGAGAGAGACACACACACACACACACACACCGCACACGAACACGCACGCCATACATTCACCCTTCATATTTGGCATAGTAGGAGGAAAGTAGAAGCTCGTCAAATTCTAGCCGCCCCATGCTGCTTACTATGCATGCAGACTCCCTGGTGGGTAATAATCAGACAGTGGTGAAATGCAGTCTCTTTTAAAGTGCAGAGACTGTTTCACTGATGTCTCTCTTTTTTTCACTCTCCTTTCTCTCTGAATCAGCACACGACTTTTCACACTGTCATAACAATATCCGGTCTAGCAGAGGCGAGCAGAGCGTCCGCCGTGCCAAATGGACACATAAAAAAGAGACATTAATGGACTGAAGAGGGGCATAAATCTGCCAGCTCAATCCTGCACTCCAATGCCGGCGAGACCGTGCAGGCCAAAGGCAATAAGAGGAAAAAGAGATGCTCTGGGTGAGGGGTTTGTCGGTGGTATAACTGATTATAAAGTGCCATGCAGTAAACATCACACATGTTACACAGGAGGGAGTAAATGTGATTATTTCTTCATTTCAGACAAAATACACACATGCTGTTATGAAAATAAACAAGTTACAGGTAAAGAAAAAAATTTAAGTTTATTTCCGTAATATAATTAAAAAATCACACCCAGTGTGAAGTGGGCGGTGTGGTAACAGTGGTCATCACAGTGATGGAAGTTCACTTAAAGAAAAGTAATATTGTGGACCAACCATTGTACACCCCTAACTTAAAAAACCCATAAATGTGTTTTTTTTTTAAAGTGCATAGTCCTATTTATAGGGCTATGCACATGTTTCACTAGCCAATCACAGTCCTGAATAGACTGTGATTGGCCAATCACGGTGCAGGGTTAGGGGGGTACACTGGTGGCCAATCACAGCGCAGGGTTGGGGGGGTGCAATGGGTGGGGATGTCCAAACCTCACATATAGGGGCGGTTTCACAGAAAAAAAATAGTTTTTTTGAAGTGCATAGTGCCTATTTATAGGTTATCAATTTCATCATGTGTCTCGCTAGCCAATCACAGTGCTGAATAGAGTCAGCCAATAGAGTCAGCCAATCACAGTACAGCTAGGGGTGTACTAATGTAGAGGGGTGTACTATTATGGGCCAATCACAGTGCAGGAAAGGGTGTACTAATGAGGTGTCCCAACCCCACTTATAGGGAGCGGCTACACCGCTCAAAAAGTGAAACATTATTCTATATTCATTGCACACAAATTGAAATATTTCAAACGATTACAAAATGATTTATTACAAAAGTCCAGTATTTAAAAATATTAGAATATTACATGAGACCAATCAAAAAAGGATTTCATAATACAGAAATATCAACCATCTGAAAAGTGTGTTCATTGCACTTTGCTACTTCTGAATGACTCCTTCAATGTGTTAGGGTTTTCCTGTGCCTTTACACCAACGAAAATATTTTTATTAAGCTATGTGTTCAAGTGAAAAACCCAACGAGTTCAGATATTGTTAAAGGAGGAAACCAAAGGAAATCAACGTCCAGGCAGTTTAGTAACGATTATAATAGCCAATTATTTATTAATATTCAATTTAAGTAAAGTCCAGTATAAGATGAATCTATGCTAATACAATACAGAATGAATGTAAGAATCAAATGGTACAACCTGAAGTACAGCAAGTACAATGAAAACAGCAATCGATAGCAGAGCTCTGGATGAGAAACTATTATGACCTCTTTACAAGTACAGCAAGGAGTTCATGAAGTCTCACATGCTGAAGTGCTAACCTACAGAGCTTTATATACAGTTTTGAACAATAGTTTTTTCATAGATGAATGGGAGGTGTCTTTCAGGTCTAGACGCATGACATTGTCCTTGTGTTGATCTCCAGACGCTACTTCTTCCAGGGTGGGTGTGTTTTGATCGATGCACGAGGGAGTTTGACAGTCCTCCTTTGGTCTTTTTGCTGAAAAACACCTTAATGTCTATATGTCTACTGATTGTTATCTAATATGATTATGTGAAAATACCCTCGGTGGAGGCTCGATGTTTGCTTACCGGGCTTGGGGGTTTCGGCAACTTTCTCTGTTCACCCACTGGGGACACGTATGTCTTTGAGATAAGGTTAATTACTTGTTATGCACTCATATTACCGTCAAGCGCACACATATATTTCCTTAGGGGCACCCATGCTTTGTTTTGCTATCTGGCTCTTATGTCATACTACTCGTGGGAAACTGCATGACAATTGTTTTGCTATCAGGTGCAGACGCAGGTGCTTGATCCCCTTGCCTAAGTGCTATCATTAATCATTAACTCTTGACCTTTTATCCATTACTTAAGTATTTCTGGGTGTTTTCCATGTACTACTGTGTGACTTGGCATTTTCCCTATGCACTTTAAATGACTGTATTTTCTCCTGTTTAATGTGTTTCAGTGATTCTGATTTTGGGTAAAAATTTAAACTATTCTTAACAATTCCCTCTTTTCACCTGGTCAAACCCAGGTGAACAAACAGAGTTTCTTTAATCGTCTTCTTCTTCCGTAGGGACTATGTATAGGTCAGGGCTTTCTCCTAGGTCAGGTTTGACTCCTAGGTCAGTAGCTTGGACAGGATTGTTTCCTAGATGGGGAATCTGTCTCAGAAGGATGGAATCTTGGTTAACGAAACGGTGGTTCAGGTAGGTAGAGTCAGGGAGTGGGTCAGTCTCCTCTTTCGGGTCATGAAAGGAATTCTCAGTAGGAGGGTCATACAGGGGGTCATACAGGGGGTCGTCATTGGGCTCGGGAAGAACAGCACAATACTCGGGCATCATTGTTATAACAGTGCGTAAATTCGGCGGAACATCAATGTATGTAGGTTCAATCAGTCCAGTGTCCTCGTTAATGTCCCCTGGCTCATACACCATGGCACTAGAAAAACCGGCAACCCTAGACGTAATCATAGGAGCCATCTCTGTGTTATCTATCAGTGTAGAATATACCTCACTTGGTTCGGTCTGCTGGATCAACTGGTAGGCAGGTGGGGATCCGTTGTGTTTGTCTGACACCACTGTTTCAATCATTCTGACACATAGTGCCCTAGCACAGGGAATGCAACAACATCCACAGGTTACTAGGATTGCCAGAAACACACAGATTGACATGAACATGGATGCAATTACTCCCTTCCATTTGCCAAACGTTTTTTCAAACCAATCAGGAAACATGCTTTCCTCAATACCAGAATGCTCTTTCAATTCTCTGGACAGAGCTCGGAGTCCGTTCAGTGCTCGGGAAACACTCCCATCTAGGGCCGTATTGTTAGGAATGAAGACACAACACTGAGATGAAGGAAACATGGCACACACACCTCCGGTGGCTGCCAACACATAGTCTAATGCAATTCTATTCTGATAAGTCATTAGGGAGTTAGCATGGAGTTCGGCTGCAATACCAGAAGTGATGTCCTTAGTGATATTAGTAAGGCGTTGGACATTGAAGTGGACATAGTTAAGGCTGTCGACATTGGAATTGATGATACACCATGGGCAAATTACAGTGGCAAATCCTGCCCCTATCTGATTCTGAAGCTTGTACTCGTCAGGGACACCACGGGGAATACCCAGCGCGTCCAAATATACTGGGCTAGGACCATACAAATCGAAAGTACTTCTCTTGCTGCGTCTTAGAGTGCTGACCTCAAATGTATGGATCTTATTCAACAACTCATCTGCTGACACCTTAGTGACTGAGACAGGGGTGATGAGAGATACTATGGTACATGTGCCTGTCCACCCCTTAGGCAGAACTCCTAGTAAGGCCCTACCTCCGCAGTACCACCACACATCTGCTCTGGCTACGGGGAAGTGGCTTGAATTTGTCCATTCTGTAACATTGAGGGTGTTAATGCAGCTATCAAGATCTAGGTCTCCCATATATACACCGCCAGCTCGTTGTTGTCTGACTATGCAGGAATGATTAGCTACTACTGGGGAGAAGATTGGTGGTATACCGTGTGGGGGTGCGATGGGAAATGCTTTTTCCAACTCCTTGCATTCTTTCTCTGGGTTATCTTGGTGATGGAGCTGTAGGAGGCAATGCCTGGTTTTCTGCTCATAGGTGTAAACAGAAGGGGTTAGGATGAGATTAGGCCTAGGGCCTGAGCATACAACACAATCAGAGCCGGGCGTTCCATGTGATTCCACCATTTCTAGCCAGGTGTTTGATTGGGCAAAACCAGTTTCAACTTTCTTTGCAATGCTGTGAGGCATATCGTCTAGGAATACTTTCCCTGGCCGAGGAGTGGTTGTTGTGGTAGGAGGTGGTGGAGTAACTACTTTACCATAGTCAGAAGCATAGTAGTGGCCTGGAATGAATACTTTACGTATCTTTTCTGCGTCATATCTCTTATGTGTTTCGGCGTAAGTCTCAATCTTGATTTTAAACACACCTGTAGGATAACCAGAATCATAGGATCCCAATACATAAGTGTCAGTATCGTCAAACACAGGGTTGTCCAAGATTATTATTATTGGATTAGTCTTCCTGGGCCCAGGGAGGTAATTACGGGCACTCTCTCTTATTATGTGAAATCTATCTTTTAAGTTGTGCTTTTTTGCCTTAAATGGGAGGTAATTATTACCCCATTGTTGGCCTGTGTTCCAAAACACGTCAGACCAGCGATCACACATGCCAGTTCTGTCACTGGATGTTCCTTTCTTGTAACATACATACAGAGGCGCTTTGCTCTTCTTAACACATGCAGGGCTGATAATGCACTCATCTACTCTGATTACACCACCCAATTCTTCTGTAAAGTAAAATGTTGGGCCTTTTACCTCTGTATTTTGTGTACTGCAACCAGTACAACGTATATATGAAGACAATGCTGTTTTTGGAACCCCCATAGCTCTGATACCGTAGATCGGCGCGGGTGATAGAGGATCTGCAGCATATTGTGGATTGGTCGGGTGGTCAGTCGGGGGTTCATTCGGGCGGTCAGTCGGGCCGGTCATGGGTGGCCGCGGTGAGGGGCCAAAAACCTGTGTGGGAACATTGGAACTTCCTATTTTAAACCAGAGAACAGGTATGACCATGGCCATGGCTACACAGAGGGTGATGATTACTAGCCTCCCTGGAGGCCATACTAAAGAAAGACATTTTTTCTTCTTACTTGTAGGTCTGGGCCTTATGGGCCTGAACTCATGGCGGCCTACTTCATGTTGGTGTTGGTGATCGAGCGAGGACATGGTATCCCTGGTCTTGCTAGATGACAAAGGATAATGTAGAATTGATGGTGGATTCTCCAAGGGGTTATTCAGACACACCCCCAGTCTAATGCGCTCGTTATTTCTACAGTATGTGTAATGCTTCTTCTGCTAGGTCAAGTAAGGATATTTCCCACATAAAACGGTCCTCGAAATTATCACGGTCTCTATACCCCGTGATATGATTATGGTAATCTATTGTCCACCACGTATATGGAAATATATGGACCACAGTACAATGTGAATGTCGATGTACTACTGCCCTAAGGGGCATTTAACTAATTTAGACCTGTAACTTACTTTTCCTGTCTTTTTACTTTTCTTTCTTTTTTTATAGTATATTTTTTCTTTGTTTTTTATGTAGCAGCTTGTCCTTACGAACCTAGGTCTGTAAGTGAGAAATGGTTATAGTTAGAGTTAGTGGATCATTGCGGATCTACGCCAGGACTTGAAGTATGCCTGTTAAAAAGGAAATTAGAATAAACGCTTGTCAGTTAGGTAAAATGTAAATCACAATTTGTCCTTCAAAATCTGGATCCAAGTCTCTTTCAAAAATAACCCTGATTCCCTCCGCCCACTCTTCTTGAGTTGACCAAATTTGCTCTTCTTCCAGGGAATCACCGATCATATATTTGATGCGCCAATTATCACATTCAACAACAGTAAAAACTTTTTCTCCGAATTCTGCAAGGGTTATTATAGCCAAGAGAGGCATGAGTTGAACAGTTTTCAGGTTCCAATAGATATGGTTAGGTCTCCCAGGCCTAAGAATTAAGAGAGATGGTGTAATTAGATAAAGAAAAGAAAATAACAAAACAGTTAGACAGTTTGAGTATACAGTTAGATGTGGGTGCACATTGAGGTCTAATTTATATGTCCCTATCGTAACCGGCTGCTAGCCACTCTGACTCTTTGATGCCTCCCACTTCTTTTTTCAGATGTGCCCACTCAGGGTCGTCTTCCCAGCTGATGATGATGTCCTCTCGGACTTGCGCCAGGGGCCTTTCCCCTGGGGCGTCTGCTGAGGCTAATTGAGTCAGGTGGTACCAGGTTGAGCCTTTTCCTTCTAGTTGAACAGAGTGTGAGTTTTTAACAGTTACTTTGTATGGACCTGTCCAACGGGGCTCTCCCCACTTCTTCTTTATCACTTTCAGGAAGACCCAGTCTGAAATGGTGACAGGTTTTCCAGCTAGTTGTTGATCCTCTCTCTTCTGGTGCACCTCCTCTCGCTTGAGCAGAGCCTGTTGAGAAATGCAGGCTACCAATGTAATTAGAGCATTGTAAAAGGATGTGTGATTTACCTTTGACAAATCTACCTCTGTCCCTCTTGCAGCTGCAGTAGCTGGGCCAGGGAACGGATAACCCCTGATTAACTCAAACGGGGAATATCCCGTGGTGCTATTTACAGAACTACGTAGAGACGCAAGGGCTATGGGGAGGGCTTCGACCCATCCCAGTTTCGAGTCTGCGCATATTTTTTCCAGCTTCTCTTTCAGCGATCTGTTGCAACGTTCTGTCTGACCTTGACTGGTGGGAGAGTAGACAGAGCCGAACTTGTGGGTTATTCCCATGAATTTTTCCACTTCCTCTAGGTGCTCATTACGGAAATGAGAACCATTATCGCTCCGTACCCGCTGCGGAAACCCGTGATTCGGAATGTGATGGTTAATCAAGTATTTACACACAACATCACTTGTTTCTCTTTTGCATGGTATGGCCTCAGGCCATTTTGAGAATGAATCTGTCACCACTAGCATGTATCGGTATCCCTTGTGCCTATTGTCACGTCCCATGTCAGTAAAGTCAATTACTATCTCTAAAAATGGAGCATGGGGTACAGGAAAATATCCCATTGCTGGTTTCCCTGTTGGCTTGGCATTGTACTTGTTACATATGTGACAGTTGCTGAGTTGTTCCTTTATCATATCTTTCAGATAGGGGTGCCACCATTGGGAGTCTAAGTTATGTAATGTCTGTGCTTTGGAGCAGTGAGCTAGACCGTGTGCTTCCTTGATAAAGATGTGTGCTAAGCCTGCAGGCAAAACTACTCTTCCATCATGTGCTCTCCACAAACCTGTGTCTGTCTGTGTGGCTCCTTTCTCTGTCCATACCTGCTGCTCGTAAACTCCTGCTTTTTCCTGCAACGTGATTAGATCTTTCAATGTGCATGTGGGCAAGGTAGTTACTGGGGGGTTAGATGTCATTATTAGCGCGGGACTTACATATCCAGCCGCTCCTTTTGCTGCCTCGTCGGCGGCCTGGTTGCCTCTCGCTATCTCTGAGCTGGCTTTGTCATGTCCTTTGCATTTCATGATTGAAACCCTGTTTGGCAAAGTTAAAGCGTGTGCCAAATTCATAATTTCTCTCTGATGTTTTACTGGGTTTCCTGCTGATGTGATAAAATTGGTTCTGAACCATTTGGCTAGTTCATAGTGAACCGCTCCATGTGCATAGGCTGAGTCAGTGTAAATGTTCACATTCTTTCCTTCAGCTAATGTGAGAGCAGTAGTTAGACCTACTATTTCTGCTTTCTGAGCGGAGGGGTTCGTCTCTACTTTACCTGAACCTATTGTCTCACAGCTGCCTGTACCTGTTCTTTCTACCACAGCGTATCCTGCCTGCAATCCTTTCTCCTCGTCTCTGAAACAACATCCGTCTGTGTAGTATGTGACTGTGTCAGAGTGTGTGAGTGGTTCATTTTCTAGGTCAGGTCTGAGTTTTAGATCTGCTTCTGTCTTTTGTACACAATTATGTGGCGGCAGTGGATCCATGTGATCTGCCATATTGACGCCTTCATGTGCATATTGTATGTTTGGTGCCAATAAAATCTTTTCCATGCGTGACTGCTTAAGTGCTGTGAGCGTAAATGCTTTGGATTCAATGAAAGCTGCAGTGCTATGCTCTGTGAGTATGGTGAGTGCGTGGCATTGGACTATGTGTGCTGTTTTCTTTATTGCATCTGCGAGTCCTGCTGCATAGCGTGTGCATGGGGGTTCACCTTGTTCAGCTTGCAAAAGTTTTTTCGAGTAGTACATCAGTACATTCCTCTCCCCTCTTTGTTTCTGAAACAATACAGCATTCACTATCCCTGTTTTTTCAGAAACATCTAGAAAGAATGTCTTAGTGTAGTCTGGGACACTAAGTTCTGCACGGGAGTTCAGTAATTGTTTTAACCGAACAAATTGCAGTTCTGCAGCTGCTGTCCAATTGAGGGGTGCATTCATGTTTTTCATGCCGTGTTCGTTGATCAATGCCCTTAGTAATGCCGTGTTGTCAACATAGGATGGTATGTACTGTCTTGAGTATCCTGTTAACCCAAGAAAAGACATCATTTCTTTAACAGTATCAGGTTTCTTATGACTGAGAATGCTACTCAGTTGAGTGGGACACAGAGAAGTGTGACTTTGATTGATTGTCCTACCTAAAAACGAAACCTGGGGCCTGCAGCATTGTAATTTAGGCCTGGATACTTTGTAACCTACGCTACTGAGATGTCTGAGCAGAGAGGAAGTGGCAGCGAGGCATGCTTCTGCAGTAGGGCATGCCAAAATCAGGTCATCCACATATTGTATCAGACACACTTCCTGCGGCACGGTGAACGTCAGGAGTTGTTGTTTTAACACCTGGTTGAATAGACCGGGGGATAAACGCATACCCTGAGGAAGTCTAGTGTAACGGTATTTCTTACCGTCAAAGGTGAACGAGAATATGTCACGGAGTGACGGACATAAGGGCAAACAGAAAAATGCACTGGTCAGATCAATAGTGGTAAAGAATTTATGTGACGGTTTTAATGCTCCTATAGCCACATAAGGATTGGGTACCGGTGCCAGTGGAGTAGTGATCAGCGAGTTGATCTTACGGAGGTCATGCACTAAACGATAAACACCTGGCTTCCCTGCTTTGGGGACTGCTAGAATAGGGGTGTTCCAAATAGATGTACTACGCTCTAGCACTCCTGCCTGCAATAAGTCACTGACCGTCTCACGTATGCCTAGCATGGCTTCTGGTTTCATCTTGTATTGTGGAATGCGAATAGGGTCAGACGTGTCAATCGAGAATGTGATGGGTGCAATATTACAGAAACCCACATCATTCGCTCCCTTTGCCCAGATATGACTAGGCAATAGCTCAAGCATTGGTTTCGCTGACTCATGATCGTCTAATTCTCGACCATGATAGCGCTCTATGTTGTGATATTCCAGTAATACCGTGTCAGTAGCTGTAGGGTATGTTATTTTGTAAGCTTGTTGTGATGTTGAGTGCATTAGACGTGGGTCATGAGTCATACACCAGTCTGTTGTTTCATGCAATCTTTTCGTCATGGAACCTAGTTCACGGGCTTGATGGCCAGGAGACAAGAGCAAGGAGACGTGTGGGAAGGCATACGAGGACAACTTGTACCAATCGCAGAGTTCACTTGGTAAACAAACCTCAGCCACTACACCCTCGGGGCCTACGTACATCACTGAGGAGGTTATGTTGCATGAAATGCCAAGCAACCTTTTGTCAAATTCCTCCCTATACACTTCCCCCTCCTCAGTCTGGTCCCTAAGGTAATTTAGCGTAACATGAGGAGGATCCTGGGGCGCTACGTAGGGAGACAGGTTGGATACCCATGATTTCCACTGATTAAAAGCTGTCAGAATACCAATATGACCCACAGGCTGCGGTTGGAGAGCCCCCCAAAAAACCTCAGCTGCAAATGTCTTTTCAGTGGCTGGTGGAGTCAACAGTGGCCACTGGCCAGGAATATTGAGTCTGTCTGTGCAGAGAATAGATGTCCCGTCTGGAAAAGCAAGTGTGATGCCGTCTGCGGTGCATAGAATGGAGGCTCCTAATGCAATCAATAAATCTCTACCCATGAGATTGACAGGACAGTCAGGTGAGTACATAAATGGATGGGACAGTTTTTGCATCCCAACCTCAGTCAGGAGAGGTTTGGTCAGTGGCATGATTTGTGTTTGCCCTGAGAATCCCACCACGGGTATATGTGTGTCAGATAAGTCTCTTTGTGCGATTCCTTCTTTCAGCGTGGAGTAACGTGCTCCAGAATCAGCCATAAAAGTTCTCATCTTCCCATCAACCCGAATGTGCAGGAGGGGCTCAGCCATGACCGCCTCCTGCCTGGGAGCCTCTAGGCACCTCTATGCTTGCTGTGGTGGCCACCCATACACCACCGCACCCTGCAGAGGAGGCAAGGCTGCGGCATTGGGGGCCATTTGCTGGTGTTGCATTTGTGGTTGCACGTTCTGCTGCACGGGCTGCATGATCTGCTGCACGGGCTGCATGGTCTGCTGCACGGGCTGCATATTTGGCTGCGGCTGCATATTCGGCTGCGGCTGCATGTACTGCAGGGGTTGTATGTACTGGAGCCATGGAGTCGGTGGCTGACGAGCCTGTGATTGGTTCTGGGGAGGCTGGGCACCCTGTGAGTCATTATAGCTACGCTGCTTTTTTGGTCTCCTGCAGTCTTTGGCCATATGGCCATAAATATCGCAGTTAAAGCAGGTTCCGGAAAATTTCCGGTTTCTTTGATATCCTCCCTGGTTTCCCTCGTTCCCCCCTTTGGATTCCCCCTCATTGTTAGCTGTGCCTCTATAAGGCTTGTACTGGCCCCTAGTCTGGGGTGACTCGGAACCGTTCTGCCATGAGGCACTTTGATACATCATCTTGCCTCCCTCACCCTCCCCCTCAGTCCCCTGGGGGTGTGCTTCTACCTGTGGTGTGTGTGTGACTAACTGCTTGGCTGTCTTTTCTTTCTTCTCTTTAGCCCTCTCTTCTACCTCTTTCAGCTGAGCTTTGAGTAGTCTGAGTTCGAGCTGCTTTTGCTCGGTATCAGTCACGGCCAATTTGTCATTGTATCGTTTGAGGTGATGTTTGACATGTGTAGTCCAAGTATGCATTGGTTCGGCAACCAGAGTGGCTATGCCGTCTAGTACGGTTTGCACATCAGAGGGGAGTGCATTGTAGATAGCCTGTTTATAGCAAATTCTAGACGTCTCACTATTCGTGGGGTGTTCTCCTGTAACATCGGACCATTCGTCATTGGTGCGTTGAAAAAACGCGTCAGGTGTCTCATTTTTTCCTATTGTGAAGGCTAGTGTTTTGCGTTTGCCTGGCCACATTTCTGACATGATTAAGTACCAGGTTGCCCTGTGTGCATACCACGGATCCTCGTCGTTAGCCATAAGTGATCCTGCACGCCTATCTATTTCCTCCATCTGAGAGATGCTAGTGCATGCAGCCGCCAACTGGCGCATATCTCCCAAACAGAGTTCAGTGCCAACTGTGAGTGAGCCCAGCTGTCTATACCAGCCAGTAAAACCATCAGACAAGTCAGGAAGCAGTTTCTTTAATTCTGTCATTTCCTTAATTTTCCATGGCTGATAGTCACGGATGGGGCCTCCCCCAATGCTAAAGAGGGGCATCATGTTGTTTTGGGGAGCGTTCGCCTTTCTCCGAGTGTCGAGATTGCCTGAGACACGTGGAGATGTGTTTGCAGTGTGTATATCAGTGTGACCTTTGGCTCTAAGTGTCATGCAAGCTTCACTTATTAGCTCTCCCACCTTGTCTCTCTCTTCCTCTGAGTAACCTGCCTCCATTAGCCTTTGTTCGTATCTGTCACTACGTCCCTGCTCCTCTTCCATTTTTTGCTGCTGTCTCTCCTCCTTTTTCTCTCTTTCTCTCTCTCTCTCAGTTTCTCTCTTACTTTCTCTTGCTCTCTCCAGTTCTCTTAGTCTTTGTACCTCCTTATCATTCCTTCTATTCCTTTCTCTTTCCCTCCCTCTTTCCTTCTCTCTTCTCCTGTCTGTCTCTTTGTCTTCCTGTCTCACTCTCTGTTCCTCCTCCCATGCTGCTGTGAGATCCAGATCTGGTTCCGAATCAATTTCGGTGCCAGAGCTGTCCCGTTTCTCCTCCTCTCTGATCTGCCTCATCCTGCGTATCTCAGCCTGTGTAAACTGCGTAGGCTTTGTGATAACAACTTTCTTTTCACCCTGACTCACCTCACGCTTGCCGCCGCAGGTCTCGCTCGTGCATATGTCAGGATGTGTGTACCTAGAGAAGTGTGATGCATGGTTGTTGGGGTCAGACCGCGAAACCTGAGGCTCCCTTTCTCTGCTGCTCACTTCTATGTCCTGAGTTGACTGAGTCAAGTCTAACATTGCATTTCCCCCTAGGTCTCTACCTCTGGACCCGTTGGCATTCTCTACGTCTAGCCACCCACCCTTTACCTCAATGATGGGAGCTTGTAAATTTACACCGAGATCAGTGTATGGGGGTGGCACCCCTTCAGGCAATTTAGGGTAGATAGTGCGTGGAGAGGGGGTTGGAGGGGACACGACAATAGAGGGTGTAAGGAGAGGTGCGGAGGGAGCACTTGCTTCAACCTTTTGGACAGGGGTTGGCGAGGCTGGTAATGGAGGAGCGTCAACTCTCTTTACAATCTCTGATCGTCCCTTGCGAGCATTATGTGCATGGATCAAACTGTTGATGAGAGCCAGTCTCTGCTCTAGGAACTCAATCGTCTTTTTCAGCTTTCTTTTCACGCTAAATTTAGATGTTTCCAATTGTTCCTGATTCTCTTTTATTTGCTTTTTCATTGCTATTTGAGCACGTACTATGCCCACCATTTCGTCTTTAGGGAAAGTGTCTTGAGGACACTGTCCCGTAGCCTGCCATTCTGCTTTTAGTGACAATAACTGTTCTTTCTTTGCTTCTTTAGCTTTGACACTTGGTTCACATTCCACACATTGTGTGACTAGTTCATCAAACAACCTGCCCCAATTGGTCATGATTATGGTTTATCGTAGGTGGTAATTCAATTTAGTTTTATTTATTTACTCTTTATCAAATGATTATACTACGTTTATTACAGCTTATTTATTTTTCTTTTCAATACTTTTTATTTAGTTCTTTATTAATTTCTCAGTGACTAAAATTTTAGTTATTAGTCAAATTTGTCAAATCTCCGCACTTTGAATACAATTTAGAAATGCACTTTCCACTGTACTGGAATGCTTTTAACCTATATTTTATTAGCCTTTACCTTACTACAAATGGTGGACTACTCTATTGTCTTGAGTTCAGACGGTACTCACACTTACTACAATTTTTCTCACACAATAAAAATGTTCAGTTCTAAATGGCTGATAACTCAGTGAGGCGGGAGGGACATCAGTGATTCCCCCTTCTTACTATCCGTGAGTGAAGAGCACAATTATTACTTCAATTCTAACTGGTGTTCTGGCCAAGTGAAAATCACAGATGTACAACTTTCAAAAGTGGTGTTTCTCAATACAACAATTGTCTTTTCAGTACATCGAGTGGCGTTGGAGATGGTTCAAAAACCCTCACCACACGATGCTTTACAACAAATGCAGCGTATCAGGATATGAGTTATATAGAAAGAGATAGACAGAGGAGATGCGATCTTGCGATCACGAGCACATTCCCACCCTCAATACAATTATGCATGCAAACTTATTCAGAATTTCAAAAGAAATTTCTGTATAAGGAATCCTCCCGCACTTTCCCACAACAATAGAGTCCCTGACTCCGAAAGTCAAAAGTTAATGCCTTTTTACGATACTCACCTAAGTGCAGTATCAACAATTTTAACTTTTACTTTAAACCACAGAAATGAGTCTCTGACTCAGAATGTTAATGTCTAGTATTACACCCACCTAAGTGCTGTGTACCTAGTTAACACCAGCCCCCTGGACTGTTCAATACATCCGATCCCTGATCAGGCTAGACTTCTTAAATGTATATTTACTCCTTCTGGTCCCGGACCAGGATAAACTTTAAAAATGTGAGTCTATTTCAACTCCGTCTCTTCTTAACTATGACCACAACTGTCACTGAACTTTATGCAAATTGTAATCACAATTTTAACAAAAACACGCTGCTCAGGTGCACATATAATTACAGCGAATCATATGGTCATTAGTTCTTAACATTCATTCTTTTGTGTCCAATTTTTACACATTACACTATGCTTTTATTTTACAGCAACACTTGTTTGTTAGGACAAGGTTCTTTTTAGAGTGTCCAATTTGCAGAGTTTTGTTTTAACTGGTATCTGCTTACCGTGTATTTTCGCACCCCGGGGTTCGAACCAGTCCTCACAAGAAAGCGTCACCGGGACCGCTCCAGGAATGGTGTCCAGAGGGTCGCCTGTCCCAGGGTCTCCTCCACAATATCCCGGACGAGCCCCCAAGTTGTTAGGGTTTTCCTGTGCCTTTACACCAACGAAAATATTTTTATTAAGCTATGTGTTCAAGTGAAAAACCCAACGAGTTCAGATATTGTTAAAGGAGGAAACCAAAGGAAATCAATGTCCAGGCAGTTTAGTAACGATTATAATAGCCAATTATTTATTAATATTCAATTTAAGTAAAGTCCAGTATAAGATGAATCTATGCTAATACAATACAGAATGAATGTAAGAATCAAATGGTACAACCTGAAGTACAGCAAGTACAATGAAAACAGCAATCGATAGCAGAGCTCTGGATGAGAAACTATTATGACCTCTTTACAAGTACAGCAAGGAGTTCATGAAGTCTCACATGCTGAAGTGCTAACCTACAGAGCTTTATATACAGTTTTGAACAATAGTTTTTTCATAGATGAATGGGAGGTGTCTTTCAGGTCTAGACGCATGACATTGTCCTTGTGTTGATCTCCAGACGCTACTTCTTCCAGGGTGGGTGTGTTTTGATCGATGCACGAGGGAGTTTGACAGTCCTCCTTTGGTCTTTTTGCTGAAAAACACCTTAATGTCTATATGTCTACTGATTGTTATCTAATATGATTATGTGAAAATACCCTCGGTGGAGGCTCGATGTTTGCTTACCGGGCTTGGGGGTTTCGGCAACTTTCTCTGTTCACCCACTGGGGACACGTATGTCTTTGAGATAAGGTTAATTACTTGTTATGCACTCATATTACCGTCAAGCGCACACATATATTTCCTTAGGGGCACCCATGCTTTGTTTTGCTATCTGGCTCTTATGTCATACTACTCGTGGGAAACTGCATGACAATTGTTTTGCTATCAGGTGCAGACGCAGGTGCTTGATCCCCTTGCCTAAGTGCTATCATTAATCATTAACTCTTGACCTTTTATCCATTACTTAAGTATTTCTGGGTGTTTTCCATGTACTACTGTGTGACTTGGCATTTTCCCTATGCACTTTAAATGACTGTATTTTCTCCTGTTTAATGTGTTTCAGTGATTCTGATTTTGGGTAAAAATTTAAACTATTCTTAACAAATGCTACGTGTCGTGCATTGGCATGAAGGCGATCAGCCTGTGGTACTGTTGAGGTGTCATGGAAGCCCAGATTTGCTTTGATAGTGGCCTTCAAGCTTCAAGCATTTTTGGGTCTGGTGTCTCTCATCTTCCTCTTGACAGTACCCCATTGATTCTTTATGGGGGTCAGGTCAGGAGAGTTGGCTGGTCCATCAAGCACAGTAATACCAACGTCAGCAAACCAGTTATTATAGTAGTTTTAGCACTGCTGTGGAGAGGTACTGGCCTCGCATGGCCAGACAATATCACTGCGTGGATATGGGCAATATTTTATATATTTTTGCACTGGCAGATTCGTCTGGTTTCCAGGCTAGGGAGGTACCATGTCCTGCTGGAAAAGAAAGTCAGCATCTCCTTAAAGCTTTTCAGCAGACGGAAGCATCAGGTGCTCTAAAATCTCCTGGTGAATAGCTGCATTGACTCTAGACCTGATAAAACACATTGGACCAACACCAGTATAGATGACACATGGCACCCCAAAACATTACTGACTGTGAAAACTTCACACTAGACTTCAAGCATCTTGGATTATGTGCCTCGCCAATCTTCCTCCAGACTCTAGGACTTTGATTTCCAAATGAAAAGCAAAATAGTTTGAAAAGAGGCAGTAATGCGTGTGAAAGGAACCCTGTCCAAATATTTTGTGCATAAATGAACGACGAATATATGAAAGTTTCACTTTTTGAATTACAAATGAACTTTTCCACAATTTTTACTTTTTTTGGACTGTACGTGTGTGTGTCAGTGTTACTTTTGTTGACTAAAACTATGACGAAAAATGTTTTTCGACTACTTTTTTTCACTGACGAACAACTGAAGACATAGACAGGTAGTTGGCCTATAACAATATACTGCTGAAAACTTAAACTGAGTTTCACAATAGTTTTTGAGTGAAAGATCAAGTTTCAGAAGCCATATGGAGACGATGATTAAATCAGACACACACACACACACACACAAACACACACACACACACACACACACACACACACACACACACACACACACACACTCAAAACTATCAGTCGTTTTTTCCACTTGTTGACGTGCATTATATTATCCTACCTTTGTATCTTACTACATAAAAATTGGGATCGAGGACGGGCCGGTGGGCGGACCTCTGTCGTCACGCTCATGTCACCGCATGACTCAGCCATAACCATATAAGGAGTAGGAGTTCCCAATGCAGCTACGCCCAAATATGGAGTGCGTTAATTGTCTAACCACAATGTGTCGTCATCGCATCAAACTAAAATGGGCTGGTCAGAGCAGCGTCTCTGTGCACATTCATGGCCGTGCACAGTGACGTCATCAAAATAGCGTATGACCAGCTATCAAGAAAATGCAAATCACGCATACGTTCTCACACTCAAGACTCCCCTTCCTGTCATCATCACAGTTTGTACATGACACAAGAACTAAATGTGACTGATGATGCCCCAAACAAAAGTTGCTCAACTATAGATTACACCTGCAGTTGGAGTAATGTTTCACAGGTCGGTGATCAACTCTCCCACCCAAACGACAACAAAGTAGACAACAAGTGCAACACCAAAGACTGAGGCAAGGACCAGAGCGCTATACAGTATGCTATCGCGCTTCGTGCTGCGTCATCAACTTGCCCGTCACGTTTGGGGTTATTGTGCTGACAATCAACCAGTGTGTTCAGGTTCCGGTTATTGAGTTGGTGAAATAGGCTCTCTCACTCTCTCTTTCTCTCTCTCTCTCTCCCCCTCCCTCCCTCCTCTCCCCCTATCCCTATACTCGCTGACATCAGCCCAAGTCAGCATAATGCTGATTTGCATGTCCAGTCCATAATATGGGCATGTAATTTGCCGATTTGCACTGACGTCAGGCATATAGGCACCAGTGGTGTAAAGTAACTATGTACATTTACTCAAGTACTGTACTTAAGTACACTTTTGAGGAATTTTTACTTTACTGGAGTATTTTCCATTTTCAATACTTTTACTTCTACTCCACTACATCTCAGAGGCAAATATTGTACTTTTACTCCACTACAATTATTTGACAGCTTATTACTAGTTACTTTGCAGATTTAGATTATTATCCCAAAACATACTTTAACCACTTCAGCCCTATATATATTTTGGCCATTTCAAAATAGCAAATCTACAAGCTCACAATGCGTCGCGATGTGACTCATTGTGAGCTTGTAGATCTGCTAATTTCAAAAGATTGTTATACACTTTGAACTTGTGAAATGGGACATTCTGCACAATTAGTACTTTTACTTTTGTTATTTTAAGTATATTTTGATGTCAATAATTTTGTACTTTTACTCAAGTACATTTTGATTTCCGGACTT
Source organism: Gymnoscopelus braueri (assembly GCF_963280865.1). Taxonomy (NCBI): domain Eukaryota; kingdom Metazoa; phylum Chordata; class Actinopteri; order Myctophiformes; family Myctophidae; genus Gymnoscopelus; species Gymnoscopelus braueri. The sequence continues at coordinate 17,777,295 of NC_137607.1, read as the reverse complement.
TTACTTGTAACAGAGTATTTCGACATACAGTAGCAGTATTGATACTTTTACTTAAGTAAAACATTTGATTACCTTTTCCACCACTGGTAGGCACCATACCATATATGGGTATATATGCACACCCGCCACAGACACCACCAAAGACACCGCCACAACTTGAACTTTATGTAGCAGATAGATCATCAGAGGTGGTTGACAAATAGCGATAGATGAGAACAAGAGAGGGGGAGTAAGAATTTAGCAGGTCTTTGCTTCCTCAGGCACCGAAGAGTAAAATCACGGTGCATTTTATATTCAGCGCACTCACCACTTCACTGTGAGTTCTCCCCTCACAAATGATGCAGAAAATTACCTCATTCAAAGTGTTGTTATAAAGAGGTTTTTGCAGAAAATTGCTGTTGTAGGTAGAAAGATTGGGGCTCTAATTACTTAGCAATTACTGTATAGCATAGTTTGAAAGGCAATTCTACATGCATTATGCGCTTGTGCTTAAATTAGTTTTTCTCTCTCTCTCTGTTGTTTGCCAATACAACCTGTCTGTAATAGCTGACAAATAACATTTCACAATGTCTAATATTTTCTATTAAGACCTGAAGCCAATTCTACAAATGTCTTCTAAATCCCAACAGTATTCTGAAAAACGTATGTTTCTATATCAGTGGTTCTCAAACTTTTTCATGTCAAGGACCCCCAACGTTCCCGTATTTTCAAAAATAGCAGATCTACAAGCTCGTAGCGCGGCACTCGGTGCCGCGCTATGAGCTTGTATATCTGCTATTTTTGAATAGCCAAAGTGTAAAATAATGCTTTTTAGCTCAAATCAAAAAATTACACAGATGCGTTCCAGGTCTTAATGGGTTAATCTCAGACTTGCTCACATCCTATTTTAACACGAAAAGCTGGAAGTAGTGACCACGATCTAGAGGCTGAGGTAATGATTGAAGTAGCTGATCATGGATCTGTTTTTACCCTCATGATCAACGGGATACCAATGAAGAGGGTTAACATTTCCTAGTACCTCTGGGCAGTGGTGGAAAAAGTACTCATATTTTTTACTTAGGTAATAGTATCAATACTGCAATTTCAGAAATACTCGGTTACAAGTAAAAGTCCGGAATATAAAATGTACTTGATTAAAAGTGCTAAAGTGTTGGTATCAAAATGTACTAAAGTACCAAAAGTGGAAAGTACTCATTATGCAGAATGTCCCATTTCACACGTTTTCAAATGTATAAAAAGTTTTTTTTCAAAATAGCAGATCTACAAGCTCACAATGTGTCTCACAATGTGTCTCACAATGTGTCGCGATGCGACACATTGTGAGCTTGTAGATCGGCTATTTTCAAATGGCCAAAATGTATATACAGTAAGGCTGAAGTGGGTAATGTATGTTTTATAATAATAATAATCAAAATCTACAAAGTATAGTAACTTTAAGTTTCCAAATAATTGTAGTGGAGTAAAAGTGCAATATTTGCCTCTGAGATGTAGATGGAGTAGAAGTAAAAGTACTGAAAATTCAAAATACTCCAGTAAAAAGTACAGATCCTAAATGAGAGAATTATTTCATATTCACTCATATATTCATTAATGAGTGAATACAACATTGTTGAAGTCTGAAGATACTGATTGTCTGTTTACTGTACATTTATTTTTATAATAAATGCATTTATAAATACAGGGTGTTATATTCAGATATTCACTCACAAGACAAAAGGAATGTTGCAGTGCAGGTGTGAAGTGGTGAGGGAGATGTTTCTAAAGACCTTGTTTTTGTTCTGTTTAAGTTGTTCTTTGATGAATGCTGAGCTGGCTTTTGTTTTTTTGACAATTGATGTTAAGGATGTTGAGTCATGACATGCTTGAAAAAAAATGGGAACTGTATTTTTTTCTTTTTTAGAAAAAGGAATAATAAGGCTCTGTTTTTACCAGCCGTATGTCATACATGGCAGTATCATTTGCAGTCCTGTCATGTTATGTGCTGCTGTTTTCTTGTTTTTTTGTTTGGTTATATGCATGAGTTTTTTCTAAATGTATAGCCCAAACTTTTTTTTAAAGAAAAGTTTGAAAACTGTTGTATATATTTTGAAGTTTAAAGTATCAATACAATTTTTCGAAAGAAAACAAATGTATGGTAACTTCAACAATCATGTGTCATTCTCTAGTAGCACACCACCACTAGGGTTTAGACCTGCACTGTCTGTTATGTGAGAGACACAGTTGTACAGTCTTACACATATGTAAGACTTTAAAACAATAACAATAACAACAGTTCTGTAGATAATCAGACCAGACTAAATACTAACATAGAAGGACAGCACTGACATAACTCATTTAACTTTGAACATGAAGCTCTCATATGGCTGCCCTTCCTTGATTTCCACTAAATAGTCCATGGATACGCGTGTGTAACTTTAACATTCCAAAAGGTTCTTCTAGAAACAAAATATGACCATGTTAATCCACAAAAGCATGTTATTTGGGGTCAAATTATTCCTGTCAGTTGTTCACACACCAGGGCCACCTGGTGAGACAGTGACACATCATGTGATCAATGACCACATTTGCATGGATATAGGTCATTTTCTAAAGACAGCTAAGCATCATTCACAAGACAAAAGGAATGTTGCAGTGCAGGTGTGAAGTGGTGACGGAGATGTTTCTAAAGACCTTGTAATTCTAGAGAACACAAGATGTTTGCCAAGGAACTTGAATGGCCTTTCTATCTTAATGGCTCTGCTTTATAGCAAGGTTGAGATGAGAGAGACTCATCCACACAAGGACATGACTAGAGTTGTTTATTGTAAATGTAAATGAAAGCAGGACATGAGAAATGGTTAGCAGCGATGACCGTTACAGAAAAAGGTGAAATTAGATGCATATTTTACTTTTCATATCAGAGATAGTTTGAGGTGAACTATTTATGTAATGTGTTTATGGTAACTTAATTACATTCACAAAGCAGCCCACACCACCAGGGTTTAGAACATAGAAAACACTTAAATATACTTCAATGAAAATAACGTTGACAGAAAACATTTGACAATAAAATATCTAATTTGGTCAGCTGTTGCACCTTGACCTCTCATCACGACACAAGGGTTAATAAGCAGAACATTGTACATACCATCTTAAAGGATCTACACCATGAATTTAAAACAAATATTTGATATTTAATATCATATGGTGTAAGTCCCTCAAACCTTTTTCAAAAGGTTTGAGCCTAAATCATCACTCAGATATACTCATCCCAAGTCAATTGTCTCTGGCTTATACAGCACTTTCAGTTTTTTTGAAGTGCATAGTCCTATTTAGGTTATCAATTTCATCATGTGTCTCGCTAGCCAATCACAGTGCTGAATAGAGTCAGCCAATAGAGTCAGCCAATCACAGTACAGCTAGGGGTGCACTAATGTAGAGGGGTGTACTATTATGGGCCAATCACAGTGCAGGAAAGGGTGTACTAATGAGGTGTCCCAACCCCACTTATAGGGGCGGCTACACCGCTCAAAAAGTGAAACATTATTCTATATTCATTGCACACAAATTGAAATATTTCAAACGATTACAAAATGATTTATTACAAAAGTCCAGTATTTAAAAATATTAGAATATTACATGAGACCAATCAAAAAAGGATTTCATAATACAGAAATATCAACCATCTGAAAAGTGTGTTCATTGCACTTTGCTACTTCTGAATGACTCCTTCAATGCTACGTGTCGTGCATTGGCATGAAGGCGATCAGCCTGTGGTACTGTTGAGGTGTCATGGAAGCCCAGATTTGCTTTGATAGTGGCCTTCAAGCTTCAAGCATTTTTGGGTCTGGTGTCTCTCATCTTCCTCTTGACAGTACCCCATTGATTCTTTATGGGGTTCAGGTCAGGAGAGTTGGCTGGTCCATCAAGCACAGTAATACCAACGTCAGCAAACCAGTTATTATAGTAGTTTTAGCACTGCTGTGGAGAGGTACTGGCCTCGCATGGCCAGACAATATTACTGCGTGGATATGGGCAATATTTTATATATTTTTGCACTGGCAGATTCGTCTGGTTTCCAGGCTAGGGAGGTACCATGTCCTGCTGGAAAAGAAAGTCAGCATATCCTTAAAGCTTTTCAGCAGACGGAAGCATCAGGTGCTCTAAAATCTCCTGGTGAATAGCTGCATTGACTCTAGACCTGATAAAACACATTGGACCAACACCAGTATAGATGACACATGGCACCCCAAAACATTACTTACTGTGAAAACTTCACACTAGACTTCAAGCATCTTGGATTATGTGCCTCGCCAATCTTCCTCCAGACTCTAGGACTTTGATTTCCAAATGAAAAGCTAAATATTTGTTTGAAAAGAGGCAGTAATGCGTGTGAAAGGAACCCCGTCCAAATATTTTGTGCATAAATGAACAACGAATATATGAAAGTTTCACTTTTTGAATTACAAATGAACTTTTCCATAATTTTAACTTTTTTTGGACCGTACGTGTGTGTGTCAGTGTTACTTTTGTTGACTAAAACTATGACGAAAAATGTTTTTCGACTACTTTTTTTCACTGACGAACAACTGAAGACAGGTAGAAGACAGGTAGTTGGCCTATAACAATATACTGCTGAAAACTTAAACTGAGTTTCACAATAGTTTTTGAGTGAAAGATCAAGTTTCAGAAGCCATATGGAGACGATGATTAAATCAGCCAGACACACACACACACACACACACACACACACACACACACACACACACACACACACACACACACACACACACTCCAAACTATCAGTCGTTTTTTCCACCTGTTGACGTGCATTATATTATCCTACCTTTGTATCTTACTATATAAAATTGGGATCGAGGACAGGCTGGGTGGGCGGACCTCTGTCGTCACGCTCATGTCACCGCATGACTCAGCCATAACCATATAAGGAGTTCCCAATGCAGCTACGCCCAAATATGGAGTGCGTTAATTGTCTAACCACAATGTGTCGTCATGGCATCAAACTAAAATGGCCTGGTCAGAGCGTCTCTGTGCACATTCATGGCCGTGCACAATGACGTCATTAAAAATAGCATATGATCCAGCTATCAAGCAAATGCAAATCACGTGTACGTTCTCACTCTCAAGACTCCCCTTCCTGTCATCATCACAGTTTGTACATGACACAAGAAATAAATGTGACTGATGATGCCCCAAACTAAAAAGTTGCTCAAATAGAGATTACACCTGCAGTTGGAGTAATGTGTCACAGGTCGCTGATCAACTCTCCCACCCAAACAACAAAGTAGACAACAAGTGCAACACCAAAGACTGAGGCAATGACCAGAGCGCTATACAGAATACTATCGCGGTTCGTGCCGCGTCATCAACATGCCCGTCACGTTTGGGGTTATTGTGCTGACAATCAACCAGTGTGTTACGGTTATTGAGTTGGTGAAATAGGCTCTCTCACTCTCTCTTTCTCTCTCTCTCTCCCCCTCCCTCCCTCCTCTCCCCCCATCCCTATACTCGCTGACTTCTGCCCAAGTCAGCATAATGCTGATTTGCATGTCCAGTCCATAATATGGGCATGTAATTTGCAGATATGCACTGACGTCAGGCATGTAGGCACCAGTGGTGTAAAGTAACTATGTACATTTACTCAAGTACTATACTTAAGTACACTTTTGAGGATTTTATACTTTACTGGAGTATTTTCCATTTTCAATACTTTTACTTCTACTCCACTACATCTCAGAGGCAAATATTGTACTTTTACTCCACTACAATTATTTGACAGCTTATTACTAGTTACTTTGCAGATTTAGATTATTATCCCAAAACATACTTTAACCACTTCAGCCCTATATATATATTTAGTCCATTTGAAAATAGCAAATCTACAAGCTCACAATGCGTCGAGATGTGAGACATTGTGAGCTTGTAGATCTTCTATTTTCAAAATATTGTTACACATTTTGAACTTGTGAAATGGGACATTCTGCACAATTAGTACTTTTACTTTTGTTACTTTAAGTATTTTGATGCCAAAACTTTTGCACTTTTACTCAAGTACAGTTTGATTTCCGGACTTTTACTTGTAATACAGTATTTCAACACTGCAGTATTGATACTTTTACTTAAGTAAAACATTTGATTACCTTTTCCACCACTGGTACACTATAGGCACCATACCATATCTGCACACCCGCCACAGACGCCACCAAAGACACCGCCACAACTTGAACTATGTAGCATTAGCATATAGATCATCAGAGGTGGTTGACAAATAACGATAGATGAGAACAAGAGAGGGGTAGTAAGAATTGAGCAGGTCTTTGCTTCCTCAGGCACCGAAGAGTAAAATCACGGTGCATTTTATATTCAGCGCACTCACCACTTCACTGTGAGTTCTTCCCTCACAAATGATGCAGAAAATTACCTCATTCAAAGTGTTGTTATAAAGAGGTTTTTGCAGAAAATTGCTGTTGTAGGTAGAAAGATTGGGGCTCTAATTACTTAGCAATTACTGTATAGCAAAGTTTGAAAGGCAATTCTACATGCATTATGCGCTTGTGCTTAAATTAGTTTTTCTCTCTCTCTGTTGCCAATACAACCTGTCTGTAATAGCTGACAAATAACATTTCACAACAGGGCCGGACTGGGACCAAAATTCAGCCGTGACATTTTGGTCCGTACCGGCCCACCAGCGCCGTTTTGTCGACGGGGGGCGGGGGGGGGGGGGGGGGGGGGGGCGCGTTTCACATAGGCCACCACCTAGGTTGCACATGAACTCTGCAGCTGCACTGAGGCCACTGCTGGAAAGCATCCCAGCCCAAACATTAACGTAACTAATAATTGGGCTGCGCGACCCGGAAATGACCGTAATAATAATAATACGGGAGCAAAAGAATATTAAAAAATGTAAAAAAAGGCCCAGCGGCCCAACGGGCATATGCACGGTACGCCAAATGGCCAGTCCGCCCCTTTTTCACAATGTCTAATATTTTCTATTAAGACCTGAAGCCAATTCTACAATGTCTTCTAAATCCCAACAGTATTCTGAAAAATGTATGTTTCTATATCAGTGGTGCTCAAACTTTTTCATATCAAGGACCCCTAAAATTCTATTTGGCCGCCGACCCCCATCTGAAAATATTTTGTTCCAGGGACCCCCAGAAGCAAAGATTTGAGTTAAACATTTTCGCTTTAAAATAATATATATTCAAAGATTTGCACACATTGTTCTGCCCCCACATGTTTATATGACACCCAGTGGTGAAATGTTGTATTGCATTTAGTGCTTTGCCTTTTGTGTAAGTCATTTTTGGCCCTCCTGTCTTGCCATAGCTAGCTCAGAGTGTGTGTGTTTTCAGACAGCACATGCCAAACAATATGAGAGCACAAACAATACAAGCTGCAGTCTCCAAGCTTACTACCTTTGCTTTGTGGACTTTGAAGGTCTAATCCTGTAAGTTTCCTTTGAAAATAATATGCAAATGTATACGTCTTATGTAGTAGATATGTGCAAAAGGTATGCTGAATTTAAGTTGTATTTTTATGTTTTATGTTCACAGTTTTACAAATATATTGGATCCTTCACTTAAAGGCCTAAACTGCACTACAGTCTCCTGGGTCTGTCTTTTTCATGGGATCATTATCATGTTAGCTATCTGCTAAGCTGACCAACAAAAAGCAAGAGCAGAATACACATTTTCACGATTTTTCAAAAATAGCGCACCGAGTGCCGCGCTACGAGCTTGTAGATCTGCTATTTTTGAATAGCCAAAGTGTAAAATAATGCTTTTTTAGCTCAAATCTAAAAATTACACACATGCGTTCCAGTTCTTAATGGGTTAATCTCAGACTTGCTCACATCTTAATTTAACATGAAAAGCTGGAAGTAGTGACCACAATCTAGAGGCTGAGGTAATGAATGAAGTAGTTGATCATGGATCTGTTTTACCCTCATGATCAACGGGATACCAATGAAGAGGGTTAACATTTCCCAGTACCTCTGGGCAGTGGTGGAAAAAGTACTGATATTTTTTACTTAGGTAAAAGTATCAACTGCAATTTCAGAAATACTCGGTTACAAGTAAACGTCCGGAATATAAAATGTACTTGATTAAAAGTACTAAAGTATTGGTATCAAAATGTACTAAAGTACCAAAAGTGGAAAGTACTCATTATGCAGAATGTCCCATTTCACACGTTTTCAAATGTATACAAATCATTTGAAAATAGCAGATCTACAAGCTCACAAGGTGTCGCAATGCGACACATTGTGAGCTTGTAGATCGGCTATTTTCAAATGGCCAAAATGTACATACAGTAAGGCTGAAGTGGGTAATGTATGTTTTATAATAATAATAATCAAAATCTACAAAGTATAGTAACTTTAAGTTTCCAAATAATTGTAGTGGAGTAAAAGTGCAATATTTGCCTCTGAGATGTAGATGGAGTAGAAGTAAAAGTACTGAAAATTCAAAATACTCCAGTAAAAAGTACAGATCTTAAGACCTGACTCTGATGAGAGAATTATTTCATATTCACTCATATATTCATTAATGAGTGAATACAACATTGTTGAAGTCTGAAGATACTGATTGTCTGTTTACTGTACATTTATTTTATAATAAATGCATTTATAAATACAGGGTGTTATATTCAGATATTCATTCACAAGACAAAAGGAATGTTGCAGTGCAGGTGTGAAGTGGTGAGGGAGATTACATTACATTACATTACAGTCATTTAGCAGACGCTTTTATCCAAAGCGACTTACAATAAGTGTATTCAACATAGGTAGGGAACGAAAACTACTAATCACCAGAAGTCTTTAGTGCATTTTCTGCAAAAACAAGCAACCAAGAGTATACCTAGCGCTAAGGTAAAAGTGCAATATATCAGCTACCTATTTCCTTAAACAGATGAGACAAAATAGCTAAATCAAATGAGCATGAGCTAAAACAAATAAGTGTATCGACTAAACAAGATCCAATAAACAATACAACAATAGAAAACAAGTGTTCGTACAACTAGTTAACAACAAGTAGGTCAGGCAGAGAGGAAGGGTAGTGTTTCCTGAAGAGGTGAGTTTTCAGCCTGCGGCGAAATATGGGCAGTGACTCTGCTGTCCTAACATCAGTGGGAAGTTCATTCCACCACTGTGGGGCCAGAACAGAAAAGAGTCGTGACTCACATGATTGCTGAAGTTACCATACTTTTTTTTCTAATGTTTCTAATGTTTCTAAAGTTTCTAAAGACCTTGTTTTTGTTCTGTTTAAGTTGTTCTTTGCTGAATTCTGAGCTGGCTTTTTTTTTATTTATTTTTTTTACAATTGATGTTAAGGATGTTGAGTCATGACATGCTTGAAAAAAATGGGAACTGTATTTTTTTCTTTTTGAGAAAAAGGAATAATAAGGCTCTGTTTTTACCAGCCGTATGTCATACATGGCAGTATCATTTGCAGTCCTGTCATGTTATCTGCTGCTGTTTTCTTGTTTTTTGTTTGGTTATATGCATGAGTTTTTTCTAAATGTATAGCCCAAACTTTTTTTTAAAGAAAAGTTTGAAAACTGTTATTGATACAAAGGAATGTATGTATTTTGAAGTTTAAAGTATCAATACAATGTTTCGAAAGAAAAAAAATGTATGGTAACTTCAGCAATCATGTGTCATTCTCTAGTAGCACACCTCCACTAGGGTTTAGACCTGCACTGTCTGTTAATTGAGAGACATAGTTTGTACAGTCTTACACATATGTAAGACTTTAAAACAATAACAATAACAACAGTTCTGTAGATAATCAGACCAGACTAAAGACTAACATAGAAGGACAGCACTGACATAACTCATTTAACTTTGAACATGAAGCTCTCATATGGCTGCCCTTCCTTGATTTCCACTAAATAGTCCATGGATACGCGTGTGTAACTTTAACATTCCAAAAGGTTCTTCTAGAAACAAAATGTTACCATGTTAATCCACAAAAGCATGTTATTTGGGGTCAAATTATTCCTGTCAGTTGTTCACACACCAGGGCCACCTGGTGAGACAGTGACACATCATGTGATCAATGACCACATTTGCATGGATATAGGTCATTTTCTAAAGACGGCTAAGCATCATTCACAAGACAAAAGGAATGTTGCAGTGCAGGTGTGAATTGGTGAGGGAGATGTTTCTAAAGACCTTGTAATTCTAGAGAACACAAGATGTTTGCCAAACAAATTAAGATGCTGTGATGTACAATAAAGACTATGAACAGAATATAGAAAGCAGTAATTCCTTGACCACACCAGGTTGTATTGTTCTGAAGGAATTTGGAGCAATCGTGTAAAATAGGAACTTGAATGGCCTTTCTATCTTAATGGCTCTGCTTTATAGCAAGGTTGAGATGAGAGAGACTCACCCACACAAGGACATGACTAGAGTTGTTTATTGTAAATGTAAATGAAAGCAGGACATGAGAAATGGTTAGCAGCGATGACCGTTACAGAAAAATGTGAAATTAGATGCATATTTTACTTTTCATATCAGAGATAGTTTGAGGTGAACTATTTATGTAATGTGTTTATGGTAACTTAATTACATTCACAAAGCAGCCCACACCACCAGGGTTTAGAACATAGAAAACACTTAAATATACTTCAATGAAAATAATGTTGACAGAAAACATTTGACAATAAAACATCTCATTTGGTCAGCTGTTGCACCTTGACCTCTCATCACGACACAAGGGTTAATAAGCAGAACATTGTACATCCCATCTTAAGACCTGACTCTGATGAGAGAGTTATTTCATATTCACTCATATATTCATTAATGAGTGAATACAACATTGTTGAAGTCTGAAGATACTGATTGTCTGTTTACTGTACATTTATTTTATAATAAATGCATTTATAAATACAGGGTGTTATATTCAGATATCTTATATTAATCGTATAGGAATTAAGACACATTTGAATTGCATGAAGATCACAAATGAATGCATCCACAAATGGATGCTCTTGGTTCTCTTGTAACAGAAAGTCAACAGTTTCTAGAAGGTTGCATGGATGGAGCATGTCTGGGGGAGGGGCATGTAGAAGTATGTTAGGTTGTGATTGGTGGTGAGATGGTTGTATTGTTCTCTTTGTCCAATCATTCGCTCTGTAGTATAAGAAGAGTGTGTAGTTGTAATTTATAAATCCTCCACGATATCAATCATTTCTGATCAGATCTGACTGTGGACTCCAGAATTCAGTGGAAGATGGACTCTCTCAACCCAACCAGGGACAGTTCTGCTGAACAGGAGGGACCCAAAGAAAATGGTATGTTACTTTCTCTACCTCTACTTAATTTCCCTGCTCTGTCGTACAAATATGTTATTACTTTAGTTTTAAATTAAGCAGTCCCACTACTTTTCTCAATCTTATTATTTTTATAATTTGTGTTTCATTTTAATTTGACCTGAAGCTTTGTTGTATATTATTTATCTTTATTTTTGCTGTGTCTCCTTTGTTGTCTCAGCTTGTTGCTTGTTTGCTATATCTATATCTATATCTATATCTATATCTATATCTATATATTAATTCTAGGGAACAGCTTAATGTAATTACATTGTACATTTATACTCCGTTCCCACCTCTCAACCATATTTCCTTTGTCTTTCTGCAATCCAGTGTTGAATCATCAGTCTGGCTTCCCTGTGCTACCAGCAGAGAATGAACAAAGAAGCTTGGCCAAACCAAGACGACACTGCTGTGATCAGTGTGGAAAACGCTTCAATTACATGTCCAAACTTAAAAGACATCAGAGAATTCACACTGGAGAGAGAACCTATGGATGTGAGCAGTGTGGACAACACTTTTCTGAGATGTCCACCCTTAAAATACACCAGAGAATTCACACTGGAGAGAAACCTTATCGGTGTGATCAGTGTGGACAACACTTCTCTGAGATGTCCACCCTTAAAATACACCAGAGAATTCACACTGGAGAGAAACCCTATGAATGTGACCAGTGTGGACAACACTTCTCTCAAATGACCAACCTTAAAACACACCAGAGAATTCACACTGGAGAGAAACCCTATGGATGTGACCAGTGTGGACAACACTTCTCTCGAATGTCCAACCTTAAAACACACCAGAGAATTCACACTGGAGAGAAACCCTATGGATGTGATCAGTGTGGACAACACTTCTCTGATATGTCCTCCCTTAAAAGACACAGAAGAATTCACACTGGAGAGAAACCCTATGGATGTGATCAGTGTGGACAACACTTCTCTGATATGTCCTCCCTTAAAACACACCAGAGAATTCACACTGGAGAGAAACCCTATGGATGTGACCAGTGTGGACAACACTTCTCTCGAATGTCCAACCTTAAAACACACCAGAGAATTCACATTGGAGAGAAACCCTATGGATGTGATCAGTGTGGACAACACTTCTCTGATATGTCCTCCCTTAAAAGACACAGAATAATTCACACTGGAGAGAAACCCTATGGATGCGACCATTGTGGACAACACTTCTCTCAAATGTCCAACCTTAAACAACACCAGAGAATTCACACTGGAGAGAGATCCTAATGTTGTCAATGTGGAATTAATTGTAATCAGTTAAGCATCCTAAAATGTCACGCACACATATCAATGAAAATGTATTGTGAACAGTGTGACAAGTGTTTCATTAGAAAGGGGTCAGAAACATGCATCGTTATGAGCCATTGTTGTTCTTTTAAGCAGTTGTTCAGTCTGCTGAGCTGTTATTAACCTATTGCATGTATATTAGCATGTAGATGTTTGGACACTAGTGTGTGAACACTGTGCACGAGAATGATACTCACACCAAAGTCCTCGTAGTGGTGACCCACGGCAGAATAAACTAAATAGTGATCTTCAAGAGGCTTTATATATGTGTGCCTTCTGACTTCTTGTATATTCCTGATTGCTGCTATAGATACCATACCTGTCATCATGGTATGTTTAACTTCATTACACATAGTTGTTTTATTGCATTGTTGTGTTATCACGGTCTTTGCTGAACAAATAAACCCTTCTTTATTATTTGTGTCCTTCTTTCTTGTATAAAGAACTTACATGTCCTGCTGCCATTTACCATTCTACATGTCCTGCTTTACATTGTACAATTAACAACTCTATCCATGTCCTCATGTGTGAGAGAAAAATCTTGGAAATGTATGAATCTTGTATCTTTTAATATATATATATATATATTAAAGAGAACATTTGTAACTCATTTGTTTTGTTTCTGGGGGTCCCTGGAACAAAATATTTTACAAATGTTATGTTTAAAAAATATATAATCAAGGAAAAAAGATCCACGATTTCCCCCCAAAAATAGCAGATCCACTAAATAGTCCATGGATACGCGTGTGTAACTTTAACATTCCAAAAGGTTCTTCTAGAAACAAAATATGACCATGTTAATCCACAAAAGCATGTTATTTGGGGTCAAATTATTCCTGTCAGTTGTTCACACACCAGGGCCACCTGGTGAGACAGTGACACATCATGTGATCAATGACCACATTTGCATGGATATAGGTCATTTTTTAAAGACAGCTAAGCATAATTCACAAGACAAAAGGAATGTTGCAGTGCAGGTGTGAAGTGGTGAGGGAAATGTTTCTAAAGACCTTGTAATTCTAGAGAACACAAGATGTTTGCCAAACAAATGAAGATGCTGTGATGTACAATAAAGACTATGAACAGAATATAGAAAGCAGTAATTCCTTGACCACACCAGGTTGTATTTTTCTGAAGGAATTTGGAGCAATCGTGTAAAATAGGAACTTGAATGGCCTTTCTATCTTAATGGCTCTGCTTTATAGCAAGGTTGAGATGAGAGAGACTCATCCACACAAGGACATGACTAGAGTTGTTTATTGTAAATGTAAATGAAAGCAGGACATGAGAAATGGTTAGCAGCGATGACCGTTACAGAAAAAGGTGAAATTAGATGCATATTTTACTTTTCATATCAGAGATAGTTTGAGGTGAACTATTTATGTAATGTGTTTATGGTAACTTAATTACATTCACAAAGCAGCCCACACCACCAGGGTTTAGAACATAGAAAACACTTAAATATACTTCAATGAAAATAACGTTGACAGAAAACATTTGACAATAAAACATCTCATTTGGTCAGCTGTTGCACCTTGACCTCTCATCACGACACAAGGGTTAATAAGCAGAACATTGTACATACCATCTTAAAGGATCTACACCATGAATTTAAAACAAATATTTGATATTTAATATCATATGGTGTAAGTCCCTCAAACCTTTTTCAAAAGGTTTGAGCCTAAATCATCACTCAGATATACTCATCCCAAGTCAATTGTCTCTGGCTTATACAGCACTTTCAGTTTTTTTGAAGTGCATAGTCCTATTTAGGTTATCAATTTCATCATGTGTCTCGCTAGCCAATCACAGTGCTGAATAGAGTCAGCCAATAGAGTCAGCCAATCACAGTACAGCTAGGGGTGCACTAATGTAGAGGGGTGTACTATTATGGGCCAATCACAGTGCAGGAAAGGGTGTACTAATGAGGTGTCCCAACCCCACTTATAGGGGCGGCTACACCGCTCAAAAAGTGAAACATTATTCTATATTCATTGCACACAAATTGAAATATTTCAAACGATTACAAAATGATTTATTACAAAAGTCCAGTATTTAAAAATATTAGAATATTACATGAGACCAATCAAAAAAGGATTTCATAATACAGAAATATCAACCATCTGAAAAGTGTGTTCATTGCACTTTGCTACTTCTGAATGACTCCTTCAATGCTACGTGTCGTGCATTGGCATGAAGGCGATCAGCCTGTGGTACTGTTGAGGTGTCATGGAAGCCCAGATTTGCTTTGATAGTGGCCTTCAAGCTTCAAGCATTTTTGGGTCTGGTGTCTCTCATCTTCCTCTTGACAGTACTGAAGACAGGTAGAAGACAGGTAGTTGGCCTATAACAATATACTGCTGAAAACTTAAACTGAGTTTCACAATAGTTTTTGAGTGAAAGATCAAGTTTCAGAAGCCATATGGAGACGATGATTAAATCAGCCAGACACACACACACACACACACACACACACACACACACACACACACACACACACACACACACACACACACTCCAAACTATCAGTCGTTTTTTCCACCTGTTGACGTGCATTATATTATCCTACCTTTGTATCTTACTATATAAAATTGGGATCGAGGACAGGCTGGGTGGGCGGACCTCTGTCGTCACGCTCATGTCACCGCATGACTCAGCCATAACCATATAAGGAGTTCCCAATGCAGCTACGCCCAAATATGGAGTGCGTTAATTGTCTAACCACAATGTGTCGTCATGGCATCAAACTAAAATGGCCTGGTCAGAGCGTCTCTGTGCACATTCATGGCCGTGCACAATGACGTCATTAAAAATAGCATATGATCCAGCTATCAAGCAAATGCAAATCACGTGTACGTTCTCACTCTCAAGACTCCCCTTCCTGTCATCATCACAGTTTGTACATGACACAAGAAATAAATGTGACTGATGATGCCCCAAACTAAAAAGTTGCTCAAATAGAGATTACACCTGCAGTTGGAGTAATGTGTCACAGGTCGCTGATCAACTCTCCCACCCAAACAACAAAGTAGACAACAAGTGCAACACCAAAGACTGAGGCAATGACCAGAGCGCTATACAGAATACTATCGCGGTTCGTGCCGCGTCATCAACATGCCCGTCACGTTTGGGGTTATTGTGCTGACAATCAACCAGTGTGTTACGGTTATTGAGTTGGTGAAATAGGCTCTCTCACTCTCTCTTTCTCTCTCTCTCTCCCCCTCCCTCCCTCCTCTCCCCCCATCCCTATACTCGCTGACTTCTGCCCAAGTCAGCATAATGCTGATTTGCATGTCCAGTCCATAATATGGGCATGTAATTTGCAGATATGCACTGACGTCAGGCATGTAGGCACCAGTGGTGTAAAGTAACTATGTACATTTACTCAAGTACTATACTTAAGTACACTTTTGAGGATTTTATACTTTACTGGAGTATTTTCCATTTTCAATACTTTTACTTCTACTCCACTACATCTCAGAGGCAAATATTGTACTTTTACTCCACTACAATTATTTGACAGCTTATTACTAGTTACTTTGCAGATTTAGATTATTATCCCAAAACATACTTTAACCACTTCAGCCCTATATATATATTTAGTCCATTTGAAAATAGCAAATCTACAAGCTCACAATGCGTCGAGATGTGAGACATTGTGAGCTTGTAGATCTTCTATTTTCAAAATATTGTTACACATTTTGAACTTGTGAAATGGGACATTCTGCACAATTAGTACTTTTACTTTTGTTACTTTAAGTATTTTGATGCCAAAACTTTTGCACTTTTACTCAAGTACAGTTTGATTTCCGGACTTTTACTTGTAATACAGTATTTCAACACTGCAGTATTGATACTTTTACTTAAGTAAAACATTTGATTACCTTTTCCACCACTGGTACACTATAGGCACCATACCATATCTGCACACCCGCCACAGACGCCACCAAAGACACCGCCACAACTTGAACTATGTAGCATTAGCATATAGATCATCAGAGGTGGTTGACAAATAACGATAGATGAGAACAAGAGAGGGGTAGTAAGAATTGAGCAGGTCTTTGCTTCCTCAGGCACCGAAGAGTAAAATCACGGTGCATTTTATATTCAGCGCACTCACCACTTCACTGTGAGTTCTTCCCTCACAAATGATGCAGAAAATTACCTCATTCAAAGTGTTGTTATAAAGAGGTTTTTGCAGAAAATTGCTGTTGTAGGTAGAAAGATTGGGGCTCTAATTACTTAGCAATTACTGTATAGCAAAGTTTGAAAGGCAATTCTACATGCATTATGCGCTTGTGCTTAAATTAGTTTTTCTCTCTCTCTGTTGCCAATACAACCTGTCTGTAATAGCTGACAAATAACATTTCACAACAGGGCCGGACTGGGACCAAAATTCAGCCGTGACATTTTGGTCCGTACCGGCCCACCAGCGCCGTTTTGTCGACGGGGGGCGGGGGGGGGGGGGGGGGGGGGGCGTTTCACATAGGCCACCACCTAGGTTGCACATGAACTCTGCAGCTGCACTGAGGCCACTGCTGGAAAGCATCCCAGCCCAAACATTAACGTAACTAATAATTGGGCTGCGCGACCCGGAAATGACCGTAATAATAATAATACGGGAGCAAAAGAATATTAAAAAATGTAAAAAAAGGCCCAGCGGCCCAACGGGCATATGCACGGTACGCCAAATGGCCAGTCCGCCCCTTTTTCACAATGTCTAATATTTTCTATTAAGACCTGAAGCCAATTCTACAATGTCTTCTAAATCCCAACAGTATTCTGAAAAATGTATGTTTCTATATCAGTGGTGCTCAAACTTTTTCATATCAAGGACCCCTAAAATTCTATTTGGCCGCCGACCCCCATCTGAAAATATTTTGTTCCAGGGACCCCCAGAAGCAAAGATTTGAGTTAAACATTTTCGCTTTAAAATAATATATATTCAAAGATTTGCACACATTGTTCTGCCCCCACATGTTTATATGACACCCAGTGGTGAAATGTTGTATTGCATTTAGTGCTTTGCCTTTTGTGTAAGTCATTTTTGGCCCTCCTGTCTTGCCATAGCTAGCTCAGAGTGTGTGTGTTTTCAGACAGCACATGCCAAACAATATGAGAGCACAAACAATACAAGCTGCAGTCTCCAAGCTTACTACCTTTGCTTTGTGGACTTTGAAGGTCTAATCCTGTAAGTTTCCTTTGAAAATAATATGCAAATGTATACGTCTTATGTAGTAGATATGTGCAAAAGGTATGCTGAATTTAAGTTGTATTTTTATGTTTTATGTTCACAGTTTTACAAATATATTGGATCCTTCACTTAAAGGCCTAAACTGCACTACAGTCTCCTGGGTCTGTCTTTTTCATGGGATCATTATCATGTTAGCTATCTGCTAAGCTGACCAACAAAAAGCAAGAGCAGAATACACATTTTCACAATTTTTCAAAAATAGCGCACCGAGTGCCGCGCTACGAGCTTGTAGATCTGCTATTTTTGAATAGCCAAAGTGTAAAATAATGCTTTTTTAGCTCAAATCTAAAAATTACACACATGCGTTCCAGTTCTTAATGGGTTAATCTCAGACTTGCTCACATCTTAATTTAACATGAAAAGCTGGAAGTAGTGACCACAATCTAGAGGCTGAGGTAATGAATGAAGTAGTTGATCATGGATCTGTTTTACCCTCATGATCAACGGGATACCAATGAAGAGGGTTAACATTTCCCAGTACCTCTGGGCAGTGGTGGAAAAAGTACTGATATTTTTTACTTAGGTAAAAGTATCAACTGCAATTTCAGAAATACTCGGTTACAAGTAAATGTCCGGAATATAAAATGTACTTGATTAAAAGTACTAAAGTATTGGTATCAAAATGTACTAAAGTACCAAAAGTGGAAAGTACTCATTATGCAGAATGTCCCATTTCACACGTTTTCAAATGTATACAAATCATTTGAAAATAGCAGATCTACAAGCTCACAAGGTGTCGCAATGCGACACATTGTGAGCTTGTAGATCGGCTATTTTCAAATGGCCAAAATGTACATACAGTAAGGCTGAAGTGGGTAATGTATGTTTTATAATAATAATAATCAAAATCTACAAAGTATAGTAACTTTAAGTTTCCAAATAATTGTAGTGGAGTAAAAGTGCAATATTTGCCTCTGAGATGTAGATGGAGTAGAAGTAAAAGTACTGAAAATTCAAAATACTCCAGTAAAAAGTACAGATCTTAAGACCTGACTCTGATGAGAGAATTATTTCATATTCACTCATATATTCATTAATGAGTGAATACAACATTGTTGAAGTCTGAAGATACTGATTGTCTGTTTACTGTACATTTATTTTATAATAAATGCATTTATAAATACAGGGTGTTATATTCAGATATTCATTCACAAGACAAAAGGAATGTTGCAGTGCAGGTGTGAAGTGGTGAGGGAGATTACATTACATTACATTACAGTCATTTAGCAGACGCTTTTATCCAAAGCGACTTACAATAAGTGTATTCAACATAGGTAGGGAACGAAAACTACTAATCACCAGAAGTCTTTAGTGCATTTTCTGCAAAAACAAGCAACCAAGAGTATACCTAGCGCTAAGGTAAAAGTGCAATATATCAGCTACCTATTTCCTTAAACAGATGAGACAAAATAGCTAAATCAAATGAGCATGAGCTAAAACAAATAAGTGTATCGACTAAACAAGATCCAATAAACAATACAACAATAGAAAACAAGTGTTCGTACAACTAGTTAACAACAAGTAGGTCAGGCAGAGAGGAAGGGTAGTGTTTCCTGAAGAGGTGAGTTTTCAGCCTGCGGCGAAATATGGGCAGTGACTCTGCTGTCCTAACATCAGTGGGAAGTTCATTCCACCACTGTGGGGCCAGAACAGAAAAGAGTCGTGACTCACATGATTGCTGAAGTTACCATACTTTTTTTTCTAATGTTTCTAATGTTTCTAAAGTTTCTAAAGACCTTGTTTTTGTTCTGTTTAAGTTGTTCTTTGCTGAATTCTGAGCTGGCTTTTTTTTTATTTATTTTTTTTACAATTGATGTTAAGGATGTTGAGTCATGACATGCTTGAAAAAAATGGGAACTGTATTTTTTTCTTTTTGAGAAAAAGGAATAATAAGGCTCTGTTTTTACCAGCCGTATGTCATACATGGCAGTATCATTTGCAGTCCTGTCATGTTATCTGCTGCTGTTTTCTTGTTTTTTGTTTGGTTATATGCATGAGTTTTTTCTAAATGTATAGCCCAAACTTTTTTTTAAAGAAAAGTTTGAAAACTGTTATTGATACAAAGGAATGTATGTATTTTGAAGTTTAAAGTATCAATACAATGTTTCGAAAGAAAAAAATGTATGGTAACTTCAGCAATCATGTGTCATTCTCTAGTAGCACACCTCCACTAGGGTTTAGACCTGCACTGTCTGTTAATTGAGAGACATAGTTTGTACAGTCTTACACATATGTAAGACTTTAAAACAATAACAATAACAACAGTTCTGTAGATAATCAGACCAGACTAAAGACTAACATAGAAGGACAGCACTGACATAACTCATTTAACTTTGAACATGAAGCTCTCATATGGCTGCCCTTCCTTGATTTCCACTAAATAGTCCATGGATACGCGTGTGTAACTTTAACATTCCAAAAGGTTCTTCTAGAAACAAAATGTTACCATGTTAATCCACAAAAGCATGTTATTTGGGGTCAAATTATTCCTGTCAGTTGTTCACACACCAGGGCCACCTGGTGAGACAGTGACACATCATGTGATCAATGACCACATTTGCATGGATATAGGTCATTTTCTAAAGACGGCTAAGCATCATTCACAAGACAAAAGGAATGTTGCAGTGCAGGTGTGAATTGGTGAGGGAGATGTTTCTAAAGACCTTGTAATTCTAGAGAACACAAGATGTTTGCCAAACAAATTAAGATGCTGTGATGTACAATAAAGACTATGAACAGAATATAGAAAGCAGTAATTCCTTGACCACACCAGGTTGTATTGTTCTGAAGGAATTTGGAGCAATCGTGTAAAATAGGAACTTGAATGGCCTTTCTATCTTAATGGCTCTGCTTTATAGCAAGGTTGAGATGAGAGAGACTCACCCACACAAGGACATGACTAGAGTTGTTTATTGTAAATGTAAATGAAAGCAGGACATGAGAAATGGTTAGCAGCGATGACCGTTACAGAAAAATGTGAAATTAGATGCATATTTTACTTTTCATATCAGAGATAGTTTGAGGTGAACTATTTATGTAATGTGTTTATGGTAACTTAATTACATTCACAAAGCAGCCCACACCACCAGGGTTTAGAACATAGAAAACACTTAAATATACTTCAATGAAAATAATGTTGACAGAAAACATTTGACAATAAAACATCTCATTTGGTCAGCTGTTGCACCTTGACCTCTCATCACGACACAAGGGTTAATAAGCAGAACATTGTACATCCCATCTTAAGACCTGACTCTGATGAGAGAGTTATTTCATATTCACTCATATATTCATTAATGAGTGAATACAACATTGTTGAAGTCTGAAGATACTGATTGTCTGTTTACTGTACATTTATTTTATAATAAATGCATTTATAAATACAGGGTGTTATATTCAGATATCTTATATTAATCGTATAGGAATTAAGACACATTTGAATTGCATGAAGATCACAAATGAATGCATCCACAAATGGATGCTCTTGGTTCTCTTGTAACAGAAAGTCAACAGTTTCTAGAAGGTTGCATGGATGGAGCATGTCTGGGGGAGGGGCATGTAGAAGTATGTTAGGTTGTGATTGGTGGTGAGATGGTTGTATTGTTCTCTTTGTCCAATCATTCGCTCTGTAGTATAAGAAGAGTGTGTAGTTGTAATTTATAAATCCTCCACGATATCAATCATTTCTGATCAGATCTGACTGTGGACTCCAGAATTCAGTGGAAGATGGACTCTCTCAACCCAACCAGGGACAGTTCTGCTGAACAGGAGGGACCCAAAGAAAATGGTATGTTACTTTCTCTACCTCTACTTAATTTCCCTGCTCTGTCGTACAAATATGTTATTACTTTAGTTTTAAATTAAGCAGTCCCACTACTTTTCTCAATCTTATTATTTTTATAATTTGTGTTTCATTTTAATTTGACCTGAAGCTTTGTTGTATATTATTTATCTTTATTTTTGCTGTGTCTCCTTTGTTGTCTCAGCTTGTTGCTTGTTTGCTATATCTATATCTATATCTATATCTATATCTATATCTATATCTATATATTAATTCTAGGGAACAGCTTAATGTAATTACATTGTACATTTATACTCCGTTCCCACCTCTCAACCATATTTCCTTTGTCTTTCTGCAATCCAGTGTTGAATCATCAGTCTGGCTTCCCTGTGCTACCAGCAGAGAATGAACAAAGAAGCTTGGCCAAACCAAGACGACACTGCTGTGATCAGTGTGGAAAACGCTTCAATTACATGTCCAAACTTAAAAGACATCAGAGAATTCACACTGGAGAGAGAACCTATGGATGTGAGCAGTGTGGACAACACTTTTCTGAGATGTCCACCCTTAAAATACACCAGAGAATTCACACTGGAGAGAAACCTTATCGGTGTGATCAGTGTGGACAACACTTCTCTGAGATGTCCACCCTTAAAATACACCAGAGAATTCACACTGGAGAGAAACCCTATGAATGTGACCAGTGTGGACAACACTTCTCTCAAATGACCAACCTTAAAACACACCAGAGAATTCACACTGGAGAGAAACCCTATGGATGTGACCAGTGTGGACAACACTTCTCTCGAATGTCCAACCTTAAAACACACCAGAGAATTCACACTGGAGAGAAACCCTATGGATGTGATCAGTGTGGACAACACTTCTCTGATATGTCCTCCCTTAAAAGACACAGAAGAATTCACACTGGAGAGAAACCCTATGGATGTGATCAGTGTGGACAACACTTCTCTGATATGTCCTCCCTTAAAACACACCAGAGAATTCACACTGGAGAGAAACCCTATGGATGTGACCAGTGTGGACAACACTTCTCTCGAATGTCCAACCTTAAAACACACCAGAGAATTCACATTGGAGAGAAACCCTATGGATGTGATCAGTGTGGACAACACTTCTCTGATATGTCCTCCCTTAAAAGACACAGAATAATTCACACTGGAGAGAAACCCTATGGATGCGACCATTGTGGACAACACTTCTCTCAAATGTCCAACCTTAAACAACACCAGAGAATTCACACTGGAGAGAGATCCTAATGTTGTCAATGTGGAATTAATTGTAATCAGTTAAGCATCCTAAAATGTCACGCACACATATCAATGAAAATGTATTGTGAACAGTGTGACAAGTGTTTCATTAGAAAGGGGTCAGAAACATGCATCGTTATGAGCCATTGTTGTTCTTTTAAGCAGTTGTTCAGTCTGCTGAGCTGTTATTAACCTATTGCATGTATATTAGCATGTAGATGTTTGGACACTAGTGTGTGAACACTGTGCACGAGAATGATACTCACACCAAAGTCCTCGTAGTGGTGACCCACGGCAGAATAAACTAAATAGTGATCTTCAAGAGGCTTTATATATGTGTGCCTTCTGACTTCTTGTATATTCCTGATTGCTGCTATAGATACCATACCTGTCATCATGGTATGTTTAACTTCATTACACATAGTTGTTTTATTGCATTGTTGTGTTATCACGGTCTTTGCTGAACAAATAAACCCTTCTTTATTATTTGTGTCCTTCTTTCTTGTATAAAGAACTTACATGTCCTGCTGCCATTTACCATTCTACATGTCCTGCTTTACATTGTACAATTAACAACTCTATCCATGTCCTCATGTGTGAGAGAAAAATCTTGGAAATGTATGAATCTTGTATCTTTTAATATATATATATATATATTAAAGAGAACATTTGTAACTCATTTGTTTTGTTTCTGGGGGTCCCTGGAACAAAATATTTTACAAATGTTATGTTTAAAAAATATATAATCAAGGAAAAAAGATCCACGATTTCCCCCCAAAAATAGCAGATCTGCAAGCAGTGCCGCGCTATGAGCTTGCAGATCTTATATTTTTGAATGGCCAAAGTAATTATTAAAAATGACACAGATGCGTTCCAGGATTGACTGTGTTAAGAGTCATTTCCAACCACATGGTTGGTTTCACTGATAAAGCCCCTGCATCTCTCTGTATCGTTTGCTTCTGTCAAAGGATCGTTCAGCTTGTTGCTTCAAAGCCCTTATGAGAAAAAAATACCATAGTGTTGCTGTCGGGCGGAAACCTTGTAGCCTATCCCCACATTTTGTTTGATATTTTTTGGACATGAATTCCCTACTTTGTCTTAACACAGTGTTAGCCCGTAGCACTTGCCCTCTATAGCTTTGACGACCTTGCAGGCTTATGCAAAGGCTAAATTGTAATTTAGATGAACATAAACTTGCCATATTCACATCTTTTAATGTGTATAGTTTCAATGTACATATTATAATAGTGTTGATATTATAATGGTTAGAGTGAGGATATGTTATTTGTTTACCTATGATCCTAGACTACTATTTATATGCATTTGATGTATTTCCTCGTATTTACCTACTTACTGTAAATGGCTCTGGATTAAGCTGGATTAAGAGTGTCTGCTAAATGCCTATACATTTTAATTATTAGTTATTGTCACACAAAGGTCAGTTGATCAGTTCAAACAAAGAGATGTCAAACATGTTCACAGTTTGTACAGTCTTACACATATGTAAGACTTTAAAACAATAACAATAACAACAGTTCTGTAGATAATCAGACCAGACTAAAGACTAACATAGAAGGACAGCACTGACATAACTCATTTAACTTTGAACATGAAGCTCTCATATGGCTGCCCTTCCTTGATTTCCACTAAATAGTTCTTCTAGAAACAAAATATTACCATGTTAATCCACAACAGCATGTTATTTGGGGTCAAATTATTCCTGTCAGTTGTTCACACACCAGGGCCACCTGGTGAGACAGTGACACATCATGTGATCAATGACCACATTTGCATGGATATAGGTCATTTTCTAAAGACAGCTAAGCATCATTCACAAGCCCAAACTTTTTTTTAAAGAAAAGTTTGAAAACTGTTATTGATACAAAGGAATGTATGTATTTTGAAGTTTAAAGTATCAATAAAATTTTTCGAAAGAAAAAAAAGTATGGTCACTTCAGCAA
Source organism: Gymnoscopelus braueri (assembly GCF_963280865.1). Lineage (NCBI taxonomy): Eukaryota > Metazoa > Chordata > Actinopteri > Myctophiformes > Myctophidae > Gymnoscopelus > Gymnoscopelus braueri. Next base: position 17,752,399 of record NC_137607.1, on the reverse strand, counting down.
TCATGTGTCATTCTCTAGTAGCACACCACTAGGGTTTAGACCTGCACTGTCTGTTATGTGAGAGACACAGTTGTACCGTCTTACACATAGTAAGACTTTAAAACAATAACAATAACAACAGTTCTGTAGATAATCAGACCAGACTAAAGACTAACATAGAAGGACAGCACTGACATAACTCATTTAACTTTGAACATGAAGCTCTCATATGGCTGCCCTTCCTTGATTTCAACTAAATAGTCCATGGATACACGTGTGTAACTTTAACATTCCAAAAGGTTCTTCTAGAAACAAAATATTACCATGTTAATCCACAAAAGCATGTTATTTGGGGTCAAATTATTCCTGTCAGTTGTTCACACACCAGGGCCACCTGGTGAGGCAGTGACACATCATGTGACCAATGACCACATTTGCATGGATATAGGTCATTTTCTAAAGACAGCTAAGCATCATTCACAAGACAAAAGGAATGTTGCAGTGCAGGTGTGAAGTGGTGAGGGAGATGTTTCTAAAGACCTTGTAATTCTAGAGAACACAAGATGTTTGCCAAACAAATGAAGATGCTGTGATGTACAATAAAGACTATGAACAGAATATAGAAAGCAGTAATTCCTTGACCACACCAGGTTGTATTTTTCTGAAGGAATTTTGAGCAATCGTGTAAAATAGGGACTTGAATGGCCTTTCTATCTTAATGGCTCTGCTTTATAGCAAGGTTGAGATGAGAGAGACTCATCCACACAAGGACATGACTAGAGTTGTTTATTGTAAATGTAAATGAAAGCAGGACATGAGAAATGGTTAGCAGTGATGACCGTTACAGAAAAATGTGAGATTAGATGCATATTTTACTTTTCATATCAGAGATAGTTTGAGGTGAACTATTTATGTAATGTGTTTATGGTAACTTAATTACATTCACAAAGCAGCCCACACCACCAGGGTTTAGAACATAGAAAATACTTAAAGATACTTCAATGAAAATAACGTTGACAGAAAACATTTGACAATAAAACATCTCATTTGGTCAGCTGTTGCACCTTGACCTCTCATCACGACACAAGGGTTAATAAGCAGAACATTGTACATACCATCTTAAGACCTGACTCTGATGAGAGAATGATTTCATATTCACTCATATATTAATATACAACATTGTTGAAGTCTGAAGATACTGATTGTCTGTTTACTGTACATTTGTTTTATAATAAATGCATTTATAAATACAGGGTGTTATATTCAGATATTCATTCACAAGACAAAAGGAATGTTGCAGTGCAGGTGTGAAGTGGTGAGGGAGATGTTTCTAAAGACCTTGTTTTTGTTCTGTTTAAGTTGTTCTTTGCTGAATTCTGAGCTGGCTTTTGTTTTTTGTTTTTTTTGACAATTGATGTTAAGGATGTTGAGTCATGACATGCTGGAAAAAAATGGGAACTGTATTTTTTTCTTTTTTAGAAAAAGGAATAATAAGCCTCTGTTTTTACCAGCCGTATGTCATACATGGCAGTATCATTTGCAGTCCTGTCATGTTCTGTGCTGCTGTTTTCTTGTTTTTTGATTGGTTATATGCATGAGTTTTTTCTAAATGTATAGCCCAAACTTTTTTTTAAAGAAAAGTTTGAAAACTGTTATTGATACAAAGGAATGTATGTATTTTGAAGTTTAAAGTATCAATAAAATTTTTCGAAAGAAAAAAAAGTATGGTCACTTCAGCAATCATGTGTCATTCTCTAGTAGCACACCACTAGGGTTTAGACCTGCACTGTCTGTTATGTGAGAGACACAGTTGTACCGTCTTACACATAGTAAGACTTTAAAACAATAACAATAACAACAGTTCTGTAGATAATCAGACCAGACTAAAGACTAACATAGAAGGACAGCACTGACATAACTCATTTAACTTTGAACATGAAGCTCTCATATGGCTGCCCTTCCTTGATTTCAACTAAATAGTCCATGGATACACGTGTGTAACTTTAACATTCCAAAAGGTTCTTCTAGAAACAAAATATTACCATGTTAATCCACAAAAGCATGTTATTTGGGGTCAAATTATTCCTGTCAGTTGTTCACACACCAGGGCCACCTGGTGAGGCAGTGACACATCATGTGACCAATGACCACATTTGCATGGATATAGGTCATTTTCTAAAGACAGCTAAGCATCATTCACAAGACAAAAGGAATGTTGCAGTGCAGGTGTGAAGTGGTGAGGGAGATGTTTCTAAAGACCTTGTAATTCTAGAGAACACAAGATGTTTGCCAAACAAATGAAGATGCTGTGATGTACAATAAAGACTATGAACAGAATATAGAAAGCAGTAATTCCTTGACCACACCAGGTTGTATTTTTCTGAAGGAATGAAAGCAGGACATGAGAAATGGTTAGCAGTGATGACCGTTACAGAAAAAGGTGAGATTAGATGCATATTTTACTTTTCATATCAGAGATAGTTTGAGGTGAACTATTTATGTAATGTGTTTATGGTAACTTAATTACATTCACAAAGCAGCCCACACCACCAGGGCTTAAAACATAGAAAACACTTAAATATACTTCAATGAAAATAACGTTGACAGAAAACATTTGACAATAAAACATCTCATTTGGTCAGCTGCTGCACCTTGACCTCTCATCACGACACAAGGGTTAATAAGCAGAACATTGTACATCCCATCTTAAGACCTGACTCTGATGAGAGAATTATTTCATATTCACTCATATATTCATTAATGAGTGAATACAACATTGTTGAAGTCTGAAGATACTGATTGTCTGTTTACTGTACATTTATTTTATAATAAATGCATTTATAAATACAGGGTGTTATATTCAGAAATCTTATATTAATCGTATAGGAATTAAGACACATTTGAATTGCATGAACATCACAAATGAATTCATCCACAAGTGGATGCTCTTGGTTCTCTTGTAACAGAAAGTCAACCGTTTCTAGAAGGTTGCATGGAAGGAGCATGTCTGGGGGAGGGGCATGTAGAAGTATGTTAGGTTGTGATTGGTGGTGAGATGGTTGTATTGTTCTCTTTGTCCAATCATTCGAAGCAGTCACTGGCTCCACCCCAGGCTCTGTAGTATAAGAAGAGTGTGTAGTTGTAATTGATCTCTCCTTTATAAGTCCTCCACGATATCAATCATTTCTGATCAGATCTGACTGTGGACTTCAGAATTCAGTGGAAGATGGACTCTCTCAACCCAACCAGGGACAGTTCTGCTGAACAGGAGGGACCCAAAGAAAATGGTATGTTACTTTCTCTACCTCTCTAGTTTTAATTTCCCTGCTCTGTCGTACAAATATTGTATTACTTTAGTATTAAATTAAGCAGTCCCACTACTTGTCTCAATCTTATTATTTTTATAATTTGTGTTTCATTTTAATTTGACCTGTAGCTTTGTTGTATATTATTTATCTTTATTTTTGCTGTGTCTCCTTTGTTGTCTCAGCTTGTTGCTTGTTTGCTATATCTATATCTATATCTATAATATATATTAATTATATGGAAAAGCTCAATGTAAATACATTGTACATTTATACTCAATTCCCCCCTCTCAACCATATTTCCTTTGTCTTTCTGCAATCCAGTGTTGAATCATCCGTCTGGCTTTCCTGTGCTACCAGCAGAGAATGAACAAAGAAGCTTGGCCAAACCAAGACGACACTGCTGTGATCAGTGTGGAAAACGCTTCAATTACATGTCCAAACTTAAAATACATCAGAGAATTCACACTGGAGAGAGAACCTATGGATGTGAGCAGTGTGGACAACACTTCTCTGAGATGTCCACCCTTAAAATACACCAGAGAATTCACACTGGAGAGAAACCCTATGGATGTGATCAGTGTGGACAACACTTCTCTCAAATGTCCCACCATAAAATACACCAGATAATTCACACTGGAGAGAAACCCTATGGATGTGACCAGTGTGGACAACACTTCTCTCAAATGACCAACCTTAAAACACACCAGAGAATTCACACTGGAGAGAAACCATATGGATGTGATCAGTGTGGACAACACTTCTCTGATATGTCCTCCCTTAAAAGACACAGAAGAATTCACACTGGAGAGAAACCCTATGGATGCGACCAGTGTGGACAACACTTCTCTAAAATGTTCAACCTTAAACAACACCAGAGAATTCACACTGGAGAGAAACCCTATGGATGCGACCAATGTGGACAACACTTCTCTCAAATTTCCAACCTTAAAAAACACCAGAGAATTCACACTGGAGAGAGAACCTATGGATGTGAGCAGTGTGGACAACACTTCTCTGCGATGTCCACCCTTAAAATACACCAGAGAATTCACACTGGAGAGAAACCCTATGGATGTGATCAGTGTGGACAACACTTCTCTCAAATGTCCCACCTTAAAATACACCAGATAATTCACACTGGAGAGAAACCCTATGGATGTGACCAGTGTGGACAACACTTCTCTCAAATGACCAACCTTAAAACACACCAGAGAATTCACACTGGAGAGAAACCCTATGGATGTGACCAGTGTGGACAACACTTCTCTCGCATGTCCACCCTTAAAACACACCAGAGAATTCACACTGGAGAGAAACCCTATGGATGTGATCAGTGTGGACAACACTTCTCTGATATGTCCTCCCTTAAAAGACACAGAAGAATTCACACTGGAGAGAAACCCTATGGATGCGACCAGTGTGGACAACACTTCTCTCAAATGTTCAACCTTAAACAACACCAGAGAATTCACACTGGAGAGAAACCCTATGGATGCGACCAGTGTGGACAACACTTCTCTCAAATGTCCAACCTTAAACAACACCAGAGAATTCACACTGGAGAGAGATCCTAATGTTGTCAATGTGGAATTAATTGTAATCAGTTAAGCATCCTAAAATGTCACGCACACACATCAATGAAAATGTATTGTGAACAGTGTGACAAGTGTTTCATTAGAAAGGGGTCAGAAACATGCATCATTATGAGCCATTGTTGTTCTTTTAAGCAGTTGTTCAGCCTGTTATGAACCTATTACATGTATATTAGCATTGCCATTGTAGATGTTTGGACACTAGTGTGTGAACACTGTGCACAAGAATGATACTCACACCAAAGTCCTCGTAGTGGTGACCCACGGCAGAATAAACTAAATAGTGATCTTCAAGAGGCTTTATATATGTATGCCTTCTGACTTCTTGTATATTCCTGATTGCTGCTATATAGATACCATACCTGTCATCATGGTATGTTTAACTTCATTACACCTAGTTGTTTTATTGCATTGTTGTGTTATCACAGTCTTTGCTGAACAAATAAACCTTTCTTTATTAATTTTGTCCTTCTTTCTTGTATAAAGAACTTACATGCTGCCATTTACCATTCTACATGTCCTGCTTTACATTGTACAATTAACAACTCTATCCATGTCCTCATGTGTGAGAGAAACATCTTGGAAATGTATGAATCTTGTATCTTTGTATATATATATTTTAAAGAGAACATTTGTAACTCATTTGTTTTGTTTCTGGGGGTCCCTGGAACAAAATATTTTACAAATGTTATTTAAAAAAAATATATAATCAAGGAAAAAAGATCCACGATTTCCCCCCAAGAATAGCAGATCTGCAAGCTCATAGCGCGCTTGCAGATCTGCTATTTTTGAATGGCCAAAGTAATTCTTAAAAATGACACAGATGCGTTCCAGGATTGACTGTGTTAAGAGTAATTTCCAACCACATGGTTGGTTTCACTGATAAAGCCCCTGCATCTCTCTGTATCGTTTGCTTCTGTCAAAGGATCGTTCAGCTTGTTGCTTCAAAGCCCTTATGAGAAAAAAATACCATAGTGTTGCTGTCGGGCGGAAACCTTGTAGCCTATCCCCACATTTTATTTGATATTTTTTGGACATTAATTCCCTACTTTGTCTTAACACAGTATTAGCCTGTAGCACTTGCCCTCTATAGCTTTGACGACCTTGCAGGCTTATGCAAAGGCTAAATTGTAATTTAGATGAACATAAACTAGCCATGTTCATAGAGCTGACATCCTTTAGTGTGCATAGTTTCAATGTACATATTATAATAGTGTTGATATTATAATGGTTAGAGTGAGGATATGTTATTTGTTTACCTATGATCCTAGTCTACTATTTATATGCATTTGATGTATTACCTCGTATTTACCTACTTACTGTAAATGGCTCTGTATTAAGCTGGATTAAGAGTGTCTGCTAAATGCCTATACATTTTAATTATTAGTTATTGTCACACAAAGGTCAGTTGATCAGTTCAAACAAAGAGGTGTCAAACATGTTCACAGTTTGTACAGTCTTACACATATGTAAGACTTTAAAACAATAACAATAACAACAGTTCTGTAGATAATCAGACCAGACTAAAGACTAACATAGAAGGACAGCACTGACATAACTCATTTAACTTTGAACATGAAGCTCTCATATGGCTGCCCTTCCTTGATTTCCACTAAATAGTCCATGGATACACGTGTGTAACTTTAACATTCCAAAAGGTTCTTCTAGAAACAAAATATTACCATGTTAATCCACAAAAGCATGTTATTTGGGGTCAAATTATTCCTGTCAGTTCACACACCAGGGCCACCTGGTGAGACAGTGACACATCATGTGATCAATGACCACATTTGGATGGATATAGGTCATTTTCTAAAGACAGCTAAGCATCATTCACAAGACAAAAGGAATGTTGCAGTGCAGGTGTGAAGTGGTGACGGAGATGTTTCTAAAGACCTTGTAATTCTACAGAACACAAGATGTTTGCCAAACAAATGAAGATGCTGTGATGTACAATAAAGACTATGAACAGAATATAGAAAGCAGTAATTCCTTGACCACGCCAGGTTGTATTTTTCTGAAGGAATTTGGAGCAATCGTGTAAAATAGGAACTTGAATGGCCTTTCTATCTTAATGGCTCTGCTTTATAGCAAGGTTGAGATGAGAGAGACTCATCCACACAAGGTCATGACTAGAGTTGTTTATTGTAAATGTAAATGAAAGCAGGACATGAGAAATGGTTAGCAGCGATGACCGTTACAGAAAAAGGTGAAATTAGATGCATATTTTACTTTTCATATCAGAGATAGTTTGAGGTGAACTATATATATATGTAATGTGTTTATGGTAACTTAATTACATTCACAAAGCAGCCCACACCACCAGGGTTTAGAACATAGAAAACACTTAAATATACTTCAATGAAAATAACTTTGACAGAAAACATTTGACAATAAAACATCTCATTTGGTCAGCTGTTGCACCTTGACCTCTCATCACGACACAAGGGTTAATAAGCAGAACATTGTACATACCATCTTAAGACCTGACTCTGATGAGAGAATTATTTCATATTCACTCATATATTCATTAACCCTGCAAGACCCGGATATATTTCTACTTACAAAAAAAAATTGTCAACCTTTCAGATGGTGTTTTAGGAGTACTTTGGAGAGGAAAATATAATGTTTTTTAAAAAAAATAGTTTTCGTAAGGTTTTATTGAAATGTTGTAATATTACAACAGTGGGTCTAACGGGTAGCAGAATTTCCTATAGGCCATTTTACTCACTGTCAGAATAGCATGGCAAATGTCTATATACTTCACTAAAACAACTTAAGGGTTCATTTATATGGTTATGGTTTATCATTTGGCCTCAGAACAGTATACATTATGAATAATATTGGGCCTCAGAACAGTACATTATGAATAATAACATCAATAAGCCATATTTTTAAGAATTTAAAAACACATCCCTTGCAGTGAAGCGAGGCTCTCTCCTTGCTTGTGGCATTCTGAAATGAAAATAAAGAAATACCATTAGTACATTAGTACTAGCACATCTCACTGCAGGTACATATTTCACAAGTCACACAATACTGTCTGGCCAACCTATTGTACTTTGCTTATCCTCACAAGTGGCATCAGTGATGATGGTACTTAGCACCATCAGTGATGAATGATGATGCTTAGCCTAACAAAGGGATTGGGGATGACTGTAAGTGGGCAATCCCAACACCCATCACATGAACAATGATGAGAGATTCTTAACTGGGCGACTCCCATATGAACAATTACCATACACTGATTGCTAACCACAAACATTACCAAAATGTTTTGCTAAAACATTATAGGCAATGACATGTTATAAGCTAATGATGCAGTATATTTGTCTTCGAGTACAATTGGTTACAATATACAAATTGGTATTTATATATATATATATATATATATATATATATATATATATATATATATATACACACACACACACACACACACACACACACACACACACACACACACACACACACACACATACCAATTTGTATGTTTTAACCAATTGTACTCGAAGACAAATATACTGCTTTAGCTTATAAGTTATAACATTTCATTGCCTATAATGTTTTAGCAAAACATTTTGGTAATGTTTGTGGTTATTTGTGGTATATATATATATATAGTAATGCAATGTGGGGAAAATACACATAATTGTATAAATGTATTGTGAAAACTATAAGACTCCACTTAGCCAGGTGAACAGGTGGCATTGCTATTTGCTACCACTATGACCCAGAGTTGTAAAAAAACAACAAGTATAAAGCATGCTCTAATTTACATTTGGGGGATATCTTTCCCAATAATATCATATGTACATGTTCTAGACATTCTAATGATCACCAAAAAAATTATTGCAGATATTTTACTTACTTTTTTGTGAGAAATCCTGTCCAGTGAAAAAGAGATTGTTCTTCCTTCAAGGATTTTCAAGTTGTGACTTTTCCTGCCTCTGTGGGGGGTATTTATATGCAAATATCCCGGCCAATGACATTGCAAGACTAAACAATAGGATCCAATGATGATGTTTAGGTGAAAGAATAACAGGAAAACAAATGATTTATACCATGTTTTTGATAAAATACAAATGTTGTAATATTACAACTGCGGGTCTTGGAGGGTTAATGAGTGAATACAACATTGTTGAAGTCTGAAGATACTGATTGTCTGTTTACTGTACATTTATTTTATAATAAATGCATTTATAAATACAGGGTGTTATATTCAGAAATCTTATATTAATCGTATAGGAATTAAGACACATTTGAATTGCATGAACATCACAAATGAATTCATCCACAAATGGATGCTCTTGGTTCTCTTCTAACAGAAAGTCAACAGTTTCTAGAAGGTTGCATGGATGGAGCATGTCTGGGGGAGGGGCATGTAGAAGTATGTTAGGTTGTAATTGGTGGTGAGATGGTTGTATTTTTCTCTTTGTCCAATCATTCGAAGCAGTCACTGGCTCCACCCCAGGCTCTGTAGTATAAGAAGAGTGTGTAGTTGTAATGTATCTCTCCTTTGTAACTCCTCCACGAGATCAATCATTTCTGATCAGATCTGACTGTGGACTCCAGAATTCAGTGGAAGATGGACTCTCTCAACCCAACCAGGGACAGTTCTGCTGAACAGGAGGGACCCAAAGAAAATGGTATGTTACTTTCTCTACCTCTCTAGTTTTAATTTCCCTGCTCTGTCGTACAAATATTTTATTACTTTAGTTTTAAATTAAGCAGTCCCACTACTTGTCTCAATCTTATTATTTTTATAATTTGTGTTTCATTTTAATTTGACCTGTAGCTTTGTTGTATATTATTTATCTTTATTTTTTGCTGTGTCTCCTTTGTTGTCTCAGCTTTTTGCTTGTTTGCTATCTTTATCTATATCTATATATTAATTCTAGGGTAAAGCTCAATGTAATTGATATTGTACATTTATACTCAATTCCCACCTCTCAACCATGTTTCCTTTGTCTTTCTGCAATCCAGTGTTGAATCATCAGTCTGGCTTCCCTGTGCTACCAGCAGAGAATGAACAAAGAAGCTTGGCCAAACCAAGACGACACTGCTGTGATCAGTGTGGAAAACGCTTCAATTACATGTCCAAACTTAAAATACATCAGAGAATTCACACTGGAGAGAGAACCTATGGATGTGAGCAGTGTGGACAACACTTCTCTGAGAAGTCCACCCTTAAAATACACCAGAGAATTCACACTGGAGAGAAACCCTATGGATGTGACCAGTGTGGACAACACTTCTCTCAAATGCCCACCCTTAAAACACACCAGAGAATTCACACTGGAGAGAAACCCTATGGATGTGATCAGTGTGGACAACACTTCTCTGTTATGTCCTCCCTTAAAAGACACCGAAGAATTCACACTGGAGAGAAACCCTATGGATGCGACCAGTGTGGACAACACTTCTCTAAAATGTCCAACCTTAAACAACACCAGAGAATTCACACTGGAGAGAAACCCTATGGATGCGACCAGTGTGGACAACACTTCTCTCAAATGACCAACCTTAAACAACACCAGAGAATTCACACTGGAGAGAAACCCTATGGATGCGACCAGTGTGGACAACACTTCTCTCAAATGTCCAACCTTAAACAACACCAGAGAATTCACACTGGAGAGAGATCCTAATGTTGTCAATGTGGAATTAATTGTAATCAGTTAAGAATCCTAAAATATCACGCACACATATCAATGAAACATTATTGTGAACAGTTTGACAAGTGTTTCATTAGAAAGGGGTCAGAAACGTGCATCATTATGAGCCATTGTTGTTCTTTTAAGCAGTTGTTCAGTCTGCTGAGCTGTTATGAACCTATTACATGTATATTAGCATTGCCATTGTAGATGTTTGGACACTAGTGTTTGAACACTGTGCACAAGAATGATACTCACACCAAAGTCCTCGTAGTGGTGACCCACGGCAGAATAAACTAAATAGTGATCTTCAAGAGGCTTTATATATGTATGCCTTCTGACTTCTTGTATATTCCTGATTGCTGCTATAGATACCATACCTGTCATCATGGTATGTTTAACTTCATTACACCTAGTTGTTTTATTGCATTGTTATGTTATCACGGTCTTTGCTGAACAAATAAACCTTTCTTTATTATTTTTGTCCTTCTTTCTTGTATAAAGAACTTACATGTCCTGCTGCCATTTACCATTCTACATGTCCTGCTTTACATTGTACAATTAACAACTCTATCCATGTCCTCATGTGTGAGAGAAAAATCTTGGAAATGTATGAATCTTGTATCTTTTAGTATATATTTTTTTTAAAGAGAAGATTTGTAACTCATTTGTTTTGTTTCTGGGGGTCCCTGGAACAAAATATTTTACAAATGTTATCTTTAAAAAATATATAATCAAGGAAAAAATATCCACGATTTCCCCCCAAAAATAGCAGATCTGCAAGCTCTTGGCGCGGCAACCGGTGCCGCGCTATGAGCTTGCAGATCTGCTATTTTTGAATGGCCAGTCATTTCCAACCACATGGTTGGTTTCACTGATAAAGCCCCTGCATCTCTCTGCATCGTTTGCTTCTGTCAAAAGATCGTTAAGCTTGTTGCTTCAAAGCCCTTATGAGAAAAAAATACCATAGTGTTGCTGTCGGGCGGAAACCTTGTAGCCTATCCCCACATTTTATTTGATATTTTTTGGACATGAATTCCCTACTTTGTCTTAACACATTGTTAGCCCGTAGCACTTGCCCTCTATAGCTTTGACGACCTTGCAGGCTTATGCAAAGGCTAAATTGTAATTTAGATGGACATAAACTAGCCATATTCATAGAGCTGGCATCCTTTAGTGTGTATAGTTTCAATGTACATATTATAATAGTGTTGATATTATAATGGTTAGAGTGAGGATATGTAATTTGTTTACCTATGATCCTAGACTACTATTTATATGCATTTGATGTATTACCTCGTATTTACCTACTTACTGTAAATGGCTCTGGATTAAGCTGGATTAAGAGTGTCTGCTAAATGCCTATACATTTTAATTATTAGTTATTGTCACACAAAGGTCAGTTGATCAGTTCAAACAAAGAGGTGTCAAACATGTTCACAGTTTGTACAGTCTTACACATATGTAAGACTTTAAAACAATAACAACAGTTCTGTAGATAATCAGACCAGACTAAAGACTAACATAGAAGGACAGCACTGACATAACTCATTTAACTTTGAACATGAAGCTCTCATATGGCTGCCCTTCCTTGATTTCCACTAAATAGTCCATGGATACGCGTGTGTAACTTTAACATTCCAAAAGGTTCTTCTAGAAACAAAATATTACCATGTTAATCCACAAAAGCATGTTATTTGGGGTCAAATTATTCCTGTCAGTTGTTCACACACCAGGGCCACCTGGTGAGACAGTGACACATCATGTGATCAATGACCACATTTGCATGGATATAGGTCATTTTCTAAAGACAGCTAAGCATCATTCACAAGACAAAAGTGTAACCCAGGTCATATAGACTGGTTACTAGATTAAATGATAAATGAGGATATTCTGTCAAGTAATGTCACTATTGAAGAAACAGAGCAGGTCTACCTAACTTGACTGTCCTGTCCATAGACATATAAAGGTAGACGCCTCCTTCGGCTCTGAAGCGTTCGTATCTCGGGCGCACTTCCTGCTTCCGCAGGGTGTGCGTCACAGAAGCGGAAGTTCGGTAGGCCAATCAGAGGCAGGTGGGGGCGGGTCTTTTTGTAACCCAGCTTTTAACCCTTTAAGAGGCAGCAGCTGTGCGCAGCATCTAGTTAGTTGGAACTTGGCAAACTCCACACTCTATTTGTGAAATTCAAATAAGAGACATGGTCCTTTTTCATATCAAGGTCCATTATTTATTCAGCATTTGAGTCACGGAACACCGTTTGATAAGCTTTAGCCTCTCACACCCAAAACTTTTTATCGTTCGATAAGATGTTGTCAAAATAACAATTATTTACGTTCTCTAATTGTGTACTTGTTTAGTAAGTAATGCAGATGTTTAACAATTTGACTCTTGACAGTGTGAAATGTTATACTCAAGATTTAAAGATCTATAAGGGTTCATTTGGTTATCAACTCTCCATCATTTAGCTGGGTATCACCTGGAACCCCCTCAAGGACCACTGGTGGTTCCCGGACCACTGGTTGAGAACCATTGCACTGACAAGTCCCGGAAAAGACACACTGTGATTGGCCAGTAGTCAACGCGCTGTGAGCACTGTGATTGGCCAGTAGTCACTTTGAGTGACAGGTTCCCTGCAGAAGAGCCGTGTATTGCGATACCAGTCGCCCCAATGAACTGCAGAGGCCAATGAGGTATCTAGGTTTCTAATATCTATGGTCCTGTCAACAACAACCCTGCTGCTGACAGAAAGCCAGCCAAGTAGACTGACAGATGAATTCACCCAATCACATGATACCTCTAGAGAGCTACTACTTCTCCCGCCCCTCTCTGTCACTGCCCCAATTCTCTGCTGTGAATCCCTATACCCAAGAACCAACCTGGCAACCTCCATTGCAGGAGAGATCCCTTGATAGAGACACAGACAGTCACTGAGCCACAGAGCCCTATTAAGAACAAATACTACTTTTAACCTAAAATAAGTATATTGAAGCCACACAAGACAGTACACACACCTTGCCCATCATCACAGTGTTGCCAGAGGGCAAAGAGTTCGTTTTTGGTTACTTTGGTGAGTTGCTATGAACTTTGTTTGCTACTTTAGCAGCTATAGCAGCCATGCTGTTAGCATGTTAGCAGCTAATAGGCTAAGTTACCATGCAATGCCAATGCAGAGTTAGCACAATTGTTTGGCTAGTTGCTAGCATTGTTGTTTCCAAGCTAACATACCTGGTTACTTATGTGAGATATATTGTGCACTCTAAATGGAACAGAGCTGTTTCATGTCACCACTGTAGATGACTGTGTGTTGCTTTTATTTCATTTTTGTACATTTTGTCATGCTTTAGCTTTTGATAAAATAGGTTTCTAAATAAGGGTAGGCTATGTTCCACTTTCATTCCTAGTTGAGTGTGTGCTGGGTGTAGCTGCTCTCTGTCTGCACAACTATTCCTGGTGGTTAGAGGAGCGCTTTATTTGGATGTCATTGGTGAGAAAAGCACTTTATTACAATGCATCTTATTTTATTTCATTATGAGAATGTATTTTATTTTATAAGAAGTTTGTTGTACTACAAAAGAGATATGATTTTACCAGTGTGGTAGGACAGAACTTTGCTCAAACCACAGAACTAAACTGAACTGAACACAACACACTGATCTGCACATTATCCATCCCATAATACTGCACTCCACAGTGTGGTTGGACTGTCAGTGGACTCACTCACATATACACCTCCGTGATTAATGGTGGGGTCATTGACTGAATTGATGTGTATTGTGTGTTGATTTGAAGGTAATTGTAAATTCATACTGTGTTGGGTATCAGAGTTCATGGATCCATAGTTCATTATCTAAATACTTACCATACAGTTAACAAGGATATTTACAATTTAAAAATATTTCAACAGTTAAAACGATATTAACTAAAACAGATACTTACCAGGGTGCACCCGTAGATCATAACCCGTAGATCATAACCCATATATCTGAAGCCTAAACTTAAAGGGTATTCCACTCAAAATATTCTAAGGGTTTAAACAAAGGGTTAGGGTACAGTGATTTCATCACTGAGGTCAAGAGGTGACTACAAGTTACATTTGCCACTGTTATTGAGCTCATTGTATTGTCTATGTCTGTTGTATAAGTTTTTTTTGGTACCGATTTCCTTTATTGCTATTTTCCTGAATACAACCCGGCCCTTCTTTATTATATCATACCTACCTGTCTGGTCTCATCCTTATTTACTCTTCAATGCTCCAGTAGTCGAACCGTACAGATCACTAGTCCAGGATTAATACCTTATATGGTAGTGGTCAAAGTCCATAATACACAAAGGTGTTACACGTGTTACAAAAGGAATGTTGCAGTGCAGGTGTGAAGTGGTGAGGGAGATGTTTCTAAAGACCTTGTAATTCTAGAGAACACAAGATGTTTGCCAAACAAATGAAGATGCTGTGATGTACAATAAAGACTATGAACAGAATATAGAAAGCAGTAATTCCTTGACCACACCAGGTTGTATTGTTCTGAAGGAATTTGGAGCAATCGTGTAAAATAGGAACTTGAATGGCCTTTCTATCTTAATGGCTCTGCTTTATAGCAAGGTTGAGATGAGAGAGACTCATCCACACAAGGACATGACTAGAGTTGTTTATTGTAAATGTAAATGAAAGTAGGACATGAGAAATGGTTAGCAGCGTTACAGAAAAAGGTGAAATTAGATGCATATTTTACTTTTCATATCAGAGATAGTTTGAGGTGAACTATTTATGTAATGTGTTTATGGTAACTTAATTACATTCACAAGGCAGCCCACACCACCAGGGTTTAGAACATAGAAAACACTTAAATATACTTCAATGAAAATAACGTTGACAGAAAACATTTGACAACAAAACATCTCATTTGGTCAGCTGTTGCACCTTGCCCTCTCATCACGACACAAGGGTTAATAAGCAGAACATTGTACATACCATCTTAAGACCTGACTCTGATGAGAGAATTATTTCATATTCACTCAAATATTCATTAATGAGTGAATACAACATTGTTGAAGTCTGAAGATACTGATTGTCTGTTTACTGTACATTTATTTTATAATAAATGCATTTATAAATACAGGGTGTTATATTCAGATATCTTATATTAATCGTATAGGAATTAAGACACATTTGAATTGCATGAAGATCACAAATGAATTCATCCACAAATGGATGCTCTTGGTTCTCTTGTAACAGAAAGTCAACAGTTTCTAGAAGGTTGCATGGATGGAGCATGTCTGGGGGAGGGGCATGTAGAAGTATGTTAGGTTGTGATTGGTGGTGAGATGGTTGTATTGTTCTCTTTGTCCAATCATTCGAAGCAGTCACTGGCTCCACCCCAGGCTCTGTAGTATAAGAACAGTGTGTAGTTGTAATGTATAACTCCTCCACAATATCAATCATTTCTGATCAGATCTGACTGTGGACTCCAGAATTCAGTGGAAGATGGACTCTCTCAACCCAACCAGGGACAGTTCTGCTGAACAGGAGGGACCCAAAGAAAATGGTATGTTACTTTCTCTACCTCTCTAGTTTTGTACTGTCATACAAATATTTTATTACTTTAGTTTTAAATTAAGCAGTCCCACTACTTGTCTCAATCTTATTATTTTTATAATTTGTGTTTCATTTTAATTTGACCTCTAGCTTTGTTGTATATTATTTATCTTTATTTTTGCTGTGTCTCCTTTGTTGTCTCAACTTGTTTGCTATATCTATATCTATATCTATATCTATATCTATATCTATATATTAATTCTAGGGAACAGCTGAATGTAATTACATTGTACATTTATACTCCGTTCCCACCTCTCAACCATATTTCCTTTGTCTTTCTGCAATCCAGTGTTGAATCATCAGTCTGGCTTCCCTGTGCTACCAGCAGAGAATGAACAAAGAAGCTTGGCCAAACCAAGACGACACTGCTGTGATCAGTGTGGAAAACGCTTCAATTACATGTCCAAACTTAAAAGACATCAGAGAATTCACACTGGAGAGAGAACCTATGGATGTGAGCAGTGTGGACAACACTTCTCTGAGATTTCCACCCTTAAAATACACCAGAGAATTCACACTGGAGAGAAACCCTATGGATGCGACCAGTGTGGACAACACTTCTCTCGAATGTCCACCCTTAAAACACACTGGATAATTCACACTGGAGAGAAACCCTATGGATGTGATCAGTGTGGACAACACTTCTCTGAGATGTCCACCCTTAAAATACACCAGAGAATTCACACTGGAGAGAAACCCTATGGATGTGATCAGTGTGGACAACACTTCTCTGAGATGACCACCCTTAAAGTACACCAGAGAATTCACACTGGAGAGAAACCCTATGGATGTGACCAGTGTGGACAACACTTCTCTCAAATGACCAACCTTAAAACACACCAGAGAATTCACACTGGAGAGAAACCCTATGGATGCGACCAGTGTGGACAACACTTCTCTCGAATGTCCACCCTTAAAACACACAGAAGAATTCACACTGGAGAGAAACCCTATGGATGCGACCAGTGTGGACAACACTTCTCTCAAATGTCCAACCTTAAACAACACCAGAGAATTCACACTGGAGAGAGATCCTAGTGTTGTCAATGTGGAATTAATTGTAATCAGTTAAGCATCCTAAAATGTCACGCACACATATCAATGAAATTTTATTGTGAACAGTGTGACAAGTGTTTCATTAGAAAGGCGTCAGAAACATGTGTTCTTTTAAGCAGTTGTTCAGTCTGCTGAGCTGTTATGAACCTATTACATGTATATTAGCATTGCCATTGTAGATGTTTGGACACTAGTGTTTGAACACTGTTCACAAGAATGATACTCACACCAAAGTCCTCGTAGTGGTGACCCACGGCAGAATAAACTAAATAGTGATCTTCAAGAGGCTTTATATATGTATGCCTTCTGACTTATTGTATATTCCTGATTGCTGCTATAGATACCATACCTGTCAGCATGGTATGTTTAACTTCATTACACCTAGTTGTTTTATTGCATTGTTGTGTTATCACGGTCTTTGCTGAACAAATAAACCTTTCTTTATTATTTTTGTCCTTTTTCTTTCTTGTATAAAGAACTTACATGTCCTGCTGCCATTTACCATTCTACATGTCCTACTTTACATGTACAATTAGCAACTCTATCCATGTCCTCATGTGTGAGAGAAAAATCTTGGAAATGTATGCATCTTGTATCTTTTAATATATATATATTTTTTAAAGAGAACATTTGTAACTCATTTGTTTTGTTTCTGGGGGTCCCTGGAACAAAATATTTTACAAATGTTATCTTTAAAAAATATATAATCAAAGAAAAAAGATCCACGATTTCCCCCCAAAAATAGCAGATCTGCAAGCTCATAGCGCAGCACTCGGTGCCGCGCTATGAGCTTGTAGATCTGCTATTTTTGAATGGCCAAAGTAATTCTTAAAAATGACACAGCTGCGTTCCAGGATTGAATGTGTTAAGAGTCATTTCCAACCACATGGTTGGTTTCACTGATAAAGCCCCTGCATCTCTCTGTATCGTTTGCTTCTGTCAAAGGATCGTTCAGCTTGTTGCTTCAAAGCCCTTATGAGAAAAAAATACCATAGTATTGCTGTCGGGCGGAAACCTTGTAGCCTATCCCCACATTTTATTTGATATTTTTTGGACATGAATTCCCTACTTTGTCTTAACACAGTGTTAGCCCGTAGCACTTGCCCTCTATAGCTTTGACGACCTTGCAGGCTTATGTAAAGGCTAAATTGTAATTTAGATGAACATAAACTAGCCATGTTCATAGATCTGGCATCCTTTAGTGTGTATAGTTTCAATGTACATATTATAATGGTTAGAGTGAGGATATGTTATTTGTTTACCTATGATCCTAGACTACTATTTATATGCATTTGATGTATTACCTTGTATTTACCTGCGTACTGTAAATGGCTCTGGATTAAGAGTGTCTGCTAAATGCCTATACATTTTAATTATTAGTTATTGTCACACAAAGGTCAGTTGATCAGTTCACACAAAGAGGTGTCAAACATGTTAACAGTTTGTACAGTCTTACACATATGTAAGACTTTAAAACAATAACAATAACAACAGTTCTGTAGATAATCAGACCAGACTAAAGACTAACATAGAAGGACAGCACTGACATAACTCATTTAACTTTGAACATGAAGCTCTCATATGGCTGCCCTTCCTTGATTTCCACTAAATAGTCCATGGATACACGTGTGTAACTTTAACATTCCAAAAGGTTCTTCTAGAAACAAAATATTACCATGTTAATCCACAAAAGCATGTTATTTGGGGTCAAATTATTCCTGTCAGTTGTTCACACACCAGGGCCACCTGGTGAGACAGTGACACATCATGTGATCAATGACCACATTTGCATGGATATAGGTCATTTTCTAAAGACAGCTAAGCATCATTCACAAGACAAAAGTGTAACCCAGGTCATATAGACTGGTTACCAGATTAAATGATAAATGAGGATATTCTGTCAAGTAATGTCACTATTGAAGAAACAGAGCAGGTCTACCTAACTTGACTGTCCTGTCCATAGACATATAAAGGTAGACGCCTCCTTCGGCTCTGAAGCGTTCGTATCTCGGGCGCACTTCCTGCTTCCGCAGGGTGTGCGTCACAGAAGCGGAAGTTCGGTAGGCCAATCAGAGGCAGGTGGGGGCGGGTCTTTTTGTAACCCAGCTTTTAACCCTTTAAGAGGCAGCAGCTGTGCGCAGCATCTAGTTAGTTGGAACTTGGCAAACTCCACACTCTATTTGTGAAATTCAAATAAGAGACATGGTCCTTTTTCATATCAAGGTCCATTATTTATTCAGCATTTGAGTCACGGAACACCATTTGATAAGCTTTAGCCTCTCACACCCAAAACTTTTTATCGTTCGATAAGATGTTGTCAAAATAACAATTATTTACGTTCTCTAATTGTGTACTTGTTTAGTAAGTAATGCAGATGTTTAACAATTTGACTCTTGACAGTGTGAAATGTTATACTCAAGATTTAAAGATCTATAAGGGTTCATTTGGTTATCAACTCTCCATCATTTAGCTGGGTATCACCTGGAACCCCCTCAAGGACCACTGGTGGTTCCCGGACCACTGGTTGAGAACCATTGCACTGACAAGTCCCGGAAAAGACACACTGTGATTGGCCAGTAGTCAACGCGCTGTGAGCACTGTGATTGGCCAGTAGTCACTTTGAGTGACAGGTTCCCTGCAGAAGAGCCGTGTATTGCGATACCAGTCGCCCCAATGAACTGCAGAGGCCAATGAGGTATCTAGGTTTCTAATATCTATGGTCCTGTCAACAACAACCCTGCTGCTGACAGAAAGCCAGCCAAGTAGACTGACAGATGAATTCACCCAATCACATGATACCTCTAGAGAGCTACTACTTCTCCCGCCCCTCACTGCCCCAATTCTCTGCTGTGAATCCCTATACCCAAGAACCAACCTGGCAACCTCCATTGCAGGAGAGATCCCTTGATAGAGACACAGACAGTCACTGAGCTACAGAGCCCTATTAAGAACAAATACTACTTTTAACCTAAAATAAGTATATTGAAGCCACACAAGACAGTACACACACCTTGCCCATCATCACAGTGTTGCCAGAGGGCAAAGAGTTCGTTTTTGGTTACTTTGGTGAGTTGCTATGAACTTTGTTTGCTACTTTAGCAGCTATAGCAGCCATGCTGTTAGCATGTTAGCAGCTAATAGGCTAAGTTACCATGCAATGCCAATGCAGAGTTAGCACAATTGTTTGGCTAGTTGCTAGCATTGTTGTTTCCAAGCTAACATACCTGGTTACTTATGTGAGATATATTGTGCACTCTAAATGGAACAGAGCTGTTTCATGTCACCACTGTAGATGACTGTGTGTTGCTTTTATTTAATTTTTGTACATTTTGTCATGCTTTAGCTTTTGATAAAATAGGTTTCTAAATAAGGGTAGGCTATGTTCCACTTTCATTCCTAGTTGAGTGTGTGCTGGGTGTAGCTGCTCTCTGTCTGCACAACTATTCCTGGTGGTTAGAGGACCGCTTTATTTGGATGTCATTGGTGAGAAAAGCACTTTATTACAATGCATCTTATTTTATTTCATTATGAGAATGTATTTTATTTTATAAGAAGTTTGTTGTACTACAAAAGAGATATGGTTTTACCAGTGTGGTAGGACAGAACTTTGCTCAAACCACAGAACTAAACTGAACTGAACACAACACACTGATCTGCACATTATCCATCCCATAATACTGCACTCCACAGTGTGGTTGGACTGTCAGTGGACTCACTCACATATACACCTCCGTGATTAATGGTGGGGTCATTGACTGAATTGATGTGTATTGTGTGTTGATTTGAAGGTAATTGTAAATTCATACTGTGTTGGGTATCAGAGTTCATGGATCCATAGTTCATTATCTAAATACTTACCATACAGTTAACAAGGATATTTACAATTTAAAAAGATTTCAACAGTTAAAACGATATTAACTAAAACAGATACTTACCAGGGTGCACCCGTAGATCATAACCCGTAGATCATAACCCATATATCTGAAGCCTAAACTTAAAGGGTATTCCACTCAAAATATTCTAAGGGTTTAAACAAAGGGTTAGGGTACAGTGATTTCATCACTGAGGTCAAGAGGTGACTACAAGTTACATTTGCCACTGTTATTGAGCTCATTGTATTGTCTATGTCTGTTGTATAATTTTTTTTTGGTACCGATTTCCTTTATTGCTATTTTCCTGAATACAACCCGGCCCTTCTTTATTATATCATACCTACCTGTCTGGTCTCATCCTTATTTACTCTTCAATGCTCCAGTAGTCGAACCGTACAGATCACTAGTCCAGGATTAATACCTTATATGGTAGTGGTCAAAGTCCATAATACACAAAGGTGTTACACGTGTTACAAAAGGAATGTTGCAGTGCAGGTGTGAAGTGGTGAGGGAGATGTTTCTAAAGACCTTGTAATTCTAGAGAACACAAGATGTTTGCCAAACAAATGAAGATGCTGTGATGTACAATAAAGACTATGAACAGAATATAGAAAGCAGTAATTCCTTGACCACACCAGGTTGTATTGTTCTGAAGGAATTTGGAGCAATCGTGTAAAATAGGAACTTGAATGGCCTTTCTATCTTAATGGCTCTGCTTTATAGCAAGGTTGAGATGAGAGAGACTCACCCACACAAGGACATGACTAGAGTTGTTTATTGTAAATGTAAATGAAAGCAGGACATGAGAAATGGTTAGCAGCGATGACCGTTAGAGAAAAAGGTGAAATTAGATGCATATTTTACTTTTCATATCAGAGATAGTTTGAGGTGAACTATTTATGTAATGTGTTTATGGTAACTTAATTACATTCACAAGGCAGCCCACACCACCAGGGTTTAGAACATAGAAAACACTTAAATATACTTCAATGAAAATAACGTTGACAGAAAACATTTGACAACAAAACATCTCATTTGGTCAGCTGTTGCACCTTGCCCTCTCATCACGACACAAGGGTTAATAAGCAGAACATTGTACATACCATCTTAAGACCTGACTCTGATGAGAGAATTATTTCATATTCACTCAAATATTCATTAATGAGTGAATACAACATTGTTGAAGTCTGAAGATACTGATTGTCTGTTTACTGTACATTTATTTTATAATAAATGCATTTATAAATACAGGGTGTTATATTCAGATATCTTATATTAATCGTATAGGAATTAAGACACATTTGAATTGCATGAAGATCACAAATGAATTCATCCACAAATGGATGCTCTTGGTTCTCTTGTAACAGAAAGTCAACAGTTTCTAGAAGGTTGCATGGATGGAGCATGTCTGGGGGAGGGGCATGTAGAAGTATGTTAGGTTGTGATTGGTGGTGAGATGGTTGTATTGTTCTCTTTGTCCAATCATTCGAAGCAGTCACTGGCTCCACCCCAGGCTCTGTAGTACAGTGTGTACAGTGTGTAGTTGTAATGTATAACTCCTCCACAATATCAATCATTTCTGATCAGATCTGACTGTGGACTCCAGAATTCAGTGGAAGATGGACTCTCTCAACCCAACCAGGGACAGTTCTGCTGAACAGGAGGGACCCAAAGAAAATGGTATGTTACTTTCTCTACCTCTCTAGTTTTGTACTGTCGTACAAATATTTTATTACTTTAGTTTTAAATTAAGCAGTCCCACTACTTGTCTCAATCTTATTATTTTTATAATTTGTGTTTCATTTTAATTTGACCTCTAGCTTTGTTGTATATTATTTATCTTTATTTTTGCTGTGTCTCCTTTGTTGTCTCAACTTGTTTGCTATATCTATATCTATATCTATATCTATATCTATATCTATATATTAATTCTAGGGAACAGCTGAATGTAATTACATTGTACATTTATACTCCGTTCCCACCTCTCAACCATATTTCCTTTGTCTTTCTGCAATCCAGTGTTGAATCATCAGTCTGGCTTCCCTGTGCTACCAGCAGAGAATGAACAAAGAAGCTTGGCCAAACCAAGACGACACTGCTGTGATCAGTGTGGAAAACGCTTCAATTACATGTCCAAACTTAAAAGACATCAGAGAATTCACACTGGAGAGAGAACCTATGGATGTGAGCAGTGTGGACAACACTTCTCTGAGATTTCCACCCTTAAAATACACCAGAGAATTCACACTGGAGAGAAACCCTATGGATGCGACCAGTGTGGACAACACTTCTCTCGAATGTCCACCCTTAAAACACACTGGATAATTCACACTGGAGAGAAACCCTATGGATGTGATCAGTGTGGACAACACTTCTCTGAGATGTCCACCCTTAAACTACACCAGAGAATTCACACTGGAGAGAAACCCTATGGATGTGATCAGTGTGGACAACACTTCTCTGAGATGACCACCCTTAAAGTACACCAGAGAATTCACACTGGAGAGAAACCCTATGGATGTGACCAGTGTGGACAACACTTCTCTCAAATGACCAACCTTAAAACACACCAGAGAATTCACACTGGAGAGAAACCCTATGGATGCGACCAGTGTGGACAACACTTCTCTCGAATGTCCACCCTTAAAACACACAGAAGAATTCACACTGGAGAGAAACCCTATGGATGCGACCAGTGTGGACAACACTTCTCTCAAATGTCCAACCTTAAACAACACCAGAGAATTCACACTGGAGAGAGATCCTAGTGTTGTCAATGTGGAATTAATTGTAATCAGTTAAGCATCCTAAAATGTCACGCACACATATCAATGAAATTTTATTGTGAACAGTGTGACAAGTGTTTCATTAGAAAGGCGTCAGAAACATGCATCATTATGAGCCATTGTTGTTCTTTTAAGCAGTTGTTCAGTCTGCTGAGCTGTTATGAACCTATTACATGTATATTAGCATTGCCATTGTAGATGTTTGGACACTAGTGTTTGAACACTGTTCACAAGAATGATACTCACACCAAAGTCCTCGTAGTGGTGACCCACGGCAGAATAAACTAAATAGTGATCTTCAAGAGGCTTTATATATGTATGCCTTCTGACTTATTGTATATTCCTGATTGCTGCTATAGATACCATACCTGTCAGCATGGTATGTTTAACTTCATTACACCTAGTTGTTTTATTGCATTGTTGTGTTATCACGGTCTTTGCTGAACAAATAAACCTTTCTTTATTATTTTTGTCCTTTTTCTTTCTTGTATAAAGAACTTACATGTCCTGCTGCCATTTACCATTCTACATGTCCTACTTTACATGTACAATTAGCAACTCTATCCATGTCCTCATGTGTGAGAGAAAAATCTTGGAAATGTATGCATCTTGTATCTTTTAATATATATATATTTTTTAAAGAGAACATTTGTAACTCATTTGTTTTGTTTCTGGGGGTCCCTGGAACAAAATATTTTACAAATGTTATCTTTAAAAAATATATAATCAAAGAAAAAAGATCCACGATTTCCCCCCAAAAATAGCAGATCTGCAAGCTCATAGCGCAGCACTCGGTGCCGCGCTATGAGCTTGCAGATCTGCTATTTTTGAATGGCCAAAGTAATTCTTAAAAATGACACAGCTGCGTTCCAGGATTGAATGTGTTAAGAGTCATTTCCAACCACATGGTTGGTTTCACTGATAAAGCCCCTGCATCTCTCTGTATCGTTTGCTTCTGTCAAAGGATCGTTCAGCTTGTTGCTTCAAAGCCCTTATGAGAAAAAAATACCATAGTATTGCTGTCGGGCGGAAACCTTGTAGCCTATCCCCACATTTTATTTGATATTTTTTGGACATGAATTCCCTACTTTGTCTTAACACAGTGTTAGCCCGTAGCACTTGCCCTCTATAGCTTTGACGACCTTGCAGGCTTATGTAAAGGCTAAATTGTAATTTAGATGAACATAAACTAGCCATGTTCATAGATCTGGCATCCTTTAGTGTGTATAGTTTCAATGTACATATTATAATGGTTAGAGTGAGGATATGTTATTTGTTTACCTATGATCCTAGACTACTATTTATATGCATTTGATGTATTACCTTGTATTTACCTGCGTACTGTAAATGGCTCTGGATTAAGAGTGTCTGCTAAATGCCTATACATTTTAATTATTAGTTATTGTCACACAAAGGTCAGTTGATCAGTTCACACAAAGAGGTGTCAAACATGTTAACAGTTTGTACAGTCTTACACATATGTAAGACTTTAAAACAATAACAATAACAACAGTTCTGTAGATAATCAGACCAGACTAAAGACTAACATAGAAGGACAGCACTGACATAACTCATTTAACTTTGAACATGAAGCTCTCATATGGCTGCCCTTCCTTGATTTCCACTAAATAGTCCATGGATACACGTGTGTAACTTTAACATTCCAAAAGGTTCTTCTAGAAACAAAATATTACCATGTTAATCCACAAAAGCATGTTATTTGGGGTCAAATTATTCCTGTCAGTTGTTCACACACCTGGTGAGACAGTGACACATCATGTGATCAATGACCACATTTGCATGGATATAGGTCATTTTCTAAAGACAGCTAAGCATCATTCACAAGACAAAGGGAATGTTGCAGTGCAGGTGTGAAGTGGTGAGGGAGATTTTTCTAAAGACCTTGTAATTCTAGAGAACACAAGATGTTTGCCAAACAAATGAAGATGCTGTGATGTACAATAAAGACTATGAACAGAATATAGAAAGCAGTAATTCCTTGACCACACCAGGTTGTATTTTTCTGAAGGAATTTGAAGCAATCGTGTAAAATAGGAACTTGAATGACCTTTCTATCTTAATGGCTCTGCTTTATAGCAAGGTTGAGATGAGAGAGACTCATCCACACAAGGACATGACTAGAGTTGTTTATTGTAAATGTAAATGAAAGCAGGACATGAGAAATGGTTAGCAGCGTTACAGAAAAAGGTGAAATTAGATGCAATTTTTACTTTTCTGAAGTGGGTAATGTATGTTTTATAATAATAATAATCAAAATCTACAAAGTATAGTAACTTTAAGTTTCCAAATAATTGTAGTGGAGTAAAAGTGCAATATTTGCCTCTGAGATGTAGATGGAGTAGAAGTAAAAGTACTGAAAATTCAAAATACTCCAGTAAAAAGTACACATCCTAAATGAGAGAATTATTTCATATTCACTCATATATTCATTAATGAGTGAATACAACATTGTTGAAGTCTGAAGATACTGATTGTCTGTTTACTGTACATTTATTTTATAATAAATGCATTTATAAGGGTGTTATACAGGGTGTTATATTCAGATATTCATTCACAAGACAAAAGGAATGTTGCAGTGCAGGTGTGAAGTGGTGAGGGAGATGTTTCTAAAGACCTTGTTTTTGTTCTGTTTAAGTTGTTCTTTGCTGAATTCTGAGCTGGCTTTTGTTTTTATTGACAATTGATGTTAAGGATGTTGAGTCATGACATGCTTGAAAAAAATGGGAACTGTATTTTTTTCTTTTTTAGAAAAAGGAATAATAAGCCTCTGTTTTTACCAGCCGTATGTCATACATGGCAGTATCATTTGCAGTCCTGTCATGTTATGTGCTGCTGTTTTCTTGTTTTTTGTTTGGTTATATGCATGAGTTTTTTCTAAATGTATAGCCCAAACTTTTTTTTAAAGAAAAGTTTGAAAACTGTTATTGATACAAAGGAATGTATGTATTTTGAAGTTTAAAGTATCAATACAATTTTCCGAAAGAAAAAAAAGTATGGTAACTTCAGCAATCATGTGTCATTCTCTAGTAGCACACCACCACTAGGGTTTAGACCTGCACTGTCTGTTATGTGAGAGAAACAGTTGTACAGTCTTACACATGTAAGACTTTAAAACAATAACAATAACAACAGTTCTGTAGATAATCAGACCAGACTAAAGACTAACATAGAAGGACAGCACTGACATAACTCATTTAACTTTGAACATGAAGCTCTCATATGGCTGCCCTTCCTTGATTTCCACTAAATAGTCCATGGATACGCGTGTGTAACTTTAACATTCCAAAAGGTTCTTCTAGAAACAAAATATGACCATGTTAATCCACAAAAGCATGTTATTTGGGGTCAAATTATTCCTGTCAGTTGTTCACACACCAGGGCCACCTGGTGAGACAGTGACACATCATGTGATCAATGACCACATTTGCATGGATATAGGTCATTTTCTAAAGACAGCTAAGCATCATTCACAAGACAAAAGTGTAACCCAGGTCATATAGACTGGTTACCAGATTAAATGATAAATGAGGATATTCTGTCAAGTAATGTCACTATTGAAGAAACAGAGCAGGTCTACCTAACTTGACTGTCCTGTCCATAGACATATAAAGGTAGACGCCTCCTTCGGCTCTGAAGCGTTCGTATCTCGGGCGCACTTCCTGCTTCCGCAGGGTGTGCGTCACAGAAGCGGAAGTTCGGTAGGCCAATCAGAGGCAGGTGGGGGCGGGTCTTTTTGTAACCCAGCTTTTAACCCTTTAAGAGGCAGCAGCTGTGCGCAGCATCTAGTTAGTTGGAACTTGGCAAACTCCACACTCTATTTGTGAAATTCAAATAAGAGACATGGTCCTTTTTCATATCAAGGTCCATTATTTATTCAGCATTTGAGTCACGGAACACCATTTGATAAGCTTTAGCCTCTCACACCCAAAACTTTTTATCGTTCGATAAGATGTTGTCAAAATAACAATTATTTACGTTCTCTAATTGTGTACTTGTTTAGTAAGTAATGCAGATGTTTAACAATTTGACTCTTGACAGTGTGAAATGTTATACTCAAGATTTAAAGATCTATAAGGGTTCATTTGGTTATCAACTCTCCATCATTTAGCTGGGTATCACCTGGAACCCCCTCAAGGACCACTGGTGGTTCCCGGACCACTGGTTGAGAACCATTGCACTGACAAGTCCCGGAAAAGACACACTGTGATTGGCCAGTAGTCAACGCGCTGTGAGC
Organism: Gymnoscopelus braueri; assembly: GCF_963280865.1. Classification (NCBI taxonomy): domain Eukaryota; kingdom Metazoa; phylum Chordata; class Actinopteri; order Myctophiformes; family Myctophidae; genus Gymnoscopelus; species Gymnoscopelus braueri. The sequence goes on along the minus strand of NC_137607.1, from coordinate 17,724,300 downwards.
ACTGTGATTGGCCAGTAGTCACTTTGAGTGACAGGTTCCCTGCAGAAGAGCCGTGTATTGCGATACCAGTCGCCCCAATGAACTGCAGAGGCCAATGAGGTATCTAGGTTTCTAATATCTATGGTCCTGTCAACAACAACCCTGCTGCTGACAGAAAGCCAGCCAAGTAGACTGACAGATGAATTCACCCAATCACATGATACCTCTAGAGAGCTACTACTTCTCCCGCCCCTCACTGCCCCAATTCTCTGCTGTGAATCCCTATACCCAAGAACCAACCTGGCAACCTCCATTGCAGGAGAGATCCCTTGATAGAGACACAGACAGTCACTGAGCTACAGAGCCCTATTAAGAACAAATACTACTTTTAACCTAAAATAAGTATATTGAAGCCACACAAGACAGTACACACACCTTGCCCATCATCACAGTGTTGCCAGAGGGCAAAGAGTTCGTTTTTGGTTACTTTGGTGAGTTGCTATGAACTTTGTTTGCTACTTTAGCAGCTATAGCAGCCATGCTGTTAGCATGTTAGCAGCTAATAGGCTAAGTTACCATGCAATGCCAATGCAGAGTTAGCACAATTGTTTGGCTAGTTGCTAGCATTGTTGTTTCCAAGCTAACATACCTGGTTACTTATGTGAGATATATTGTGCACTCTAAATGGAACAGAGCTGTTTCATGTCACCACTGTAGATGACTGTGTGTTGCTTTTATTTAATTTTTGTACATTTTGTCATGCTTTAGCTTTTGATAAAATAGGTTTCTAAATAAGGGTAGGCTATGTTCCACTTTCATTCCTAGTTGAGTGTGTGCTGGGTGTAGCTGCTCTCTGTCTGCACAACTATTCCTGGTGGTTAGAGGACCGCTTTATTTGGATGTCATTGGTGAGAAAAGCACTTTATTACAATGCATCTTATTTTATTTCATTATGAGAATGTATTTTATTTTATAAGAAGTTTGTTGTACTACAAAAGAGATATGGTTTTACCAGTGTGGTAGGACAGAACTTTGCTCAAACCACAGAACTAAACTGAACTGAACACAACACACTGATCTGCACATTATCCATCCCATAATACTGCACTCCACAGTGTGGTTGGACTGTCAGTGGACTCACTCACATATACACCTCCGTGATTAATGGTGGGGTCATTGACTGAATTGATGTGTATTGTGTGTTGATTTGAAGGTAATTGTAAATTCATACTGTGTTGGGTATCAGAGTTCATGGATCCATAGTTCATTATCTAAATACTTACCATACAGTTAACAAGGATATTTACAATTTAAAAAGATTTCAACAGTTAAAACGATATTAACTAAAACAGATACTTACCAGGGTGCACCCGTAGATCATAACCCGTAGATCATAACCCATATATCTGAAGCCTAAACTTAAAGGGTATTCCACTCAAAATATTCTAAGGGTTTAAACAAAGGGTTAGGGTACAGTGATTTCATCACTGAGGTCAAGAGGTGACTACAAGTTACATTTGCCACTGTTATTGAGCTCATTGTATTGTCTATGTCTGTTGTATAATTTTTTTTTGGTACCGATTTCCTTTATTGCTATTTTCCTGAATACAACCCGGCCCTTCTTTATTATATCATACCTACCTGTCTGGTCTCATCCTTATTTACTCTTCAATGCTCCAGTAGTCGAACCGTACAGATCACTAGTCCAGGATTAATACCTTATATGGTAGTGGTCAAAGTCCATAATACACAAAGGTGTTACACGTGTTACAAAAGGAATGTTGCAGTGCAGGTGTGAAGTGGTGAGGGAGATGTTTCTAAAGACCTTGTAATTCTAGAGAACACAAGATGTTTGCCAAACAAATGAAGATGCTGTGATGTACAATAAAGACTATGAACAGAATATAGAAAGCAGTAATTCCTTGACCACACCAGGTTGTATTGTTCTGAAGGAATTTGGAGCAATCGTGTAAAATAGGAACTTGAATGGCCTTTCTATCTTAATGGCTCTGCTTTATAGCAAGGTTGAGATGAGAGAGACTCACCCACACAAGGACATGACTAGAGTTGTTTATTGTAAATGTAAATGAAAGCAGGACATGAGAAATGGTTAGCAGCGATGACCGTTACAGAAAAAGGTGAAATTAGATGCATATTTTACTTTTCATATCAGAGATAGTTTGAGGTGAACTATTTATGTAATGTGTTTATGGTAACTTAATTACATTCACAAAGCAGCCCACACCACCAGGGTTTAGAACATAGAAAACACTTAAATATACTTCAATGAAAATAATGTTGACAGAAAACATTTGACAATAAAACTTCTCATTTGGCCAGCTGTTGCACCTTGACCTCTCATCACGACACAAGGGTTATTAAGCAGAACATTGTACATCCCATCTTAAGACCTGACTCTGATGAGAGAATTATTTCATATTCACTCATATATTCATTAATGAGTGAATACAACATTGTTGAAGTCTGAAGATACTGATTGTCTGTTTACTGTACATTTATTTTATAATAAATGCATTTATAAATACAGGGTGTTATATTCAGATATCTTATATTAATCGTATAGGAATTAAGACACATTTGAATTGCATGAAGATCACAAATGAATTCATCCACAAATGGATGCTCTTGGTTCTCTTGTAACAGAAAGTCAACAGTTTCTAGAAGGTTGCATGGATGGAGCATGTCTGGGGGAGGGGCATGTAGAAGTAAGTTAGGTTGTGATTGGTGGTGAGATGGTTGTATTGTTCTCTTTGTCCAATCATTCGAAGTAGTCACTGGCTCCACCCCAGGCTCTGTAGTATAAGAAGCGTGTGTAGTTGTAATTTATCTCTCCTTTATAACTCCTCCACGATATCAATCATTTCTGATCAGATCTGACTGTGGACTCCAGAATTCAGTGGAAGATGGACTCGCTCAACCCAACCAGGGACAGTTCTGCTGAACAGGAGGGACCCAAAGAAAATGGTATGTTACTTTCTCTACCTCTCTAGTTTTAATTTCCCTGCTCTGTCGTACAAATATTTTATTACTTTAGTTTTAAATTAAGCAGTCCCACTACTTGTCTCAATCTTATTATTTTTATAATTTGTGTTTCATTTTAATTTGACCTCTAGCTTTGTTGTATATTATTTATCTTTATTTTTGCTGTGTCTCCTTTGTTGTCTCAGCTTGTTGCTTGTTTGCTCTCTCTCTCTCTCTCTCTCTCTCTCTCTCTCTCTCTCTAGGGAACAGCTTAATGTAATTACATTGTACATTTATACTCCGTTCCCACCTCTCATATTTCCTTTGTCTTTCTGCAATCCAGTGTTGAATCATCAGTCTGGCTTCCCTGTGCTACCAGCAGAGAATGAACAAAGAAGCTTGGCCAAACCAAGACGATACTGCTGTGATCAGTGTGGAAAACGCTTCAATTACATGTCCAAACTTAAAAGACATCAGAGAATTCACACTGGAGAGAGAACCTATGGATGTGAGCAGTGTGGACAACACTTTTCTGAGATGTCCACCCTTAAAATACACCAGAGAATTCACACTGGAGAGAAACCTTATCGGTGTGATCAGTGTGGACAACACTTCTCTCAAATGTCCATCCTTAAAATACACCAGAGAATTCACACTGGAGAGAAACCCTATGGATGTGACCAGTGTGGACAACACTTCTCTCAAATGACCAACCTTAAAAGACACCGAAAAATTCACACTGGAGAGAAACCCTATGGATGTGACCAGTGTGGACAACACTTCTCTCAAATGTCCACCCTTAAAACACACAAGAGAATTCACACTGGAGAGAAACCCTATGGATGTGATCAGTGTGGACAACACTTCTGTGATATGTCCTCCCTTAAAAGACACCGAATAATTCACACTGGAGAGAAACCCTATGGATGCGACCAGTGTGGACAACACTTCTCTCAAATGTCCAGCCTTAAAAAACACCAGAGAATTCACACTGGAGAGAGATCCTAATGTTGTCAATGTGGAATTAATTGTAATCAGTTAAGAATCCTAAAATGTCACGCACACATATCAATGAAACATTTTTGTGAACAGTGTGACAAGTGTTTCATTAGAAAGGGGTCAGAAACATGCATCATTATGAGCCATTGTTGTTCTTTTAAGCAGTTGTTCAGTCTGCTGAGCTGTTATGAACCTATTACATGTATATTAGCATTGCCATTGTAGATGTTTGGACACTAGTGTGTGAACACTGTGCACAAGAATGATACTCACACCAAAGTCCTCGTAGTGGTGACCCACGGCAGAATAAACTAAATAGTGATCTTCAAGAGGCTTTATATATGTATGCCTTCTGACTTCTTGTATATTCCTGATTGCTGCTATAGATACCATACCTGTCATCATGGTATGTTTAACTTCATTACACCTAGTTGTTTTATTGCATTGTTATGTTATCACGGTCTTTGCTGAACAAATAAACCTTTCTTTATTATTTTTGTCCTTTCTTGTATAAAGAACTTACATGTCCTGCTGCCATTTACCATTCTACATGTCCTGCTTTACATTGTACAATTAACAACTCTATCCATGTCCTCATGTGTGAGAGAAAAATCTTGGAAATGTATGAATCTTGTATCTTTTAATATATATATATATATATATATATATATATATATATATATATATATATATATATATATATATATATATATATATATATATATATATATATATTTTTTTTTTTTTTAAAGAGAATATTTGTAACTCATTTGTTTTGTTTCTGGGGGTCCCTGGAACAAAATATTTTACAAATGTTATCTTTAAAAAATATATAATCAAGGAAAAAGGATCCACAATCCACTGTAAATGGCTCTGGATTAAGCTGGATTAAGAGTGTCTGCTAAATGCCTATACATTTTAATTATTAGTTATTGTCACACAAAGGTCAGTTGATCAGTTCAAACAAAGAGGTGTCAAACATGTTCACAGTTTGTACAGTCTTACACATATGTAAGACTTTAAAACAATAACAATAACAACAGTTCTGTAGATAATCAGACCAGACTAAAGACTAACATAGAAGGACAGCACTGACATAACTCATTTAACTTTGAACATGAAGCTCTCATATGGCTGCCCTTCCTTGATTTCCACTAAATAGTCCATGGATACACGTGTGTAACTTTAACATTCCAAAAGGTTCTTCTAGAAACAAAATATTACCATGTTAATCCACAAAAGCATGTTATTTGGGGTCAAATTATTCCTGTCAGTTGTTCACACACCAGGGCCACCTGGTGAGACAGTGACACATCATGTGATCAATGACCACATTTGCATGGATATAGGTCATTTTCTAAAGACAGCTAAGCATCATTCACAAGACAAAAGTGTAACCCAGGTCATATAGACTGGTTACCAGATTAAATGATAAATGAGGATATTCTGTCAAGTAATGTCACTATTGAAGAAACAGAGCAGGTCTACCTAACTTGACTGTCCTGTCCATAGACATATAAAGGTAGACGCCTCCTTCGGCTCTGAAGCGTTCGTATCTCGGGCACACTTCCTGCTTCCACAGGGCTGCCATGTGCGTCACAGAAGCGGAAGTTCGGTAGGCCAATCAGAGGCAGGTGGGGGCGGGTCTTTTTGTAACCCAGCTTTTAACCCTTTAAGAGGCAGCAGCTGTGCGCAGCATCTAGTTAGTTGGAACTTGGCAAACTCCACACTCTATTTGTGAAATTCAAATAAGAGACATGGTCCTTTTTCATATCAAGGGCCATTATTTATTCAGCATTTGAGTCACGGAACACCGTTTGATAAGCTTTAGCCTCTCACACCCAAAACTTAGAATATGTTATCGTTCGATAAGATGTTGTCAAAATAACAATTATTTACGTTCTCTAATTGTGTACTTGTTTAGTAAGTAATGCAGATGTTTAACAATTTGACTCTTGACAGTGTGAAATGTTATACTCAAGATTTAAAGATCTATAAGGGTCCATTTGGTTATCAACTCTCCATCATTTAGCTGGGTATCACCTGGAACCCCCTCAAGGACCACTGGTGGTTCCCGGACCACTGGTTGAGAACCATTGCACTGACAAGTCCCGGAAAAGACGCACTGTGATTGGCCAGTAGTCAACGCGCTGTGAGCACTGATTTGCCAGTAGTCACTTTGAGTGACAGGTTCCCTGCGGAAGAGCCGTGTATTGCGATACCAGTCGCCCCAATGAACTGCAGAGGCCAATGAGGTATCTAGGTTTCTAATATCTATGGTCCTGTCAACAACAACCCTGCTGCTGACAGAAAGCCAGCCAAGGAGACTGACAGATGAATTCCCCCAATCACATGATACCTCTCTACTACTTCTCCCGCCCCTCTCTGTCACTGCCCCAATTCTCTGCTGTGAATCCCTATACCCAAGAACCAACCTGGCAACCTCCATTGCAGGAGAGATCCCTTGATAGAGACACAGACAGTCACTGAGCCACAGAGCCCTATTAAGAACAAATAATACTTTTAACCTAAAATAAGTATATTGAAGCCACACAGACAGTACACACACCTTGCCCATCATCACAGTGTTGCCAGAGGGCAAAGAGTTCGTTTTTGGTTACTTTGGTGAGTTGCTATGAACTTTGTTTGCTACTTTAGCAGCTATAGCAGCCATGCTGTTAGCATGTTAGCAGCTAATAGGCTAAGTTACCATGCAATGCCAATGCAGAGTTAGCACAATTGTTTGGCTAGTTGCTAGCATTGTTGTTTCCAAGCTAACATACCTGGTTACTTATGTGAGATATATTGTGCACTCTAAATGGAACAGAGCTGTTTCATGTCACCACTGTAGATGACTGTGTGTTGCTTTTATTTCATTTTTGTACATTTTGACATGCTTTAGCTTTTGATAAAATAGGTTTCTAAATAAGGGTAGGCTATGTTCCACTTTCATTCCTAGTTGAGTGTGTGCTGGGTGTAGCTGCTCTCTGTCTGCACCACTATTCCTGGTGGTTAGACTAGAGGAGCACTTTATTTGGATGTCATTGGTGAGAAAAGCACTTTATTACAATGCATCTTATTTAATTTAATTATGAGACTGTATTTTATTTTATAAGAAGTTTGTTGTACTACAAAAGAGATATGGTTTTACCAGTGTGGTAGGATAGAACTTTGCTCAAACCACAGAACTAAACTGAACTGAACACAACACACTGATCTGCACATTATCCATCCCATAATACTGCACTCCACAGTGTGGTTGGACTGTCAGTGGACACACTCACATATACACCTCCGTGATTAATGGTGGGGTCATTGACTGAATTGATGTGTATTGTGTGTTGATTTGAAGGTAATTGTAAATTCATACTGTGTTGGGTATCAGAGTTCATGGATCCATAGTTCATTATCTAAATACTTACCATACAGTTAACAAGGATATTTACAATTTAAAAAGATTTCAACAGTTAAAACGATATTAACTAAAACAGATACTTACCAGGGTGCACCCGTAGATCATAACCCGTAGATCATAACCCATAGATTAAAACCCATAGATCTGAAGCCTACACTTAAAGGGTATTCCACTCAAAATATTCTAAGGGTTTAAACAAAGGTGAAAGGTACAGTGATTTCATCACTGAGGTCAAGAGGTGACTACAAGTTACATTTGCCACTGTTATTGAGCTCATTGTATTGTCTATGTCTGTTGTATAAGTGTTTTTGGTACCGATTTCCTTTATTGCTATTTTCCTGAATACAAGCCGGCCCTTCTTTATTATATCATACCTACCTGTCTGGTCTCATCCTTATTTACTCTTCAATGCTCCAGTAGTCGAACCTTACAGATCACTAGTCCAGGATTAATACCTTATATGGTAGTGGTCAAAGTCCATTATACACAAAGGTGTTACACGTGTTACAAAAGGAATGTTGCAGTGCAGGTGTGAAGTGGTAAGGGAGATGTTTCTAAAGACCTTGTAATTCTAGAGAACACAAGATGTTTGCCAAACAAATGAAGATGCTGTGATGTACAATAAAGACTATGAACAGAATATAGAAAGTAATTCCTTGACCACACCAGGTTGTATTGTTCTGAAGGAATTTGGAGCAATCGTGTAAAATAGGAACTTGAATGGCCTTTCTATCTTAATGGCTCTGCTTTATAGCAAGGTTGAGATGAGAGAGACTCACCCACACAAGGACATGACTAGAGTTGTTTATTGTAAATGTAAATGAAAACAGGACATGAGAAATGGTTAGCAGCGATGACCGTTACAGAAAAAGGTGAAATTAGATGCATATTTTACTTTTCATATCAGAGATAGTTTGAGGTGAACTATTTATGTAATGTGTTTATGGTAACTTACTTACATTCACAAAGCAGCCCACACCACCAGGGTTTAGAACATAGAAAACACTTAAATATACTTCAATGATAATAATGTTGACAGAAAACATTTGACAATAAAACATCTCATTTGGCCAGCTGTTGCACCTCTCATCATGACACAAGGGTTAATAAGCAGAACATTGTACATCCCATCTTAAGACCTGACTCTGAGAGAATTATTTCATATTCACTCATATATTCATTAATGAGTGAATACAACATTGTTGAAGTCTGAAGATACTGATTGTCTGTTTACTGTACATTTATTTTATAATAAATGCATTTATAAATACAGGGTGTTATATTCAGATATCTTATATTAATCGTATAGGAATTAAGACACATTTGAATTGCATGAAGATCACAAATGAATTCATCCACAAATGGATGCTCTTGGTTCTCTTGTAACAGAAAGTCAACAGTTTCTAGAAGGTTGCATGGATGGAGCATGTCTGGGGGAGGGGCATGTAGAAGTAAGTTAGGTTGTGATTGGTGGTGAGATGGTTGTATTGTTCTCTTTGTCCAATCATTCGAAGCAGTCACTGGCTCCACCCCAGGCTCTGTAGTATAAGAAGAGTGTGTAGTTGTAATTTATAACTCCTCCACGATATCAATCATTTCTGATCAGATCTGACTGTGGACTCCAGAATTCAGTGGAAGATGGACTCTCTCAACCCAACCAGGGACAGTTCTGCTGAACAGGAGGGACCCAAAGAAAATGGTATGTTACTTTCTCTACCTCTAGTTTTAATTTCCCTGCTCTGTCGTACACATATTTTATTACTTTAGTTTTAAATTAAGCAGTCCCACTACTTGTCTCAATCTTATTATTTTTATTTATTTTAATTTGACCTCTAGCTTTGTTGTATATTATTTATCTTTATTTTTGCTGTGTCTCCTTTGTTGTCTCAGCTTGTTGCTTGTTTGCTATATCTATATCTATATCTATATATATATATATATATATATATATATATATATATCTATCTATATATATCTATATCTATATCTATATATTAATTCTAGGGAACAGCTTAATGTAATTACATTGTACATTTATACTCCGTTACCACCTCTCAACCATATTGCCTTTGTCTTTCTGCAATCCAGTGTTGAATCATCAGTCTGGCTTCCCTGTGCTACCAGCAGAGAATGAACAAAGAAGCTTGGCCAAACCAAGACGACACTGCTGTGATCAGTGTGGAAAACGCTTCAATTACATGTCCAAACTTAAAAGACACCAGAGAATTCACACTGGAGAGAGAACCTATGGATGTGAGCAGTGTGGACAACACTTCTCTGAGATGTCCACCCTTAAAATACACCAGAGAATTCACACTGGAGAGAAACCCTATGGATGTGATCAGTGTGGACAACACTTCTCTCAAATGTCCCACCTTAAAATACACCAGATAATTCACACTGGAGAGAAACCCTATGGATGTGACCAGTGTGGACAACACTTCTCTCGAATGTCCCACCTTAAAACACACCAGAGAATTCACACTGGAGAGAAACCCTATGGATGTGACCAGTGTGGACAACACTTCTCTCGAATGTCCACCCTTAAAACACACCAGAGAATTCACACTGGAGAGAAACCCTATGGATGTGATAAGTGTGGACAACACTTCTCTGATATGTCCTCCCTTAAAAGACACCAAAGAATTCACACTGGAGAGAAACCCTATGGATGCGACCAGTGTGGACAACACTTCTCAAAAATGTCCAACCTTAAACGACACCAGAGAATTCACACTGGAGAGAAACCCTATGGATGCGACCAGTGTGGACAACACTTCTCTCAAATGTCCAACCTTAAACAACACCAGAGAATTCACACGAGATCCTAACGTTGTCAATGTGGAATTAATTGTAATCAGTTAAGCATCCTAAAATGTCACGCACACATATCAATGAACATTTATTGTGAACAGTGTGACAAGTGTTTCATTAGAAAGGGGTCAGAAACATGCATCATTATGAGCCATTGTTGTTCTTTTAAGCAGTTGTTCAGTCTGCTGAGCTGTTATGAACCTATTACATGTATATTAGCATTGCCATTGTAGATGTTTGGACACTAGTGTGTGAACACTGTGCACAAGAATGATACTCACACCAAAGTCCTCGTAGTGGTGACCCACGGCAGAATAAACTAAATAGTGATCTTCAAGAGGCTTTATATATGTATGCCTTCTGACTTCTTGTATATTCCTGATTGCTGCTATAGATACCATACCTGTCATCATGGTATGTTTAACTTCATTACACCTAGTTGTTTTATTGCATTGTTGTGTTATCACGGTCTTTGCTGAACAAATAAACCTTTCTTTATTATTTTTGTCCTTCTTTCTTGTATAAAGAACTTACATGTCCTGCTGCCATGTACCATTCTACATGTCCTGCTTTACATTGTACAATTTACAACTCTATTCATGTCCTCATGTGTGAGAGAAACATCTTGGAAATGTATGAATCTTGTATATTTTAATATATATATATATATATATATATATATATATATATATATATATATATATATATATATATATATATATATATATATATTTTAAAGAGAACATTTGTAACTCATTTGTTTTGTTTCTGGGGGTCCCTGGAACAAAATATTTTACAAATGTTATCTTTAAAAAATATATAATCAAGGAAAAAAGATCCACGATTTCCCCCCAAAAATAGCAGATCTGCAAGCTCATCTTGCAGATCTGCTATTTTTGAATGGCCAAAGTAATTCTTAAAAATGACACAGATGCGTTCCAGGATTGACTGTGTTAAGAGTCATTTCCAACCACATGGTTGGTTTCACTGATAAAGCCCCTGCATCTCTCTGTATCGTTTGCTTCTGTCAAAGGATCGTTCAGCTTGTTGCTTCAAAGCCCTTATGAGAAAAAAATACCAATAGTGTTGCTGTCGGGCGGAAACCTTGTAGCCTATCCCCACATTTGATTTGATATTTTTTGGACATGAATTCCCTACTTTGTCTTAACACAGTGTTAGCCCGTAGCACTTGCCCTCTATAGCTTTGACGACCTTGCAGGCTTATGCAAAGGCTAAATTGTAATTTAGATGAACATAAACTAGCCATGTTCATAGATCTGGCATCCTTTAGGATAAGGATAAGGATAATCCTTTTTTTAACAGGTCGTTCAGTCAAGTCCTTGTGGTCTTGTTTACAATGAGAACCTGTGAGTAATTAGGGGTTAAGAGTCTTGCTCAGGGACAGATATCATTTCATCGACACACTCAGCTATGGTGACCTCTGAGTGTGTCTGACCTTTAGTGTGTATAGTTTCAATGTACATATTATAATATTGTTGTTATTATAATGGTTAGAGTGAGGATATGTTATTTGTTTACCTATGATCCTAGACTACTTGGCCATAGCTGAGTGGTTAGTGAGCCCGCCTAGGGAGCCAGAGGCCCTGGTTGCCCCAGGTACGATTCCAGGCCACGCCAGCATATGTGTCGATGAAATGAAATTTGTCCCTGAGCAAGACTCTTAGCCCCTAATTGCTCACAGGCCCTCATTGGAAACAAGCCTGCAAGGACTTTCATGAACGTCCTGTTAAAAGGAATTATCCTTATCCTTATTTATATGCATTTGATGTATTACCTCGTATTTACCTGCTTACTGTAAATGGCTCTGGATTAAGCTGGATGAAGAGTGTCTGCTAAATGCCTATACATTTTAATTATTAGTTATTGTCACACAAAGGTCAGTTAATCAGTTCAAACAAAGAGGTGTCAAACATGTTCACAGTTTGTACAGTCTTACACATATGTAAGACTTTAAAACAATAACAATAACAACAGTTTTGTAGATAATCAGACCAGACTAAAGACTAACATAGAAGGACAGCACTGACATAACTCATTTAACTTTGAACATGAAGCTCTCATATGGCTGCCCTTCCTTGATTTCCACTAAATAGTCCATGGATACGCGTGTGTAACTTTAACATTCCAAAAGGTTCTTCTAGAAACAAAATATTACCATGTTAACGTAACTAATAATTGGGCCGCGCGACCCGGAAATGACCGTAATAATCATAATAGGCCTACGGGAGCAAAAATATATAATGCCCGGCATATGCCCGGTACGCCAAATGGTCAGTCCACCCCTGTTTCACAATCTCTAATATTTTCTATTAAGACCTGAAGCCAATTCTACAAATGTCTTCTAAATCCCAACAGTATTCTGAAAAACGTATGTTTCTATATCAGTGGTGCTCAAACTTTTTCATGTCAAGGACCCCCAAAATGAGATGTATTTGGCCGCCGACCGGCCCCATCTGAAAATATTTGGTTCCAGGGACCCCCAGAAGCAAAGATTTGAGTTAAAAATGTTCACTTTAAAATAATATATATTCAAAAGATTTGCACACTTTCACGATTTTTCAAAAATAGCAGATCTACAAGCTCGTAGCGCGGCACTCGGTGCAGCGCTATGAGCTTGTATATCTGCTATTTTTGAATAGCCAAAGTGTAAAATAATGCTTTTTAGCTCAAATAAAAAAATTACACAGATGTGTTCCAGTTCTTAAAGGTAGGGTAAGTGATATTTTTGGGTTAAAACAAAAAGTATTTTTTTTAAAGGTTTAAGCACTATATTCTGATAGTAATCATTGCTATAGAGTGTTTGTTCAGTAACAGGAGTCTCCCCGTTTCTCCAGCTCTTTAATAAACAGAAAATTCATTTTCTGGTAGGTGTCAAAATCTCAGCCAATCAGGAGAAAGTACCAATTTTTAAGCTTTATTTTTATAGTGTTCCAGTTCTAATTTTGCCTGCTCATTTCTTAGTGTCATCACTTCCAATTTCACTTGTTTAATCTATATCCTGATTGAGTTCTCTATCCTGATTGGATACAATTGGAAATGAAACTGAAACTGAAACGAAAATGCATTTTCCGTTTTATAAAGAGCTGGAGAGACATGGAGACTCCTTATATGGACAGGACACTCTATAGTAACGAGCACTATCAGAACATAGACCCATTTTGCAATTATTTGAATAATTGCAAATCACTTACCCTACCTTTAATGAGTTAATCTCAGACTTGCTCACATCTTATTTTAACATGAAAAGCTGGAAGTAGTGACCACGATCTAGAGGCTGAGGTAATGATTGAAGTAGCTGATCATGGATCTGTTTTTACCCTCATGATCAACGGGATACCAATGAAGAGGGTTAACATTTCCCAGTACCTCTGGGCAGTGGTGGAAAAAGTACTGATATTTTTTACTTAGGTAAAAGTATCAATACTGCAATTTCAGAACTACTCGGTTACAAGTAAAAGTCCGGAATATAAAATGTACTTGATTAAAAGTGCTAAAGTGTTGGTATCAAAATGTACTAAAGTACCAAAAGTGGAAAGTACTCATTATGCAGAATGTCCCATTTCACACGTTTTCAAATGTATAAAAATCTTATGAAAATAGCAGATCTACAAGCTCACAATGTGAGCTTGTAGATCGGCTATTTTCAAATGGCCAAAATGTACATACAGTAAGGCTGAAGTGGGTAATGTATGTTTTATAATAATATTAATCAAAATCTACTAAGTATTAGGGCTGTGAATCGTCTGCTATCTCACGAATCGATTCCGATTCTTGGGGTCACGATTCCGATTTTTATCGATTTTTTCAAAACGAACAATTCTCGATTCAAAATGATTCTTGATTCAAAACATAGGATTTCAGGATCTACTCCAATCTGCTGGCATGAGAACAGAGTACATTTATGTATCACTTTTTTTTTTTTTTTGAAAATCGATAAAAAAAATAAGAGAATCGATTCTGAATCGTCCAACAGTAGAATCGCGATTCGTATACTTAATTACATGTACTTTCCACCACTGTCCTCTGGGTGCACATCACTGAGGACTTGTCATGGACACGGACACTGTGGCACCTGCACCACCTCATGACAGCTGAGTAAATTCCAAGTCTCACAGAAAGTCCTGAAATCCTTCTACCGGCTTTCACTCAGAGCATTGTGATGATGGGGGCTATCACAGTTTAACCCATTAAGACCTGGAACGCATCTGTGTAACCATTTTAATCATAATATTTGTACTTTGGCTATTCAAAAATAACAGATCTACAAGCTCATAGCGCGTACAAGCTCATAGCGTGGCACAGAGTTTTTTTTTGACAATTCTGTTGCTCATCTTCTGCACATTGTATGTTTTTTTGGAATGTATCTTTGCTCAGAAATTGCTACAGTTCAACACATAATATACTGTAAACTTTTGCACCTACTGCATCCACTGTAGTGCATTCTATGTACTTTGTGCTGCATGTCGGTGTTGATTTTGTCGACTAAAACTATGACGAAAAATGTTTTGTCGACTCGTAGACTTAAATGTCAGGGAGGGACTAGTGGAGAAGAGATCCAGTAGAACTAAAAGACAAGTAATTTTATGTCTGGTTGCGCTCGGGTGTTGTGCTCTGAAAATAGCAGATCTACAAGCCCACAACGCGTCGCAGTGCGCCGCGTTGTGGGCTTGTAGATCGGCTATTTTCAGCCTGCAACCAAGTGTAAAATCAGCCATTACGACGGCATCAAGGCACCGGCAAAATACATTTTAGTCGACTAAATCAACTGTAGATTTAGTCGACTATAATCTATATTTAGTCGACTAAAACTAGACCAAAACCAAAAAAAATAAACAGGTGACTAAAATATGACAAACTAAATGGAATTTTATTCAAATGACTATAAACTAAATACAAAATTGCTGTCAAAATCAACACTGCTCCTTGTACTGCATTTATATTATGTTGCTATTCTGTAGACTATCCTAAAGTGTCTTATTGATATTGTAAGATTATTCAAAAATTCTCTGCACTGAACACACACTTTTACCATTTATTGTATTCATATTATAATCTGTTTGTATTATATATGTTTGTATTCTACTGGTAGCACAGCCTGATAGAGCATGTCAAACCAATATTTTACAGACATCTGTGTACAAGCATGACGATATACATATCTTGATTTATGTAAACGCATGCGAATGAGTTAAGTTGATGCAATAAGCCTATGGATTTTTTGCTGCCTCTGTTTCAGAGAGAGAGAGAGAGAGAGAGAGAGAGAGAGAGAGAGAGAGAGAGAGAGAGAGAGAGAGAGAGAGAGAGAGAGAGAGAGAGAGAGAGAGAGAGAGAGAGAGAGAGAGAGAGAGAGAGAGAGAGAGAGAGAGAGAGAGAGAGAGAGAGAGAGAGAGAGAGAGCAAATATACATATCTTTTACAGTATAATGGAATGCTCATTTATTTGCTTCCAGTCAGCCTAGATGATCCATTCAAATAGATCAATTCAATAGTTTCTATTGAACTGTTATGACTTAACATCTACGTGGGTAAACCTGAACATCACTGACTAATGGCTAAGTCATGGGAATAAACTATGATGAAGCTATTTTACGATTGGCTGTTTCCTGTATCTTTGTCATTTCAAGGTAAAAGCTTTATACAGCTTCCAGCGCAATCAATTACTAGAAAGCATGATCAGAATTCCCAGATCTCATGTTCTGGGGATTGATATCTGGGAGTATTGTCTGACAATGATTGCTGGCCAATCGATTGTGGCAGTCCGCAATCCTGATGAAAATGCATCATATTCATCAAACGCCAGGAGGCACGCTACTTCGATTGTGTCTGTGTGGTGCATGTGATGACAATGTTTTAACATTGTGTGAGTGTATGAAAAGGCGCAGGGCATTAGGGAAAGGGCTATGATAAAGGATGCTGATCGTTAATGCACTGTGTCAATTATGTTCGCGCAGTGCCAGACGGGGAACACCCATTAGGCTGGGAATGTAAACGACAGCGGCTCCCATGTCTCTCCAAATTGACGCACTGTACAAATAATAAAGTAGTTGGAGCAGGCAGCCAAAGCAATGCAATGAGCTGATCAGTCATTTTATGAAAGTACAAACTAGATAACTAACAAAGTCTGGTTGGTAATAGAAAAAAGGCATTTTGCATTTATGCACAGCAGCCATATTATCACTTCCTTCACAGGTGTTACCAATGATACTAATGAAGGCTCTGTTCCATTTAGTGTAGCACAGTGGTTCTCAGATTTTTCCATTTACACAACCCCCAGAACTTTGACTTACACACCCGTAAGGGGCCATTTGGAAACCCCTTAAGGAACCATGAGGGTCCATGGACCCCAATTTTAGACCGACTGGTGTAGCAGAGTGTTCCCAGTGAGCCAACATGCACAATATCAGCACCCTGACTCTGTTTGACCAGAATGGAACAGAGCCTTCATTAGTATCATTGGCAACACCTGTGAATGTCTTCACAATATGTATGCTGTGCATAGAGCCTATTGCTCTAGTGCTGCGAGAGTAGAGTGCTGAAAACGTAGCCCTGGTCCAGAGCAAGTGAGTTCTCTCTAACGCCCTGCCAAGCGCTCGGCTCTGCTCATAGACAAGGAATTCCACTGCCCTGCGAGGGCTCCAACTGTACTAAAAATAAACAAAACCCCTTCACTATACTCACCAAAACAAAGGCAGTTTTGTGTTGTTGAAAGACTATTCTCGGAGGTGGGAAGCCTCTCAGCACCCCACCTTCTCTGTAAAATACACTTTTTGGGCAGAAAATAAAATGTGTCCGCGAGACGGAAATGGTTTTATTTACTCCACTGCGCCCTCTACAGATCTGGTCAATGGTAATTTATATTGACATAGATCTGTAGAGGGCGCAGTGGAGTAAATACAATAATTTGGTTCGAGCCAAAAAAAACTGTAGGAGCCCTCACAGGGCAGTGGAATTCCTTGTCTATGAGCAAAGCCGAGCGCCTGGCAGGGCGTTAGAGAGAACTCACTAACGATCTGGACCAGGGCTACTGAAAACTGCACGGTGAACCTATTCTAGACAATCTGGAGGTGGTTTCAGAGGGGAAGATGAGATGGAGGCTGAATGCTATCTTGGAGAACGCTGTTGTGGTTGATGAGGTAGCATAGATGAATCTCCCATACTATATAGATAAAAAAACGCTAGCAACGATCAATGCAGCATCCACATAAAAGTACTCTATATGAATATAAGAAACATGAGTAATAAAATGTCTGTATATCCCTATAGTCATCAGTATATTGCACCTATAGGATATTATTGCACAGTCCCAAGGATATTATTTCACGTTCTCAGCATTTTTAAGAGTTTAGTTCTTTGATAACACATGGATAATAACTGTTCAATAATCATAAGTGTGGGTCTTAATATACCTACAGGGCCTTCCAGAGTGCAGCAGAGTGAAAGGGTGGTTGACATTGTGAGATGTGTCCTTGATTATGTGTGTGGCCTGTCCAGGCGGCACGGAAGCTCCACTGGATTTGAGGCCAATAAGGCAGAGCTGAAATATGCTGCAGTTCTCATTAACTCATTCACTGCCAGACCTATTTTTGGCTGTGTTTGCCCACTGCCAGCGATATTCGTTTTTTTATACCTTTTCAACTGGTCACAGAAAATTGTTATACATTATAATCGCTTGTCTGACCGTTTGTAAACACACCCGGTAGCAGTGTACCAGCACTATCTCGCGCCAAAACTGCACGCTTTTCTTATCTTTTCAACTGGCCACAGAAAATGTATACCCAATATGATCGCTCAGCCGGCCGTTTGTAAACACACCCGGTATCAGTGTGCGTCACCCAGAGAGAAAACAATCCAACCGCGACGGCCCCTTGCCTTGTAACCGCATGTTGAAAATGGCATGTCTCGCGAAATGCAGGGGAAAAAAAATCAACTCAAGATACAGCTGTTGTCATGAAAAAGCAAAACAGGAAGTGGACGGAGGCGGAAATCTTCGGGTGACGTTATTTCCGGTCCTTGTGAGTAGAAACTGAAAGTGATCACTATCAGATCATTAAAAGTCCTTAAATTGTCACTTTGCCGTCATCTGGGGAACCCCCCAAAATCATGTGGGGACCCACAGTTTGAGAACCACTGGCCTAGAAGGTGTCGAGTAGAGTTTGCTTCTAGGCCTGCTACTGGCTCAACGGAGTGAAGACCCGCCCTTGCTGCCCCTCCAGCCAATAGCATTCATTTCCGGGTTGCTTTTCGGGACCGAAAATTCCTAGATGGTGCATTTGAATTCACCGAAAATGTGGCTTCAAAACGGGTCTGTGGAAACCAATGGGTGATGTCACTGTTCCCTTCGTTCATATTTCTTGTACAGTCTATGGGCCTGACAGGGTTCTGTATTATGTAGTGTCAGCCACAGTGCAGCTACAGTATAGCAAACACCAAGATGTCAGAAGTGAGTATGTCTTTGACACAGCAGAGATAGGACATCAGCAGCTGCTGGGACTGGTTAGCTCTCCACAGTGTCCTTATAGGATGAGCGGTTGTGTTGTGTGTCCTGTCTATCCGCATAGAATTAGGTACCTTAGATTTGTCCTTACCTTTTCCCAGGTCACCATTTGACTTATAGAGCCCTATAGGAATTTACAGATTTTGAGTGCCAGTGCAATTATAGGAAATATAGGAAACTCTTCCTTTTCTCTGGGGACCCCCTGACGCTAGAACACCCTCAAGGACGCCTGGTGGTCCCTGGACCCCACTTTGAGAACCACTGGCATAAGTGACACTTGTATCACCTCATCATGAAAAGTAACTGAGCTAATGAAGTTACACATTTCTAACTGGGCAGTACAGTCTATCAGTGCAAGTGCACAAAGGAAGGCAAATTGACACTCATTTGGTTACATTTGTCAATTGAGAATGTAATTTCATTTTTACTGTCAGGTAATCTAAATAGGCATCTATTTATTGAAATGGTCAAATCCAAGCTGTCGGTCTAAATGGAAATATTGCAGGAAAATGGCATTTCTCGCGAAATGCAGGGGAAAAAAATCAACTCAAGATACAGCTGTTTTCATGAAAAAGCAAAACAGGAAGTGGACGGAGGCGGAAATCTTTGGATGACGTTATTTCCGGTCCTTGTGAGTAGAAACTGAATTAGATCATTAAAGGTCCTTAAATTGTCACTTTGCTGTCATCTGGGGAACCCCCCAGAATCATGTGGGGACCCCGCTGGGGGTCCCGACCCACAGTTTGAGAACCACTGGCCTAGAAGGTGTCGCTATTTCCCACCTGCTGGCTGCAGAAGTATTACCATGCCATTGATTGATTTTATTACCTTAGTAATCATTGTCATAATACTTTATGCCTTCAGTCGCTAGTTTAAAGTATTTCAATTATTTCAATTACCATGTTATTAGTTTTTGTGTTAATTATGGTAAATTAGAGTTTGCTTCTAGGCCTGCTACTGGCTCAACGGAGTGAAGACCCGCCCTTGCTGCCCCTCCAGCCAATAGCATTCATTTCCGGGGTGCTTTTCGGGACCGAAAATTCCAAGATGGTGCATTTGAATTCACCGAAAATGTGGCTTCAAAACGGGTCTGCAGAAACCAATGGGTGATGTCACCGTTCTCTTCGTTCATATCAGTGTATGGGCCTGACAGGGTTCTGTATTATGTACTCAAGTGTCAGCCACAGTGCAGCTATAGCAAACGCCAAGATGTCAGAAGTGAGTATGTCTTTGACACAGCAGAGATCTAGGACATCAGCAGCTGCTGGGACTGGTTAGCTCTCCACAGTGTCCTTATGAGGAAGAGCGGTTGTGTTGACAGTCCAAGTGAGGGTTTGTGTTGACCAGAGTGGCAAAGTGGCACCTATGTGTGTCCTGTCTATCCGCATAGAATTAGGTACCTTAGATGTGTCCTTACCTTTTCCCGGGTTACCATTGGACGTATCGAGCCCTATAGGAAGTTACAGATTTTGAGTGCCAGTGCAATTATGGGACATATAGGAAACTCCTCCGTTTCTCTGGGGACCCCCCTGACGCTGGAACACCCTCAAGGACCCCTGGTGGTCCCTGGACCCCACTTTGAGAACCACTGGCATAAGTGACACTTGTATCACCTCATCATGAAAAGTAACTGAGCTAATTAAGTTACACATGTCTAACTGGGCAGTACAGTCTGTCAGTGCAAGTGTACAAAGGAAGGCAAATTGACACTCATTTGGTTACATTTGTCAATTGAGAATGTAATTTCATTTTTACTGTCAGGTAATCTAAATAGGCATCTATCAAGCTGTCGGTCTAAATGGAAATATTGCAGGAGCGGGCCGCACTTAAACTTTGCTGTGGGCAGGAGCGAGCATGTCAAAAAGAAACTGCGAGCAGAGCAATTGAAGTGATTGTGTGAGTGGGCAGTAATGGTCAGAGATCCAACAGGAGTGAGCAGATTTAAGAAAACAATCCCACGCAGGGCACACCCACACACACACACACACACACACACACACACACACACACACACACACGCGCACACACACACACACACACACACACACACACACACATTTTAACCATTTATTTATGTCCACACAAAGGAGAGTATACAAGGACACAAATATTAAAGGTGCAGTAAGATTACATCACAAAATCATGGAATACGTCTTCATGATACAATAAGCATGTCACTCAGTACTCTATGGGTATAAGTAACAGCGTCTCCGCCATATGTGGCGGCTGCCAATTATAGCAGAAATAGAACAATACTTTGCCAGCCTTTTTGCCTCCTTTTTGGGCATCCCAAGTTGTTGGAACCCTCTAACAACCAGTCTGTGGGTATGTCCTAGGCTGCCAAATATAAAAACAAATAGTCTGCACCTATAGCCCAGCTCTGAGATGGTATGTAGAAGTGGTTGGTATTTAATGACCTTGGTCATAAAGGCTTCCTCTAGGCTAGGGTCAAAGGTGCAGGCTATCTCTAATACAAACACCTCTCTGGACTCTTCATCAACCACAACAACATCTGGTGTATTAGCTGTCAAAGATGTAAATATGTCTGGGTTATCACAGAGATGAAACATGGATGAAATGACACGGGAATGTTTGTACATTCTCACTGAGGGTGCATGATTTTTTGATATGTCCTTTGCGATGAGTTCCACTATTCTATCATGGCGTGCTATGTACATCCCTTTGTATGCATAACAGCCATTCAGGATGTGTGGCAGTGTTTCAGTGATCTGTTCTGTGGTGTGGTGCAGGCAATGAGGAACTTGAGTGGTGGGAAACCATATGGAAAGGTTGAGTCTGGTGGGAAGGACTTGTAGTCTGGCTTTTATAGTGAATGTGATGATGTCCTCATTGAGTGCAGTGTTCTTAAGGAATGAGTGTGAGACAGAGTGATCAGCATAGGGAAGACATGCAAGTTTCCCTTGGAGTTTTAGTCCAGTCCAGTGTTGTTGTTGTTGATGCTGGTGTAGATCCATGAGGACTCGTCTGGCACCTGTAGCTGTTAGCAGGTGACTGTGACCAGCATAGGTGGCTGTTGCCCTGACCTGGGTGAGGGGGTCAGTTGTAATGTCCTCTGAGACCCTCACAGTCTCTGAGTCAGACCGCACCCACTCTAACGACACTCCAGTGCGGACACAGAGGTCGTTCAGGTCTGGCCAGTCCGACCAGACACCAAAACCAGCGGAACGGGTGTCGAGTTTTCCGCTGGGTTTCCTCCTGAATCCGAGGAAGTGGGGCTCTGACTCCCTGGCCAGTGGGACCTTACGCCTCCTTAGGTCCAGGAACAGGGAGGATCGAGCCAGCTCCCTAACATCCTTGTCATCGTTATTCAGCATTTTCAGAAGATGCGAAATCCGCATGCTGGTGTAAATCCATTCCACATTTGGCAGCCCCAATCCTCCCTCCCACTGTGGATGAAAGATAATGTCACGTGTACTGTGTGAATTGAGTCCAAACCATTTTCGCACCAGGCTCACAGTTTTGTTGGTCATCTCACACAGTACCTTCTTTTTGATGTGGACATTGGAGAACAGGTGTTGTACTTTGGATAGCGCCACCTGTCTGACAGCTTCCAGCTTCATGGACAGGGGCAGTGGGCATCTGTCAACCAGGTCCAGCCTAGCTGTATACTCAGACAGGATGTTGTCAACTTGCTCTTTCCATTCACCTGCGATGTTAATTTTATGTCCCAGGTAATTGTATGTCTCGTGAAGGGAGTACACACGTATAGGTTCCGATGCTATTGTAAACACTGGGGGTGTATCTGTTCTTGAGTGATACCACCTGTTCCCGCCACTTCTCCTCTCATACAAAACGGCACATTTCGTGTTTTTAACCTCTAGGCCTGACCATTCTAGAAACTTATCTGTCCTGGTGAGCATGGTCTTAATGGTGCTCTCTTCCCTAGAGGCTAATGAAATGTCATCTGCATAGCCCTGTACAGGGTTGGGGGAGATTACACCATGGGGGGGCACATTCACACATCCACTTTAGCCATTGGTTAGTGGCAATTATGAAATTGACAGCGCTCCATGGGCAGCCAGTCTTAATGCCTATCTGTAGAGGTGTTGGTTGTGTTAGTTACACACACACACACACACACACACACACACACACACACACACACACACACACACAGATGCTGGTCAAGTCAAGAGAGACTGATGGAATCTTTTTTTAAACAATTGTATGCTTATCTCTTGTTATTCCTGTTTACCATGTTTATTTGCATTTTGTTGTAAACAACGGACACTCTGAGTTCGCCTCGGCCGATGGGACTGTCATCATGGTTACAACCCCCCACCCTATGGGATCGTGCACGCACGGCAATGCGAGGCCACGGTCCACGGAGTCCCCACAGTATGTTATTAGCTGTTGGTGCTAAGCGTTAGCCTGTTGTTTAGTCACTGTCTGATACGTGTAGCCTATGTGCGGCCACGTAGCATGCACGGCGTGTCCGCGGACCCCCAAGTGGTCCGCGACTCTGGGTCCACGGACCCCCTTGGGGGTCCGCCGTCCGTAGCTCCGGGTGTGTGTGTGTGTGTGTGGGGTGTTTGGTCGTTCAGTCGCTGGCTCCCGGGTTGCCAAATCATGTGCGTGAAACAAGCGCCGGTGATGCGACATCCGTGAAACAAGCGGTCCATGACGTGCGTGTGTGTTGGAACTGTTGCAGGTACCAAGTACACTTTCCATCCCTGATGTACTGTCTGTGCACAGCGCATAACCCACACTGCACATACTTTGGGTGCTCATATCCCCCGACGGGTATGGTCTAGTAATTTTTAATTAGATATATATTTTCACATTTTAGATGTGTGGCCTTTTTGAGACAGACAGATTTCTTCTTTCTTTTTTTCTGTAGCACTACATAATAAATACATATATTTATTTTGCATTTTTATTGCTGCTAGCTAAACAAAGGTTGACCGGTGATATGCTCAATCACTTGTTGTAATGTTGCATATCAAGTTAAATGTCTTTAGCAGCTAAATCAACTGGCACTTGGCTAAAATTGAGCTTGCTTTGCTACATGACAGCTTAATTTAGCTCACTGCCTCAACCCACACTGCCCAGTGAAAGACTTGCAGTCAGCTATGCTCTTTAGATACCTTGAGAAAATAAGAGATTAGGAAACAAAGTGTGATAGGTCTTATTTATTTTGTCCAAAGGTTAATTAAAAAACATGTCAAAATAAATAATGCTTGTCCCGGGACTTGAATAAAATTGGCTCCACTTCTGCCTTCAATTTCTTTTAGAACACTTCCATCCGACCATTCCTTCTTTACACAGCCTTAAGGATAGGTCATAGCATCAAAAATATTGAAAAAAAATCTGGGTGTCCTTTTGGCATGTTCCAGACACAACATCTGCTTTCCACAGTAAGGGCAAGAAGTCAGCTTGGCATGCCTGACAAGCCTATGATGATGTCACAGAGATACTTGTCAGTCTGGCCAAACATCCCTTCCAGC
Organism: Gymnoscopelus braueri; assembly: GCF_963280865.1. Lineage (NCBI taxonomy): Eukaryota > Metazoa > Chordata > Actinopteri > Myctophiformes > Myctophidae > Gymnoscopelus > Gymnoscopelus braueri. The sequence continues at coordinate 17,700,129 of NC_137607.1, read as the reverse complement.
AGCTGAATGTTGAGAGTCAGCAATTCCAGAAGCTTGAGAGACTGACGGTTATCCTGTATGACAAATCCAGTCCTTTGAGCTCCATCAACCAGACTAGAAAATAACTCTTCTGTCATGGGAATAGGTCAATGGAGAAACTGCCACCCACCCAAGATGCACTACTTCAGCATGTTAAGCGGGCAGTGTATCAAGCAGGCATCTGGGCGACCAGCCTACAAACAGAACAAGTTATTCCTTCCCCACATGAGTATGGATGGACCAAGGAATCTGAGGCATGGGTGCCAGTTTGGATGACAATTCCAGAAGTCTCCAAAGCATGCAGAGAGCTGATCAAATGCTCTTGTAAAGGGGACTGTTCCACCTGCAAATGTGGCAAATCAAATTTGGACTGTTCTCCACTTTGCAATTGCAAATGTTTGACTCACAAGACCATTTGTACTTAATTTGGCGCAAAAACAGTGACATTTGTAGAATTTCTTGCGCCCCCTATGGGTGGAAGTGAAATCGCATTGGCTCTACGTTTATTAATGGCCCCTCAATGATATGAATTTAGGACAAATAGGACGCTGTGTTTATGATTTGTGCCATTTTTTTCCAAACAGACCCTCCCACAAATTTCAGAAGCCAATCGTAGCCAATCCGAAGGGAATATGAAAATTCTGACTGATAAATCTTGATCACATGACCAAAGACAGAGGGTGTGCCGATTTGTGTGAGTTTTGGACAAAATATTTAGGAGTAGTAGCAAAATATGTGTTTTGAAGATAACGCAAAATGGCGGAAAATCTTGAAATCGGAAAAGAGGCGGGACCTATATGCAAAGTTGCGTCATGATCCAAGGAGTCCAGGGAAAAATATTTTTGATGCTAAGACCTACGGTTCAAGAGTTATAGGCCAAAAGGTGAATCGGCCTGTTTTTTTTAATGAATATTGATAAGCCTAAATGTATGGAAAATATTCAAAATAAAGTTTGGTACCCAAGGCTAGAATCCATCAGTAGGTCCTAAAGAAGCCTCATGCAAAATTTGGCGCTATTATCAGCTTTGTATCGATAATGTAAAAAAATAGGGTTAATGTACTGCAGGTTCTTCATAGGCATTCATTGGCACCCGCCTGTCTCCTTTGGTACCCTGTACGATGTACGTCTCCTTTGAATAACCTATTTACATCATTGATATATTAAATAAGTTTGAAAAGGGCTTAATGGTGATTATTTAGTGAATTATGGACAATTTGTTTGTTTTAACAGAACGTTTTATTAAATAAGTTTGAAGAGGCTTAATGGTGATTATTTAGTGAATTATGGATAATTTGTTTGTTTTAACAGAACGTTAATAATATGTTTTCGCTATAATATATTTGTGTCTTTATAATATTAATATATGATAATATATAATAATATATAAAGATGCCTGTCGCCCGAGGCAATCCAAAAAATCTTCTAAGTACAAAGTACCACCAGGTCCCTGCGGAGGGGGGTCCCCTCCACCCAGCCTTGTACCTAGGATCGGGGTGCCTTGGGCTGGGTAGAGTTCTTTTTGAAAAATACAAAAAATATTCTAAGTACAAAGTACCACCAGGTCCCTGCGGAGGGGGGTCCCCTCCACCCAGCCCTGTACCCAGGATCAAAGTACCCCCCTCTGCAGGGACCTGGTGGTCCTTTGTACTTAGAATAATTTTTGGTCCCTCTCTACCCAGCCCAAGGCACCCCGATCCTGGGTACCCCGATCCTGGGTACGGGATCTGGAACCAGAGGGTACAAGGCTGGGTGGAGGGGACCCCCCTCCGCAGGGACCTGGTGGTACTTTGTACTTAGAATATAATATAAAAGCCACAAGCCAATCACAATGTGCCACGTCATCGTTCAGACGTACAGCCAATCATAGTGTGTGACGTCGGTCGCAGGCGCAGGACCCGAACAGATAGTGCATAGCAGATCGTGTACTCACACCGGGCCGTTCGATCAGATGGACCTTTATTTTATTAGAAATAGACGCACTTTGCGTGCTCCACCTCTCCGCCTCTCCGCGGCCGCCTCTCAGCAACTTTCCCAGAGATTCACCAGCTTACATGGACTGCAAATATATTCGAGGCACCCCAATACACTGTTGGAAGCTCACCCTAACCCCCCCATTAACCTTGTATTGTATTGCTTTATTGTCTCCGCCAGGCCGAAGGCATGGAGGAGAGTATGTTTTCACTTTGTCCGTCCGTCCGTGTGTGTGTGTGTATGTATGTCCGTCTGTCACCAGCTGTGATTGGCTAGCGAGACACATGATGACATGATGACATCACTCATATCATACCTACCTGACCTGGCGGAGACCTGTGCTCCGAGGAGCACTTTTTCTAGTTTGATATGTTTTGATGATAATAATGGTGATAATAAAATAATCTCACTTTAATAGTAATTAATACATTGCTTGTTTTAAACAGCAAAGTAGCTATACTATAGCAGTCATTACCTACAAAAAAGGACAACTTGACATGAATTTACTGCTTCTCTTTCTTCTAAAACCCTCAGTGATTGCTCGACCTATAATTGTGCTCAGAAGCCTCAGATTGCAAATGTAATCTTGAGATTCTTTCATATGGTTATATTTCTTCTTCACATGGAAGCTTCTATCCAAATGTGCAAGGATTGAGGTGGAATGCCCTCACCTTGAGGATCTCTGCGTTGCTACGATATATGGAGTTGTGAAATAAAACACAAGACACTTAACCCAGATGTACACGACACCTTAACAATCAAACAACCGCCACAGCACAATAACAAGCTTATCAAGCTGTCACCCTCTCCCATCAATCCTGGTTAAAGTCTGGGTATGTGATAAATACCACTAACAGTCTTCTGACTCACTTCCATACCTTTTATACAAACGTGGGTGTGTGTGTCTGTCCAAAGTTAAAAGGCCACTTTCACCTTTTATAACATTGTTCATACTGTACAACCCATGATTACTCCGAGAACCAGAGATTGTGTGTTCATCTACTGCAGTCGTTCTCAAACTTTTTAGATTTTGGCCTCAGACCCCCATCTGAAAATATTTGTTGCCATGGACCCCTGTGTGTGTGTGTGTGTGTGTGTGTGTGTGTGTGTGTGTGTGTGTGTGATTCCAGACCTGTGAAGCCTAATTATTCATCAGTTATTTAAACGCTTGATTTGGTAGTTTACATTACGACCATAGCAACTGTTGCACTGTTAACTGTCAACTTTCATCAAATATGTTAAACATGTACAGTACATCTTCATTTAATAATTTCACTTTTGATAGTTATATAAAATTACAACAATCAATCAACATTTGCTGCAATCATACTGTATATCTACAATATCTATTAGACTAGCTCTCTCTCTCTATCTGTTTCTCTCTCTCTGTCTCTCTCTCTCCTCCCCTCTCTCTCTCCATCATCCCTCTTCTCCTGTGCACATTTATGTAGATCACAGCTACTGGACAGCCATAGCTGAGTGGGTACAGAGGCCGTCTGGTAATCAGAAGGTCACCGGTTCACCCCGGCCGTCCCAGTCTATGTGTCAAAGTGTCTATGAGCGAGACACTTAACCTCTAACTGCTCCCACGGGCGCCGTATTAACGGCACTTACCAATTGCTCCTAACGGTTAGAATGAGTTAAATGCTGAGGACAAATTTCACCGTAAGTGAAAATGTACATGATTTGAACATTCACGGTACATCATTACGGGGCCAGAGCTCTCAGCTCTGGACCTGTTTTAATGTTCCCCCTCTTTTTTCTTCTCCCACTTTTGGCATACGCTTTTTACGAAACTTGGCCATATGGTAGATGGTCATGAAAAACTATCAAGAAATAATTCTCACAATCTTTCGTCAAAAGGTGGCGCTATAGCACTCAATTGAAAATGCCAACTTTGAAACAGGTACAACTCATGCCCTGTTTGACCTACAGCCATAAAACTTCAATACACACATGCGTCTACTCATGATGAACAACTTTAACCCTCTGACTTTTGACCTCTGACCTTTAGATCTCCCACCATTTTGAATTATATGAAAAACAGTTAAAACCTATCTCCTCCTGGGATTTTTTAGTAATCTGCACGAAACGTTTTACACATGAACTT